>NC_046184.1:17292661-17595691 GCF_011004875.1 Balearica regulorum gibbericeps
AAATTGCAAACGGCTTCTTGCATGGGATGTTTTACAACAGGTTGCACACGTCTAGCAACATGAAGCTTGCATGTTTAAAACAGCATTTCCAAAGAGCTTGTAGTGTTCAGAGGGTGTGGTACATTTCTCTTTCCATCCCATGAGTTTCTCCTGGGTAAGGGTCCTAACTACTGACCTCCTGCGTGAGATCCTTGCTGCTCTTGTACGTAGGGTCTCTGGCAAGGGGAGTTTTATTCTGTCCTGCACAGGGACACAGCTTCTCAGGGGAGCGGGGCAGAGCAGCCTGTAGAGGCACATATCTACCGCTGGATCTGGCTGTTATACACATGATGAGCAGCACCGTCACCATTTCTGACTGCGTTTGTAAAGAGGACGGTGGTTTCAGCAACACCCGTCCCGCCTGGCTGCTGCGTGCAGTAGCGTTGAGAGCGGCACCCAAATCCCGTGCTCCAGCCTGCCCCGAGGCTCGCAGCCCAGCCTCAATCATTGCAAAACGGTTGTGAAAACCCACAGGGGCACAGCTGTAATAGCATGGAAACAGGGAGGTAAAAGAGCAAGGGGAGAGCGGAGGCCGGTGCCTGGGGTCGGGCAGCTGAGCTCCCCACAAGGGACCGTCACTGACACCATCTCTCTCACGCAGCCTTTGCCAAGGCTGGAATTTGGCCAAGGTTTGGCTTGAACCAGGTAAGAGCAGTTTGACTGGCAGGTGAATTTTCTTTTTTTCTCTGCTGCAGAAGATTAGCATCGACAGGCTTTTTGAAATTCATTGGCTTTTCACTTTTTTTGGTCATTTTTCTCTCACTTTGGGCAACAAATTGCAAGCAGGTGATGATTTCAGTTTCAAGCTGTCATTAAGTTTTCAGGTCTTGAAATATTTGGTTTCAAAGATTCAAGTGAGTAACTATTTTAAAAAAAAGGACTTTTCCCTTCCAAAGTAGAGAACACGATAACAAGATTTGGATCATGTAACTGAAAAACCACGACTCGTGTCAGCTAAACACTGAGACTGAATCGAAATCTCTGTGGTACCCTGTGAATATGTTTGAAACCTGTGGTGCTGAGCGTATAATGGCTTAAAAAAATTGTACTCCAAGCGCAGTCTTATTCCAAAAGTGTTTGTGTAATACCTTGTTTTAATTGCTCTCCAGGTTTCGTTCCTTCTTGGCAGTGTTCCTGCCCCAGCTGGTCCTGCAGAGCCGGAGGACAGGGGACAGGGCTGTCCCCACACAAGGACAGCAGGGTTGTCCTCTGACCTTGTTTTCGCCTGGAAGAAGCATTGGCTCTTAGTGTTCGTGCTGGCTTGTAGGACTGAAAGACGCTTTCACCCTTCCGCTTCAAAATTAAGTGTCCACATGCTTTCTCTCGTCAGCTGGAATCCATGGGGAACAGAGCTGATATGTTGTTTTTATGATGCTTTTTTTTGCCCCTTTATAGACTAGATCTATCTTTTCAGCATACTTGTAAGCAAAAAATAACAATTTTTGGGACGCACCATTTAAGTGTGTAGGTATGCATGCTGCCATGCAGCCCCTGTCTTCAAGGCTGAGCCCTCCTCGGGAGCTGGGAGATGTTGTGGGCAACCACCTGTGCCGACTCGACCCTGCAGGTAATGGGATGGGACCGGAGTGAAGATTCACAGCGCAGCCTCAGGGGCAGGTCGTTTCAGAGTGAAGGACACAACTTCCCCTTCCGCCTTTATCTCCAAACTGGAATTTTCAAATCTCTTTCTCTTTGTCCAAACCCCCCTTTCAGCTTGGAGACTTCAGCACGGGAAGGTCCGGCGAGGGTCTCTGCTGTCCCTCTACATGAGAAGATGTTGGCTTCTCAGGGATGGCAGAATGAGCTGGGGAGGGATCTCTGTGACACCAAAGAGCCTCCGAGTCAGGTCATGGCAAGCAAGCAGCACCATCTGCTCTGCAGCAATGCTGCCTTCAAGCTGAGTCCCCTCTAAAGGATGGAGCACATAATATTGAGGGTGCACAGAAAAGTGAGTCTCCTGGTTGCTCTCCATAAGCACGTGACACTCTTACCAGTCACACTCATGGTACTCCCCCTCCCAAAAAAAAAGGCTGAGGTTTTGCCACAGCTGTAAACCAGTCTCACTGGGAACTGCCACCAGAGCTGATGCCCTACCAGCTCCTGCCTGCTGGTCCTGATACTAACGGGCATTTCTTCAGCTTCTCCAGAGGTCTGGTGAACTGGAACCCAGGAAGAAGGTTCTGATGGCAAGAGGCTGTTCAAGGGAAGGAGACCACTGTGAAAAGCTGATGTGGAATGATGCTAGGGTGACAACATTGCTTGTGTGCTTCGGGAGGTTGGGGCCAACAGATCTGTCAGTAAGGACAAGCATGGATCAGAGAAAATCAGGTTGAAACTGCAGATTTCTCCGAATGCCTTAGATGCTGGTTTCTTTAGCAAAAGCCAGACTACTAAATTTCTCCAAGCAAAGCAAACCCAACAGCCCTGACTACTCCCAAGGCTGAAAAAATCCCAAACCCAAACAGCTAAGCAAACAAAAAAATTGTATTTGCTTTCTGTGTGAGCAATGAATTTCACAGGGATGAAAATGGCTGAGGGGATAGGTACTGGCCTTCTGGCCAGGGAAAGTGTGGGTGTTAATGAGCACCATGATAGCACGCACCTGTGGGAGATGATGGTGAGAGTAGGCAGAGATAGATGAAGAGGGTGTCCTGCTGATGAGGAACATGCTTGCAGCCATACATCGTTTATGATTAGCACTTTTAAAATGCTGCCTCTGCATTTATATGTATTTGCATGCTTTAATGAATTAAACCCAATGAAATTATCCATCAGAACTGCACTAATCACCCCACACTCGGATGATGCGGCGAAGCGGCATGCCATTTCCAGCTTCAGCACCAGGAGGCACCAGGACATCACGTTCATCCTCCCAGCCGTGCACCACTCGTGGTTGGGAGGTGATGACTGTAGGAACAGTAATTAACGCATCCATAATTGTGAAGTTTTCCCCTTATTTTTAGATTTTTGCTGAGCCAGTATGTTAGAAGAATTGTCACACGGTGGGTTTGCTCAAGGCAGGGACAAAGCCGCGCTCTCATTTCACCACACCGATGAGATTTTTGGAGCCCAACTCCCAATGGGGCTGGGCAGCGATCAGGGTACGAGCCCGGCCAGCGGGGCCAACACACGCTTTTTGAGTTCAGGTCCTGCCTGTCCTCCGTCCCTTGTGCTGGGCATTCTCTTTCACGGTCACTCTTAAACTTCATCTAGCTCTTGAATGGCTGGAGGTAAAAAGGAGATTTTTTTTTTTTTTTTTTTTTTTTTGAGAACCAGCACCAGATTCTTACACTTATTTGGGTGTGTGAAGGGTCTGATGAACACTAACCTCTGGGTTTAGTTTGCAGAATCTCTAGGATGTTTTTCTTTCCTAAAGCGTCTTGCATTTTACTAAACGGATAGCATCAGCTGGTGAAACTTGAGAATGGGAAAAGTTAATGGACAACTCATTCAATGCAATTTTACAGCACGTAGAGTCATTTCTTCAATACAAAAGAGCTTCAAACTCACTCTGATAGTTTTAGAATCCTAGTAACAATGAAATACATGGAGAGATTCCCATTAATCGGACACTACCTGGAGAAATGAAATTTTCCCAAGGGACTGCCCGGCTCTGGAGTTTGGTAATTCAGCGGCACCATTCCCATTCAGTAGCACCATCTTTTGAGGATGCTCCCAGGAAAACACCAGCCTTGTAATTACAGCACATCAGTTCCTGTGGGGAAAAGCAACAGGAGACCTACTTCCAGCAAGAGGTTTCATCAAGAGAAAAGTGACCCGACTGCTCCATCCTGAATTTCCCCAGCAGTGCTGTGGAGGCTCATGATGGAAATTCCTCTGGTGCTTTGTGTTCCTGCAGGGCTCCTGGGTTTGTGTCTCTGGGTTTGCAATGGGCTGGACATACTCTGCAAGCAGTGTCGGTGGTAGCTGTTACCCAGCAGTTCTGGCTGGTGGATGGGCCATTGCGGTTGTCCTGTCAAACTTCAAGCTGGACTCTTGGACAAATGGCCAACTCTTTTTCTTCTTTTGCTCTGAGAAAGCCCCTAGGTAGGAGAGAGGACACTCAGAGATATGTAGCATCGACTTGGTGGGAGCCAGCTGTTTTATCCCTCTGTGCATCCAGTTCTCTTCTGATTTTAACAAAATTTGGTCAGAACAGAGACGACAGTTTCACCCATGTCCTCTGGAGCAGGGACGCTGCCCCAGGTGCGGTTGTCTCCCCTGGGGCAGGTGCTGTAGAGATTCCCTCTCGCTGCCTCCCAGCCTGCTGCTTTCTCCAGGGCTGATGAAGACCAGCGCAGCAGGAAAATCCTGGGCTGTGCCCACCGCTCACTGCAGCGCAGGAGGAGACACCGAGGCGTTAGAACCAGCAATGTAACATTTCTTCTCTTATTTAAAGGACTTCAGGGAAATTTTACATCTAAAAAAAAGGCTGAGCAGTAGCACAGATCTCTTTTCGGCAATCCGTACCCCTCAAAGGCTGCGTCCCCAGCCCTGCTGCAGCCTCTGCCCGATGGCAAAGCAAACTCAGCCCGTCTGGTGTGGCTTCCTTACGCTGGATGAGGCTTTGTATAAAATTGTAAACGTCAAAGAAGGATGGAATATAAACATAAAAAGGACTGGTATACAAAAGTGAGATAACTAGATATGAGGCATCTGGTCAATTTAAGATCAGTGCTGGATTAAAAGTAGTTTTTATTTTAACCTGGTTCCTTAAGGTGTGTTTTTCTACTGCTCACACATTTTTTTATCTATTGCTCTTCTCTGGAGTACGTGAAGGGCTCTATAGATTGTGTCACACCAACTGACTGCATGGCAGAGGAAATCTGTTATTAAATTTACTATACGTAGTAAAACTGTGTGATCAATTTTTTATGTTTGAAAGGTTTAAAAGCATGGCTTTTAAATTGAGGACCACTTTATGTACTATTAGTACTTATTGCTATTTTAATGCCTATAGAAATGAATCAGAATAGCCTACACTGGCTTTAAATATTAAAGGTGTCTTATGGTATAAGATTTTTACACTGAGCTAGTTTTACACGTCGCTTTTAGGGTGAAGGAGATAGCACAAGAAAAAACTCTGTGCTCTGATAGTAGCCAGGTGTTGAACCTTCTTTAAGGCACATGGCCACCTCGTGGAGCAGAGACTGTCCTCATCTGGTGTGTCTCCTCTGCACTGCAATACAGTACAGTGCTTGAATTATGGAGAGAGCAGGAGACTTCACAACTGAGAGGAGAGGATTTGAGACTGATGACTTTTAAGGTGGTTCCCTGCAAGTTACCTCCTTTCTGAATCCAGAGGCTGAGCATCACTGACAGATCTGGAGGAACATGTAAAGACTCTCTAAGCACAAAAGGTTGATCCTGGGAATCAGAGCAGGCAACTCTGCTCGTGTGTTGCTTGCCACAACTGTCTAACCCCTTCACTGCAACGGGCATCAGCCATAACTCATCCCCTCGGCTAATGCCGCTGTGCTGAGCTCCTGCCATGCCAAGCTGGCCCAGTGGAGGCAAGGCTCCTCTCCAGTTAGATGGGCAGGTTGAACATGGATGGAGCTTGCGGCAAATCCCAGGGGATGCATGGCATGTATCTGCATCGCCCGTGAGGGCAAGCTAAACCCTCTGTGAGAAACAGGAGCACTCTGCTGCCGGTCTGCTCCAGCGAGAGGAACCAGCATCAACACAAACCTCTTTGGGGTCACCTCGGTGGCGATGGCACTGGCCCTGCCACAGAGCACTGCCGCAGGGAAGCCACACACACACACGGGGCAGATTGCTACCCGGTAAGCTGGCGTTTGCTCGAGTGAGCGAGAAAGAGAATATACAAGCTGCTTTTGGTTTGTTCTTGCCATGACCTAGATAAGATCAGCCAAGAAAGTGTTTTCCCTTGGACAGCCCTGTGGAGAAGAGCCACACGGCAGGCGTGCTTTGGTGGCACGGCAGCTCGGTCCCTTCTGACTGCCCATTCCCTCCCATGAGTTTGGCCATTTTGTACCAGCGGAACAAAGCCTCGCCCATAGCCCCTAACACTAACCCTAACCCTAAGCCAGCAGGGTTTTTCCCTGACCCTTTCCATCCTCAAAACCTGTTCCTTGTGCAGCTGGAAGGGAAGGAGTTAACCGTTCCAGGCTTTCTCATTTGTTATATCCAGAAAATTGAAACATGTAATAAAATGTACCAATTTTGCTCAAAGTCAGCCCTTGATTTACTGCTTCACCTGGAAACTTGTTCACTTTGCTGGCTTCCCCACTGCAGCTGCTGCTGTTTTGTACTGGGTTCAGTGGGATGTTCCTAACCTGAAGGGACCGCGTGGAATGGATCCAGGTGAAAGGGTTATTTATTTCCTTTAAAACTAGGTATTCTTTCCCCTCTTAAAACATGCTGGCCTTTTGGGATCTGCTTTTATACCTAATAAAATTACTGCTGTTAATTTTTTTTTTTTTTTTTTTTTTTTTTATCTGATGAGCATGCACTAGAAAAGCAGCTGTTTTGATTGAAGAGCGCTCTTACCTCTTTGTACCTTCAGGGTGCTCACTCCAGCACAGCTATTTTATTATGGGTGGCTTGCCATGTGCCATAAACATGGGGTTTGGCGGTTTTGGTTTGTTTTTTTTTTTCTTTCTGAGTAATTGTGTCATTGCAGAACCCACCTGTTTGCCTTTCCACTCCAAGCTCTCCAGTCGGCTTTAGCGAGCGCTGGGAGTTTCGCTGCTGCTGAGTGATGTTCCAGCAGCGCCCCTGGGATTGCCTGGGCTGGGACCTGCCTCCTCTCGCCGATGCCGAGATTGATCTGGTCCCTCGTGTGTGGAGCTTGTCTCACTGCTGTATTTTTCTCACCCTTTTTCTCCTGCACAGCTGCAGGGTGCCGACGGGCTCAGGGCGGGGCGGGGGGGAACCACGACGTGTGGCTGCAGGGGCGAGCGCAGGCATGGGTTCTCCCTGCTGATGCTTTTCTAAGGTCTTTCCTTGTCCCACCAGTCACGTCCATCACTTGCCCATGCAGAGGGAACAGTGGCTCTGCAAAAGATGCCGTGGAGCCTGAAAGCGTCCCAGAGTGGCCCTGGCGCTGCAGGTGACGTTGGTGTGGATGACGACAGGCAGCATCTCACCAGGGCTGCCGGGGCATCTCCTTTCTGCAGCACCCCTCTCCCCCGCAGACTTTGGCAGAGCTGTGCGTCTAAGCGTGACATGAGGATACGGACAAACTAAGGTGTCATGCTAGGAAGTGCTATTACAGGCCTTTCGCAGACATACTGGAATTGTCATTTAGAAGTTTAAGAACGTTAGACACACCCCCAAGTATCCAGGGCTGTTGGAGCGGCTGGGCTATGCAATCACTCAGGTTACTGCAGCCTTGTCGTGCCATGATGCTGCCACTGGTCCATCTCCTCTGGAGTCTTTTTTCTTACAATTTGCTTAGGCAAAATGTCATTGTAAAGATTAGAACAGGAAAAGGGAATGAAATGGAGATTATTTTCGGTTATTATTATTTCTTTTTTTGGTTGTTGGTAGGCCTACCGCTTGCATTTTGTGGGCTGCTTTGGTGTCTGCTCTTTCTCTGCCATCTCCAGGAAGGCTACATTAGACCTTGGAAGGGGTTGAAGAAGGGCAAGAAGGAAGGCTGAAAGGTACAGCAGCGTTTCTGCACAAGGCACAATTACAGACAGCTGAGCTGTTCAGGTGGAAAGAGACAACCCATGTGCTCTAGGATGGAGCCTGTCTTCCTCCTTGACCTGGAGAAGGTGTCTGAGAAACGATTGCTCACTGCCTCTCACGGTGCAGGCAGCAAAGGTGGCCGTCGCAGGGGACAGGAATGAAGCTGAAGACAAGTAAGAACTTTTCCTTGCTGCTTGTGACCGAATCAAGCAACCCACTGCATAGAGTTTCTGTGGGTCCAAAACACAACAGGACATGTTTAGTGGAGGAAAAAAATGGGCCACTGGAGACAAGCACAACCCCTCCCGCTGGGGAGCCCTGAGCTGCACCGTGCTGGGGGCCATGGAACCCACTGGGGCCACCTCGCCGTGTAATATGGGGCTGAAAAATCCTCTTTTCCTAAACACCTGCTCTTGGCCGTTACTGGAAACAGGATCACGGCTGGTCTGTCCCGTAACTATCCTCATGTGACAGCTTGAGGCTTATTTATGCTTTTCCGCGATAAAGTGAGCTAACACTTGAGAACAAACTCAAGTATTAGTGTTCCACCAAAAAATGAACTTGTACAATAAAATTTAGAACAGTTTCCTTTGGGCTAACTGCTTGGGTTTGTTTAATGGCAAGTTTTGGCAGAGCTGTTTGCAAATTGAAGATCCTGTCTTTGATTTTTGCCCCTAAATCATGACAGTAACCCGGCTCTGTCCCCCTGACCTCACACCCTCCCAGTTCATTCCCTAATGTTTAGAAACATTTATGAAAAAGCTGGCCAGATGATACCGAGAAATACTTTTATTTCCAGAAAGCTGGCAGACACAGGCAGGTCACTGCTGTGCCTCTTGAGACGCGTGAATGAAGACTTGCACAACAGCCTGAGAAGTGTCGAGCAAGACCACCGCTTGGCCTCAGTTGGCTTGAGGAAGTCAACAAAGTCCAAAAAAGGTCCTTCTCATTGCAGGCTTTCACGGGCTGGGCTGGCTGTCTCACCCCCCATAGCTCCTCTCCAAACCTTGTTTTCTAAACCCAGTGCTTTCCTGGCGATCCGCTTTGCTCCAGGTTAGCCGGGGGTGTTTTTCTTCCACGGATCGTTTCCCAGGTGTGAGAAGTGCTGCGGGTTTGTGCATGTGGTGGTACCCTCTGCCAGCACAGGGCACTGCGCTGGTGGCCGATGCTTTACAGCCTCTGCTTCCTCGGCGAGAGCGATGGGTACCTGTACGTCCCCGGCCCGCTATTCTCTAAACCCTGGGAAATGCCATTTGGACCCTCAGCATCTGTATTGCAACTTAAAATAAACCACCAGAAGAAGAATACATGTTCAAAAAAAAGTTTCTTAATTTATTGTAAATTCTCCTTTCATCTGTGCTGCAATTCCAGTGTTCTGCACATTAATAAATATACATTTGTTAAAAAAAAAAAACAAACCTCCAGTGTCTAATCTGCCATAAAGCTTTTAAAAAGTCATAAAAATAGGTTTTAATTTTTTTTGTCATTAATACAACTGACCCTCTTTTACTGCAACAATTCTGATCAAAATAAAAACTACCTACATCTCACTGGGACAAAATATACATACACAGATGTAAAAACAACTAGCGTGGGTGATGATGATATGCAATGCCTGAGCACACAGCCAAGTGCCAGACCCTTAAAACATTCAAAACTTTTTTTCAGTCAGAAAATGTCACACAGTATGTTGCATAATTTTGAAAGGAAGAGCATCCTTCCTCCCACTCCCCTTCCAAAGGCCTCCTCAATACATTTGAAAATGCATAGGAATATAATGAAACCAAGATTACAGTATATATTATTTCAATTTTTTCCTCAACTCTTGCATTTTATTTAGCCTGGTTTTCTGTTTTTTCCCTTTCACACACACAGTTACACAAATGAAAGCCAGTATTTTCCCAAAAGGGGTGCTACGGCGAGCAAGGAGTCCCTGAAAGCCTTGGTGGCAGAGAGCGGGTCACGGCCACACCACCGCCGCCCTCCCCACCACGAGGAGCCACCAGCAGAGCGCTGCCCCACGCTGTTGGATGCAAACTTTTTCACATCTTATTCTTCCTTTTCTTGTAAACACTGCAGGAAGGTGAAGACGGCGGACAGGCCATGCTTTAACTTTCCTGTACTCATGAAACCAGCATATTTTGTGGGGAACATGAAACCTTAAGGCTTCCATGTGCTTTTTGAAACACGAAGGCGGCCAGGGCTTTGTCAAAGAGCTGGGCAGCGAAACCTGGACATCCTTAGAGAGTCCTAAGTCTGCTTTGATTAGCAATGTGCTGACTCCAGTGGGAAAGAAATTACCAGTAAAATAAAACACTGCACCTGAGGCAGGACTCGCCCCACAGGAGGAGGGCCCACTTCTTGGGACACGCAGAGCGCTGGTTTGTCGCAGAGCCAGACCAAAGTCAAAACCCACCATACAACGACACCACTTGTTTTCTTGTTCTTGGTAAGGGAAACAGTGATTTGACTTCTTCCAGACAAGGACTGTGTTGAAATCTTACCTGAAGATATGACATTTTTAGTCCTTAAGTTCAGTTGCTGAACATTTCAATGCACTGAAGAGGTCAAAACACCAAGAAATTAAAAAAAAACCCAAACATTTTTTGTGGGTTTTAGAAGAGGTTACAAAAAAACATACTGTGTCCTTAAAGTGTTCCAAAATCTGTCAACAAAACTTATAATTTATTAGTCATGGATTTCGATGTAATCTTTACTGTATTACTTTGAAAACTGCATTGCATCTTAAGGTGGGTTTCCATGCAAACCTCAGTTATTTTATCAAATGCCAAATTCAAGTAAAATTGTGCAACGTTCATATAAAAAATATCAAACCCTCTTTTAATTGATTTCCTATTATCAAATTAAGATCAGTATAAATGTAAAATATACAAAGGAACTTTTTCTTTAGCAACACCATACAAAATATATAAAAGTATCTACACTTTTTATATATATATAAAGAATTTTTTTTTTCTTAAGACGTGTCCATAGGGGGTTGGATAGAGATGCTGGCAGAGAAACGAAAGGACACTTGTTGGGATATTCCTCCCTAGAGCCCAGCAAGCCAAAAGGTTCACACTGTAGCCGGACAAAACTCCACAGGAGACATCTCCTGGTGCTTGTCCAAAGGCTGATGGGTTGACATACTGTAGGTCCACTGCGATAATAATGTGTTTTTTCCTTGGTTCTCCCCAGTAGATAAGTAACTCCTGCAGCACGGTCTGCACTGCGAGCAGGTATCCGGCCCTCACAGTGCATCCCTGTGGCCATGTCCATGTGTTTTGGCACGTGCTCGTGCCGCCCGGAGCGTAGCACACAGCAGCCTTATCACAGGTGCATCCAGGCACTGTGTCTCCACCGCGAGCGGTCAGGAGCCTGTCGTAGCGTGAAACCATGCGGGAATCAATGCCCACCTCATCCTCCTCACTACGTGGCCACTCCAATGATGTCCGAGGCAGGCAGGCAGCGACCCTGCGGCGAGGAGTCCAGAACCGCGCAGCAGCCATCATAGTTTCCTGATGGTTCAAATTGAAGTTTCATTACTGCCTCTGTTAGTGAGAAGAAGTAATCATGCAAACTTAGGGTTAAACAGGCACAGGCAAACCACTCCACCCAAAACCACCTAACCCTTTTCAGTAACGGTTGTGACCATGCCTTACCATGCCTTGCCAACACAATGCTTGCAAGGGGGATGCCGCTCTGGAGGGGAAGACCAGCTGGGAGAAACATTTCCAGGTCACACGTAAGAGCTGCACTCTTCAGGGGAAGCTCTACCAAGGGCTTGTATTTGGCTAACGCTTAGGTGAAGATGCGAGGTTCATACGCAAATCTTACAAGCTGTTAGAAACCTGGTATTTCAGACAGATTCATGCGATTTGCTGTCCAACAGCAGAGGTTTACATTATGCAAGATGTGTGGAGATGGAACAGTTGCTTAGTGCAAGTTGGCTAGTTATTCTCCAGTAAAGACTGTATTACCTGGTAGCAGCAAGTAGTTAGTGCTTGTTAAAGACATCTGTTTCCTAGCTAACCAGGATATGTTTCATCAGCCAGTTCCCAGCAACCCAAAGATGTACTTTTGTAGTGAGCTGGGAATGGTCTGTGCACCCAGACAAGATGGGTGTCTGAAGCATGGTGGGACAATGTCAGAGTTAAAGCCACATGAGAAATTTTCTCCTGATTATTATTTATGTTAATAAAAAATGAGATTATATGTGTAAAATGTTTGCACAGACTTTACATACGGCTGTTGTCCTCATTTTAAATGCAAGAACTATGACAAGTAACAAGGTTTCTGAGAACACTCTTTGTCTGAGAGCTTGCTCAGCCTTTTGTTAATGTTTGTTTGATTTAATTTACGATGGCAAATACTGATCACCACGCAGCGGGTGGGAATCACACACCTGGTTAATTTAGGGTCAGCAGCTTGACATGGCACTTTCTCTGCAGCCTTTGGATCTCCTACCCTCGCAATGGTTTCCCTCTGCCCAGCTGGACACTCACCCCACAGTCCTCACAGCCTAGGTCCTTTCCCCCCCAAAACACTGGACATCCCCAGGGTCCTCTTTACTGGGGTCTTGCCCCTACTTGCCCTCTTCCACGCTGGTTGCCGGACACACACAACAGCTCTTGCTGGTTTTACTGGACATGCATCAAGAAATGCTGCTCCATGTTTGCCCTCCACCTACCCTCTTTCTTGGGTGCCTGGTACTGGCTACATTATCATTAACTGCACCCCGTTAGTGAAAGGTCCCTAATGGCCCCAAACACTCTCCCTGCTACAAAAAGTGGGGACAGGTGAAAAACAGAGGAAAACTCAAATATTCCCATGATGCCAGAGGAGTGAAGGAGAGGGTCTGGGGGCACAGAAGCAGGAGCAGGGGTAGCCCCAAGCAGAGCACCCCCGAGGGCGTGCACAGTTCTCAGGACCATGGGTGGGCATTGCTAAGCCATCCAAGATGCCTGCCAGCATGGCAGAGTGGGAAAAGCCCATCCTTGTTCTAGCGATGTCTGCAGCCAAGATGGGCTGGGGAAGGCGATGACCTCAGCAGCTCACCGGGCAGGGAGGGGATAAGTAACTCATGTGGACGTGGGAGCCCGGTTTCCTGTGACCGGGGGCAGCAAGTCCCACAGCAAGGGGATGGGGCAGAGCTGGGTTGCTCTAGTCCACAGCTTGCCAGTAACACGTCAGCTTGCCAATTCAGAGCAGGTGTCTGTCACAGCACCTTGCCCACGATACCTCATTTGGCTTTCTCATCAGTGGAACACCATGATCTGGGGACGTGGTATGGACAAGCAATCAGGATAGTCACTGGTGACGGACTCTGGTTCAATCACCAAGTGAAATCCTTCTCAGTGGGAGTTTGAGGCTGGAAAGAGGAAGGAGAGGCCACAGCCACGGGAGGTCTGCCAGGGCATCCTGATGTGGCACTTACTCTGAGTCTGAGGTGTCAGCATGCCCTGTTCCCACGTGGATGTTCATGGCCATGCCGTTGAGCTGGTCTCGAGACTGCTCTCTCCGAGCATTTTTTACTGTCACCCCCGAGTCCGAGGGAGAACGGACCCCATCATTTGTCCCCAGGGAAGTAGTCCTGGATGAGATCGTGGTCTGATTGTAATCCGATAGCTTTTCCCGCAGTCGATTCTTCATATTCTTATCCACCAGTGGCGGAGGGTAGGTGACTTTATTTTTTAAGATGCCTGTTATGGAAAAGAAGGAATGATGACAATTTTCAAAGGTATCAGTAATTTCATTTATCAAGCTGAACATATCCAAGAAGTGACATTTTCTATTTCTTAATTAGACTTCCAGTTTGAAACTTTATTTCAAAACCAAAATGTTAGACTTCAGCAACTGCCTACTAGCTTCCCATGGTGTATCTGGTTACACAGGTTGGAGCCATTTGGAAAGTGCTCTTTCCTGATAAGGGTTACCATATAAACTAATTAATGCTCATTAACCCCCTGGTCTCCCAGTCTGGCTGTGAGGCTGGGTTGACTGTCCTACCTTTCCTCTGCTCCGGCTGCTGGTTATTCTGGTGGGACAGAGGTTTGTTCTCCTTCTGCTGCCCTTCGTTCTCCTTGTCCTGGGGTGCTTCATTGCTGTGGTTCACCTGGTTTTCCCTGTGAAGCTCCACGTTGACCTTGGTCTCAACTTTGAGTTTCTGTTTCCCGCTGGGGTCCTCGCCGTCACTGGCCGTTATGCACTCTGTGGGCCAATAGGGTTTCACATGATTGGGAAAGGTATCAACTGCAATGCAAAAAAACACTAGCTTGAACAACCCTTTCGATAGGTTTTCTCAGCCACTGCTCGTTCAGTCCTGTTCCCTGTGGCTGTGGAGGAGTTGTGTATCAAACCAGAGCAATGCTTCAGATGATCCTTGCTGGACTGCACTGCCTTCAGGGTGCAGCGACACCCACAAAACATGCCTGGTAGGATGGCAGGGTGTCCAAATCCTTCCCAGGGCCAGGTCACTTGCTCCATTACTGAGAGGTGTGAGTCAAGCCTGTGCTCTCAGCTCTCCAGGGCCAGCTGGCTCCCTGGGGATGCTGGTTTCTGAGGGGTGAAGGGCACCCAAGGCACCTCGTGCTGTGTCTGTGCAGAGCAGCAGCATACAGCTGGATGTTTGTCAGTCTAAGCTGACTTTAGAACAAAACGAACTGTGCCTAGAAATGCCTGCACCCTGCCACATGGTATTGATACCAATGGCCAATAATCTCCTATTCTTTAGGTCCAGCATCTCCCCCGCCCCGCTAAATCCACATGCCTGTATTGCATGAGGAGAGGTAGATATTTCTTCCTTTTGCCCTCAAAATAACCAGCTCCTTCTGCCTCTTCCTTCATATGAGACTATGCAGTCTGTATAGCTAAGGGGACCCACCTGCAAAACCCCCTGACTGCTCTCTGCTTGAGTGTCATAAGTCACAGGTTTGCTCAAGCACCCTTTTGTGTGCACTTAGTCACCCCTGTGAACAAGCCCTTGGGAGGAAGAAAGGTTTCTAAGCTGGAGACAAAAGAAGACGTCTGCAAAAGCAAGGCACAGTGGTAGGGATGCTGTCTCCACTGTATGGTAGTCTGGCAAATTTGTCCCATTTACTCTAAAGCGACTGTAAAGAAGGGAATAAGCCCATTGCTCTCCCCTCACTGGGAGTACCTTTGGGTGTGCTGTGGAGTGGGCCACGTTCATTGTTTTTGGAAGTGGACGTGTTCCACTTTTTCTCTGGCTCGAGCCCATCTTCCTCACTGTCCGATGAATGGGAGGAGGCGTAAGAGCTGCTGTGTTCATCAAGGGACAATTCGCTGTCAGAGTCTGAATCGTGCTCTGCAAATGCGGAAAGGGGAAACGCAGTTATGAGAGCGTGGACAGGAGTTGAACAAATCTATCTGACAAATGCACAAGGAGAAAGAAAAGGCAGGTGTCTGGTTCAGGTCATGCCAGGGATGAGCTTTTACATCTGTAAGTGTACATAGGATTAATTCACAAGGACTGTGGTATCCATCTAAGTAATTATGGGAAGCATAACTGCTCAGCTCAGCTAGGGTGCGGGACTGCTCATGTGCATGGGAGGTGCAGAACAGAACGGGAACACTTTTTACCCTATTCAATATGCAGAACAGTAACTCCACAGGATCTCAATCAACACAACACACAGGCAAACCAAGGTACCTAGAAATATCAAGAATCTGCAAATGAACTCTTAAAAACTACTACAAGGCAACAAAGTTTAACATCAAGACCCCAGATGAAAGGAAGCCAGGCAAGAGACACTTCTTATTTTCTTGTATGAAACACACAGCAGTAAAAGAGGATATTGCCTCAAGGTCTCAAATGTTAAAAGATCTCCAATTAAAAATCAAGAGCAACAGCACATAATTTGTGAGAAAGAAAGGGGACGCCAGGAACTGTCAACAGCTGTGACAGCTGTCAGATTAAAACCGAACCATCACAAGAAGCAGATACATGATATTTCCATTCCAGGATTCCCTAGCAAAGCAACCATTGCATAGCTCGTTATGCCAAGAGCATAATGAGAATCAGACACACCAAGTCAGACCAACTATTCTTATTATAGAAGCCTTTGAAAAAAGTGCTGAGAAGGAAAAGGTGCACAACTGGGTCAAAGCGTTTAGAAAGTATTCTTACCATTGGATTTTGACGGATTCCTATGAAAAATGGAGGAATCTGCTTCAGTCTGACCAGCCCTTGCTTGACTTGAGGATCCACTGAGCTTATGAGCAGCCTCATCCCTTACAGAATAAAAACAGGGGACAACTTTCTTGGTCACTTTACTGTTCTTAACAACGAGGCAGACATGCAGATGAGATTCTTCTGGTCAAATGCAGACAGCTGCAGCAGATGCTAGCCAGCCTGTGCTTGATTGTCAATGTGGTCACTTTTACAGCAAGACATAGGTTATCCTAATGTAGCTGTCTGCCTTTGGCCACATGAATCACACTCTGAAAAAGCCTGAAGTTTATAAGCTAAATCCCACTCCTTGAGACATGACTGAATTTTAACAGGCAAATAGCTGAGCCCATATAGTTAACCTAATAGTTATGTTAACCACTCCACTGTTGGAAGTCTCTACCAAAGATGCATGCAAAAGAAAATGCATGGAAGAAAATGACAGTCACATAAAACAGAACTGTTAAGACATAAACCAAGTAGCATTTGAAGCAAAACATTTCTGTTTTCCACAGGAGCAATGAAAAGGTAAAGGCAAGCACCTGAAAGCCATGCATCTGCCACCTGATTACCTGAGAATATAAGCAAGGTAGCTATTGTGGCTCTTGGCTGACCTGACGGTGCTTTCTAGGGAGACAGTGGATTCCCCAATAGTTGTGCGATACATATTTGGCTCTTCTATATACGTGTTGTTACAGTTCAGAGATCGCTGAAGGAAAAAAAACAGACACAAAGCAACAGTGAATGATCCTACCAAAACCCCACGTTACCCGCAAGTGCATTAAAAGTCTTGAAGGACCCAAGTAGTTTTTGATGCTGAGGAAAAAAATTATTTCCTCTCAACAGTTTTAATTAAAACAGTAATAAAAACTTTTGAGAGAGGCCATCAATATTCTTTGTACGAGTCACTGAAATCAGACAATTCACTTAACTACAGACAAGCAACCTATAAGTGTATTTAGGTAACTTCTACCAGCAAGACGATGTTTTTTCCCCAGTGTTTTTCCTTACAGTTAGTAATGTAGCTCTTGTTGCAGTGGAATCATCTGGGAGAGGTTTCTTTCCAGTTAAAGTGTTCTTCAAGTGCTTCCTGACTTCTTTGTTAAATACGCAGTGGAAGAAGAAAATGAACAGCCCCTGGATCGTTTTAGAGAGAGGAAGAATAAATCTAAATGATTCCTTACTACCACACTGCAAACACAAACAGATATTACAAAACAGCCTTTTGAAATAACTCCTAAATTCTAGTTCATAGTCCATGATTTCAATAGCAATAACTATTTTCTGTTTTTGAAATGGCATTGATTGATCTCCTAGGACTTCTTCATCATTTGCTTCCATGTTCAAATGTGCATCAAGGGAATGATAGGTGTCCTTAATAATGTTGGTTAGAGAACTTTAGAAAGCTTTGTCAAATGTGGAGAGATATTGGGGGCAGAGAGGTCTCAACTTTTGCCGTATACGTTCCTCGGTTCAGCAATACCTCCTGGTGAGAAAATCACTGAAATCCTCAGGGCTGGGCAGTTGTTGGCTGCCAGGAACACACATTAACAGCTTTTGCTGGGGTCAGAGGGCACATACGTGTGTGCCTTCAGATGTATTTGCTCTGAGGGAATTCATGCAGCTGCCAAATTGTTATCAATTTTGGTTGGAGATATAGTATATAGAAGCCAATCACTCATGAAGTTGCAGCTGTACCAACATCACAAGATGCCTGCATTTCATGATTTCAGCCAAAGCAGTTGACTTAGAGAAACTTTAAACTTCAAGCTCACTTTCTAAACATTCAGTCAAATGCAATCTTAGCTGGCATTAGCACTTTGGGATTATTCATTAATAAAATTCACATAAATGTCTCTTTAAAAATACAAGATCAAAGAAGGCAATGACGTGAAACGCCACATACCACTGTGCCTCTCTGGGCAAGTTTGGAGAATTCCAGCTGCTGACTTTCCTCCCTCTCATCAGGTTTATATTTACTTTAATTTTATTTTAGGCTTGTGGAAGCCTGGTTTTACAGCCTGAGTAGGTGTATTTATTTCAGAGCACACCAGTTGCAGTAGCAAAATAACCTTGCTCCAGGCTGGCCTATCTGGTGTGCTTCCAGGGCATGGACAGTCATCTCCAGAGGAGACCCATCAGACTTCTTTTTCTCTTCGGTTGCAATTTGTGGCTGTTGTGCTGCAGCTGACAAGAGTGGCCTGCTAACAGTAGCTGGTTTATTACTGCAGGCACTTGCCATGACAGTTACTGCCATCCTTGGTCACATTCAAGTTGTGACCAAGATGAAGCTTCATGACTAGTTCTGTGCCAGGTCTCCTACAAATAACTATGTTCTGCATCTTTAATCATTAAGTGTGCACACTAGGACAGGCAACCCAGTAAATCCCTAATACAATGAGTTGTATTTGAAAATCATGATTTGGCTCACTTCCTTAAACAGTAACTTAATTTGTGAAAGCCTTGAACTTGGAGCCATCCACTCTCGGTAAAATAAAAGTCTCTTATTTGCTGTAGCAACAGAATAACTGTTAACAATGAGCAGGCAGAAGACAGTAGCAAAGCTTTTTGTCTCTAGAAAGACAGTGACATAATTACCTTCTGTTATTTATCTGTCATAGGTTACAATAGTAGAGCACTTATCTTTAGAATGACTAAAAGTGAGAGATGCAATTACTCAAAGTTATGGTTTTGGTGAAAAGAACCCTCTCTTTTCTCAAAGAGAGCAAAAATTGTACTTGACATCTCTGTTGTTCTTAAGTCAGCTCATGTTTAGCAGGTTTTTGGAGGTCTGGGTGCAGCAGTGTGCTCACCAAGGTCTGCCATGGACAAGACACCATCCAACTTACCTGCAGGCAGCTGAAAATGGCAAAGAGATAGTGAAATGTCATAACGTCACTGTTCACAGCCATCAGCCCCAGCAGCCACGTGGCACTGATGAGCAGCAAGAGCAGGAACGCCGTTCGCAGCACAGAGCTGTAAAGCAAACACAGACGGGCATTTGCAGTGCGACAGGACACAAGAGAACAGCCCAACTTCTCTGCCCGGGCAGTGCCACGTGCCCAATGATTTGCCGACTGGAAAAGACCTTTGGGAAAACTAGGGCAGTGTTCACCAGCTCCCAGTTCCCAACTCTCTCACTGCAGTACTCAGTGACTTAGCATGTTCAGGTAAAAAAAAAGGTGTTTTAAAGTTCATTTCCAAGGTTTTCTTCAAACTAGGCTGTTTGCCAAGCCCATGCTGTTCAGCCTTGTTGACTCTGAGAAAGAGACCTGGGCGGTAAATGGCCACGTCCGTCCCATTTCTGTTTGTTGAGCTCACTCCTACATTCCTTCTCAACATTACAGCCCAAGGTTTTGGATCGAGGGCACTCAGGGGAATATTTGTTTGATTAAAAACACTATTTCCATAGGTGCTTTCAAAAGATGGTCACAATTCTAGTGGCAAAAGTTTTGTATTATGAGTATAATAGCTGCCATTAAGTAGCAATTATATCCCATTTGTTTAGGGAGATTTAAAAAAGAAACTTAAAAAAAATACCTAACAGCCAGGGCTGAATAAATAGCTAGAAGAAGCCTTTTGAAATCTCATACAGCTTCCTATTTGAAAAAAAAACCTCAACAGGGGCTGTCTTGCCACTAGCTAATCACATTTCAGTTCACAGGTAAATTCTGAGCTTTGGGCAAAATAGATGTTAATGGGAACAGACTGCCACAGCAGCCTGGGAAGGCGGCAGGTTGCAGCTTGCGAGGCTTTCTGCTCGTCCCACGGGAAGCAGAATAGAGGGAGGCTGGCCCTCAGCATGGGAACCTCAATGGGTCTCTGCCATGACATGGCCGGTCACCCAGGCATTTGTGAGGAGGGACCTTGCTGAGCCATGGGCGAGCACGGGGAGAGCCAGAACTATGTCTACCAGGGCATGGCACAAATGGAGGTGAAGTGACAGCGTAGGAGGGAGTATGATGACAGATCTGGAAGGACTGTAATGATTCCACCTGGAGACCAGACCTTTCCCTCTCCTCTCCCTTCTCCTGCCTACACTTGGTGGTAGTGCAGAGCACCATGGTGGAGCTTTTACAGAGCCTCCAAGGGAACCCCAGGAGGAGGTGCTGGTGAAGCAGCTCCAATTGCCTCTACAAACGCTGACTGTCTCCTCCAAATATGTTATTTATTTCCCATCCCAACACTTGCTTTTAGGCAATTCTGTCCCTTTATGATTCCTGGCCAGAATTTTTTCTACAGGTTTCTGAACCCAAACTTACATGACTCCAGTTTTTTCAAATGAACGTTGCCTTCGTCTGCACGATGCTTTCATTGCCAGTATAAAGATGACAGTGTTTATCTGAAAGGGAAATTGAAATAACAGCATGGATTCATTCTATAAAGTTGTTAGGGGTCAGTTTTCAATGACAATGCAATTTTTATCCTAAAATGATGTGCCAAGAATACTTTTCCTTCAATTTACATGTCTCAAAGTTCCACGATTCATCTCCTTTCAAGCCAACATAGTCAAGAACACCCTGGGAATTTATCTGGATCAAACTCAGTAAGACGGCCCCATGCAAAGAAGCTTGAGCGAAACACAGAAACTCAGGAATGGCTGTCCTTGTCCAGCCTAGAGTCCACTCAGCCCAGCATCTTGTTTCAGCTGGGCAAAAGCAAAATATAGTAACAGAGCAAGTATTTAGCAATAACTCTGCTGAACACTCCTCCAGCTTCCACTGGTTTCCAGAGCTGGGATGTACTAGGTGGGGTAGTGTGTTTGTACTTAATCATTCATTGTGAATATTGATGCTGGGAATTTGTCCAGTTACTTTCTGAAACCATGCAGAGGTTTACCACCGCCATCATCTTGTTTCTGTGAGTTTCTAACTTAACTCCCTGTGGAGTGATGATGTAGCTCGTCCTGTTCTGAATCTGCCACTTCCTACTACTAATTGTGTTGGAAAAGACACTGAATGCTTGGCTCCATGGTCATATTCCCCAGGCCACCATGCTATTTACAAGCTTCTCCCTATCCCCTTCTCCGCAGCTGTCTCTTCTCTAGGCTGAAGGCTCCTAGTCCACTCAGCTGCTCCTCCAGCGAGGGCTGTCCCATGTCTCTGATGACTCGTGACCCCAATTTACACCACTTCCAGGTCTACTTCATACTTTTTGAGATGAGGAGGAGACCAGACTTGGTATTAAAGACACAGTCACACCATGGATATGTATCTTCTGGTGCTCTGTTACTGAGGGATGTTTTAAGGGAGAAGTTAAACACCAGCCAATTCTTTTAAATTCCTGAAATTGGAATTATTTAATATTCCTTTAGGACTTCTGGATGAAGGGACTCGTTATGGCTCATTTTGTTGATTTGTTTTATAAGCCCACTGACCAACACTTCAAACATGGAACAAAACGAATGGGAAAAAATAAATAGGTTTCTGGTCATACAGCCATTGCTCTACAAGCGATCTTCGCACTGGCAAGCGGCACTCTGATTTCCAGGAGCTTAGCTCATGTCTCACGTCTTGCAAAAGACGCAAGCTCGAGTATATCAGCTTCAAATGTAAAGAATAAATTTGCTTCACATCATGACTACTGGTTGACAAAACATAAAAGAAAAGGTGGCAGTAAGGAAGAGACAGCTCAGGATGCCAACTCCACCATACTTACAACTACAACAATTACGATGGGCCCAGCGAAACTCCAGATCAGGGTGTCGTGAACAGACAACCAGCAGAAATCAGGGTTCCCATAGCCTTGTGGATCCAGACCAACAGCGAGCCCTGGGTCACAAAATGGATAGAAAATACATCAGAAAGGTGCTGCTGAGATCTTCTACATAGCCAGGCACATTTTCAAATCACTATCTGACAAACAAAATGATAATGGCAAATTGTGTTCAATAGGACAGTCTGGGCAGTCGAAATCAAGGTAAATACTGAAATGAAACTTTTGTCAATCAAAATCTTTACAATGGTCACTCCATATCAAATGATACTATGAGTTTTGCCTACCAGAACAACGTTCAGCTGCATAAAACCAACAATAAATGCAGGTCTCAAATTAATTTTGTTTCAGCACAGTTTTATAGTCATACTCACACAGTATGATGAAGCCTTGAGGGTGAGTGACACGTTGAGGAATTTCAATAAGCCTATGCAGCAGAATGACATGAATCATAACTGAGGAAATGTCTATACTACAAAAAAAGTGCGTTCTTAACTGCTGTGAGCTTGCTGTCACTAAAATAACACCAGAACCTGGGAACTCATGGGAGTTAACTGCTTCAGCTCAGGTGGGATTCATTTTGAGCTGCCATCCCAGGTACCTCACCTTGCTTTCAGTGCTGTTTGAAATGGAGTTTGCTAATGCCCCCAAGGCAATTGAGTTAAGAACACACCTTTTATTGTTTTAGTTTTCAAAGCCTGGATTATTCCAAGAGAGTCTCTGAGTAAAGCCTCCACCTGCTGATTTACTGTGCCGTCTGATTTGGTGACCTACACCTTGCCCATATGGCGACGGACTGGGATTGCTGCCTTTGACCTGCAAAATACTGCAGAGGTCTTCCTTCTTCAAGCCACAGAAATTGATCCCTGCAAGGCCTATGGCCAATGGCATATGGTAAATGGCTGCGGCATGTCATCCGCGCGTCGGGAGCACCTATTGCGTTGAGCGTCTGTCCTGACTCAAGCAGGCAGCCAAAGTTGACGGCAGTGCTGTTCTCCACAAGGAGTATTCATGTGCATTAATAACAATCTTTTTTTTTTTTTTCAAATTGAAGCCCATGTGCTTTGATGAAAAGACATCGAAAAAGGGAGAGGTAGCTGCGTTTCACTCTCACTGCTGAAAGCTGGCCCACAGCCAATATTCGCATCTGGTACAAGCCTACGGTCTATGAAAATTAAACTGGCTATTTGGCAAAGCAGTGGATATTGGATCTGCTTTCTCTGAAGTGTGGAATGAGATAGGACTGGTCTCCCTCCCTGCTCCCATTGGCCCTTCGACCACCCCTTTCAGCAGTTACCGTCCAGAAAGAATTAGCCATAAATGATTAAGGGACCATAAAGTATTTTATACAGATGTCATTCTATAGACACAGCCTGTTTCCCAGGACTTGATTTTCCCATTAGTGGAACTTAAACTACATTTTGACCAAACATCTGGCTCTAAAAGTAACTGGCAGACAGCAACATTTTTTCACTCTCAAAATCCTACCCTAAAGTTCTCCATTAAACAAATGGGGCAAATTGCAGTCTTCAGGTACGCAGTTCAAATATGTCAACAATATGTGAAATAACCCTTTACCCAAAGGCAGAATTAAGCCAATGCAATGTAATATAGAGAATCACATCAATCAAGAGGCACATCAATTAAATGCTGCAGCCTGGTCAACCTGAGCAGATTAAGCATGTGGGCTGCATGATAGCTCACCGATGCTGGCAGAAACCAGGGCTGGTCCTATGGCTGAGCTGAGTGTCCTGTGGGGACCAGCACCCATCCCAGGAGCGTGTCAAGAGCACGCCATGGGGAGGCGCTGCCGGAGGGGCACGTTTTGAACCTTCCGAGCTCCTGTGGGCTCAGCAGCTGCGTGTGACTCAGGCAACTGCGGGTCAGTCTCAGGTCTCTCCTGAGTCATCGCCTCACTCACTATTCACAGCAAATAGCAGATTTGGACAGTGCCATTTCTGGGGGATATTGGGTTTAGGGCTATGTAAGAACCTGTTTCAACATAAGCACTGCAGTCTCCATGGCAAAGCAGTTACAGCACACATATGCCAACTGGTTAGCGTGTCACCACGAACACATGCAGAACTAGAGGGGTCTTGTTGGGTGCCAAATAAAATCCCTCTCCTAGATGGATCAAACCACATTTTAAAATGAGCAAGCCTAAAGCAAATTTAAAACGTTCCAGTATCGCTCCCCGTGGAGGAATATTCCAGATCCACACTCTTTTGATGGCTGTAAGCCTTCTCCCAACTTCCATCCTACTTTTATTCATGGCAATTTGCTTTTCTGTGCTGTGATTAAATGTGGTTCTTCCCTGCTGGAGTGTTTCCTATATAAACGTTTTGCTAAGTTTCTTCCCCCCACTAAAGGTGAAGGTTCCCTTCTGCAAGTAGCCTGGTCCCATCACAGATGCCTTAGGACCACTAAGTCTCAGCTTGAAATGAATGTCACTTTGAGCATGGAAAATAGAAGAAAGAAATAAACAAACCGGAGTAAAGTTGCTGCCACTGCAGGTTCATTTTTTTTTAATGATAGCTATGATAAAGATGAAATGGGCTAGATATTTATCTTTCAAACAAAACAGAAAAGTCCTCTGGATGTCCAAGACTAAAATCCGTTCCCGTATCTAGACTTTTCCACTATTAAGAAACATCCTTCTCTCATAAAGCAATTTAAAAGAAATTACATGCAAGATCATGTTATGAAGTTGGAATATTTTTTTACTGTTTAGATATTAAAGTTTAAAATTTATAAAAGAAGCTTATTTAAAATATGTACAGTAACAAAGTTTTCCAGGGGCAAGAAATCCCACATTGTGCTATTTATGATGAAATAATTTTCTCTTCAGATGATTTCTAAACCTGGAAGGGCACACTAAAGGCTTAGTTTTCATTATCCTTCGCTTCACAAAATCCTCTGACTTGCTGAGTAATAAGGATCTGACTTTTCATTTCAATGAACTGCAAATACAGTAGATTACAACCTGGAACTGTAACTCATAGTTTTAAAAGTGCAAAATAGTTCCGTATCACAGACAACAATATCTAAGTAGAAAAATGTAAAAATGGTGTACTTGTAATATTTAGATTGCATAATGCTGCTGTTGAGAAGGTCTGAATGAATTTAAAATTCAGGAGAGAAACTAAACATGAAACAGAAAATCCTTCTGACAAAATTCTTCTAAAGAGTTATGTCTTCTGAAATGCATTTTTTTTACTGCTGTTTAATGATACTTCTTTTCTATCAGAAATTATGCTGCCAACTATCTGATGGCACTTAAACATTCCTAAATATATTGCAGTAGTCCTGTATGTAGTGATAGAAGTTACACAGGTCTGAAATGTTTTAGAAGTTCAAGGATGATTTCTGTTTAAAATGTCAGGTATGTCTAGAGTGGCAGAGCCTTCTAGGCTATACCTTCCACTGTGTTCTGGATAAACTGATAGAAGCAGAAATTATTTATGCAGAAGGTGACAAGGAAAAAACTTACCAGCTCTCCAGAATGAAAGCTAACCTGTACTAATCTACATTGTGTTTCTGTATTACACTTTGTTAAGTCACATAGAAAAAATCCCCATGTGTTTTTTAAATTCTAACTTGTTCCACAGTGTTTTTCCAAGTGTATATGAGTGATAGCTATTTGTTTGATCTGAGAGACATTTAAACCTCTGCCATTGCTGACAGTATGTTGCTATCTGTAAAAATAAAAATAATTGGATAAAAGTAAACTGTCTGCCTATGATCTGATTTCCCATATGGCAACAGATACATGCTGAAATAGTTGAACCAAAAAACCCCGCTCCAACTGTTCTGCGAAGCGCACTTCCCGAGGAGCTGTCTGCCTGAATTAACGTAGCACCATGTGCTTAGGGTAGCACTGGAAATGTCTGATTGCAAAAATAGGCCTGGTGAGGACGGAGATGGATGTGCTCCTGTAGATCACCCTGGAACAGTTTAAAAGATTACTGCCTCCAGCTTTTCATTACTTTTCTTTAACTGGAAGTTATTGCCTTTGTATCTGAAATGAAGTAAAAGGCTGCTTGAGTATTCCCAGCTCATTCCCATGCCAAGTAAAATAGAACTGCTGAAATCCCCTTCAGGGAGCATTTACTGGTAGTCAAGGGTAGGCAACGGGAACGTCCAGTGAAGAGCAGCAAAGCCCTCTGGGCAGCGTTGCTGCTGAAGCCACTGCAGCCACCTCCCTGAGAAACCAACCATGTTTCCATATCCCAAGGTGCAGCACAGGGAAGGAAAAGTTCTGAAGGCTGCAGGCAAAATAATTGTTAAAAATACTGTTATTCTCAAGCAATGTTATCAAGTCCTGTTTTAATCTAGGTGCAATTACATTTACGTTATTGTAAAACCCGCAGTATCACTTCAACTGGGGCAACAGACGTTTGGTACACAGATCTGCCAAATTCAGGCTGACTTCTGCAAGACATGATTTGGTGTTGCCCTCCTTCACGAAAACCCTGAAGTGACAGCAGTAGTTGAGTGTACCCACAGCTGTCTTGGCTGGGATAACTTTCCTGAATCCGGCCAGTGAAGATGGCAGGGAAGGGAAACGAAGCTGTTTTGGGGTGGTTGAGTGTACCTGTTATGATGGCAGGAATGCCCCAGCCAACGACGTAGTAGAACCGCATGTGCCCAAAGTTGATGTTCCTCACTTCAGTCAGCATCCGGTAGATGTGGAGCTGCTCCACGAACATCCATGCAAAGGTGCTCATGTAGAAATAATGCAGGAGGATGGCAATCACGGTACACACAAACTGCAGAAGGAAAAGGTCAGGGAAATTAGAGTTGCTCTTCTGAATCACAACCTAGTGAGTCACCAGCTCCCCCATGCACCTAAAGGCAACTGTAATAAAAAGGTTTTGGCAGAACAAATATACTGCCATTAATTAAGTTTTTAGAGTTTCAGAAAAGCTGTTTGTATTATGAAAACTTTTTTTTTTTTTTAAAATTATGTGGCCTGTTCCGAGTCTGGTTCAGCTTTACCCTGTCAACCCAACATGCTTTTGGTCACTGCCCTTGCCCTCCCTATTCTGTGGTTAATTGCTCTGTGCTTATTTGCTGCACAGGTGAGGATTTTGGCTATTCTGACCGAATTCCTTCTGCTCGCACGAGGGCCAGGGCTGGCAGAGCTCCTGACGCTTTTCTTGGTGCGGAGCAGGAGGTGGGGATGCTCCTACAGAGGCTGCAGACCCTCTGCCCTGCCTTGTGTGTGAGTCTTGTCTGCACAATGGCACTACACTGAATTCAGCCACAGTGTGTTTAACTGCATCAGCTAAACCAGTCTCACCACAAAGCCAACTGCTCCTGAGAACAGCCACCTTCAGCCCTGCGCTGACGTAATGTCTCCCATTTCCACATCAAGGGCCATCCTATAGGTTTTTCTGCTACTTCATTCTTTCCAGAGAGAGAGATCACTCTTCACAGAAGTGTGCTGTCTTGGTACAGTTTTGTTTTGTTTGAAAGTAGACAATGTCTTGTGCCTGACATTAGTAGTACAAATAAACTCTTCTTGTGTTTGGCAGAGGTGGAGGAGAGGTGCAAGACAGATCTTAGGCCTTCAGTTTAGGACCAGTCCCTGAGAAAGTCCTTCCTGCTCTGAAAACTTCACTTCTGGGGACTGAAATCCACAAAGCTTTAGCCAAAGAAAAGTGAACGTGCTGAACATGAACAAGAGATGATCTATAGATCTTAACCAAAGAAATTCAGCCTTTCTTTGAGGAAGGTTCACTGATGAACCCTGCAGACCTTGCACATCTATACTTCAAGAAGTCATGGAGGATGCCTGGCTGTTATCACTGGACTAAAATGATGCATCCAGAAGTAATCACCACCTACTCTGCAGATCAATCTTTTACCTAACGTGAAAATCAGAGTATTTGACTACAAAGTGGGAGAGTGACTTCTAGGCTCTACCTGGCTTGAGCAGGGGGTTAATCCCCTTCTCATCCACTGCAGAAAACCACCCTAACCACCAGGCTGTAGGACATTCTGGGTCCAGAAATGGTTGGCTCTACCCTCCTCTTGAGGCTGTGCTACTTGCAGTCAGGCACAGAAGTCATGAGGACAAACAGAAAGCGGGTTAGTGGTGGCCAGGTAGTTCACATCTTTGGCTAAGAACAAGGCAATCTGGAGCTTCTAGTCCCAGGTTTGGATTTGGTTTTCATCCTATGACAGCAGCACAAAGTGGACCACTCAGCTCTGCCAGGTTGAGAGCAGCAAAAATGAAGGACCTGCTGAAACCAAAGAGACTAGGTCCTTAGTGTGACTTGGAGTAACAGCTATAGTGGGCAAACTGGTAGTTGGAAGTCATCTTTGTGACCAAATGGCCACCTTGAAACCTTTGACCTTCATGGCCATGCATTTTGGTAATATCTGCTAACCAGCTTTCTCTCCCAACTTAAAAGTTTGATGGGTGAAAACAGGAATGACCACAAGTATCCGACACCTGAATTGAAATCTCGCAGTTAATCTTCTTTCAGAAGCACAGGATGTTGCTAAGGATCAGTTGATAAGCTTGAATTAAGAGCACTTTGTGTAACCGTTCAATTTTTGTCTCAAAATGTTTTATATTGTGTTTTGAATCCTTTTGTTCCCGTGCAGCACTGCCTCTGCTTTCAGATTTTGGCATGACTTTTTAGTGTTTTTCACGGTATAATGCTTAGAAACGTATGTTTCCCTGTTTAACTTTGCTGACCGAAGGAATCACACAGACACCGCCAACCTTCTGGATTCACTTACTGCATCAGCTTTACTATAAGACCAAGTGTTACTGAAAATGTAGCTCACCAAATAAAAGACCTTTCTTCCCTCTATGTATGCAGGGCTTTTTTTTGTTCCTACTGGCACATGCATATGAGTAGCCTGCTGCCCTGAACATTACCTTTTTCAGGTAAGAAAAAAGAAAGAAAATAAATCACTATCAATAGTCCAAAGAAAGATTAAAACCTCACCCAGAAATGTGACTGTTAATTTACAGAAAACCATAAAAGCCAGGCTGGGTGCCAAGCAGTGCAGCATTATTTGTGCTCCAGCATTCTTTCTGTCTTTATGTTCATCAGTGCATGACTTGTTAGACAACTCTCATTCCATACAGACAGATGAATAATTGTCTCAAGCAGACATGGCTTACAGCCCTCCTAACTTCTCAAATTGACTGGGTAGGCTGTAAGGAGCGGCTTTCTGCTGTATGAAATATATTCTGGAACTTAAATGTCTTTGCAAGCGGGTTAAAGGTTTGAGGTGTTTCATTGAGTCCTGGTAACAGCACAGGACATGATCACACCATGAGCCTCAAAGCATGAAAATGAGAAGCAGCAAAAGAGAACAATCTCACCATGTATGACCATTAGTATTTGTGGTACTGCTGTAGTGAACTGTTTTACTACTCTTATAGACCTCTGCTTGGTGCTTCATGATACTAGGAGAGGAATCTGGAAATAAGGAGCCATCATTTACAGCATAATTTTTGGTAAGAACCTGCAGGGATGTGGGCTTGGCTCCTTGCTCCTCAGTATTCATGTTGGAGAACTGAAAGAGTATAAACTTCCTGCTAGTGAAATGCAGTGAAAAATGAGTGGTGTGCTCAAGAAAGCATGGGAGAGATCAAGCTACACAGAGTGCTGTGGATCAATTGGCAAGGTGAGTTCATTTGGGCAAAGTTATTTTAATATGCAAACTCATATATTATGAAACAAAGACAATATGGGTCACACTTGTTGTGAGACCACATCTCAGAGGGCAGGTCACTGCAGAAGACCTCACCGTAGCATCAGGTAACTGGAATTCCTGGTGCAGGGGAACATCGGAATATGGGACTGGAAGCAACACTATCAGCTGGAAAGCTTTGTCTAGTTTAGCATTCACAATTTTCCAAAAGGTAAAGTGGGGGAAGAAAGCCCAGAAAAAGGCAACAGAATAACCTGAATGTTAGAAATTGAACAATTTAAGTAGCTTAATTTTATTTAGTTTTCCAAAAGAAATACTATTGAACAGAGGCTTCCTAAGAAAACAATTTTTATATGAGAGGTCTCTCAAATTTACTAGGAAAAGGTCTTGACAGCAACCAGTTACTGGAAGTTGAAATTAGCCAAAATTCGACTGTGTTTAACTGGAATGAGACTACGACGCCTTACACTAACAGAGGTAAGGGACCCTGCCATCACACCAAATCTCTAAGTCAAGGTCAGATACTTTCTAAAATGCATGTTATAGCTCAAATAGATATCAGAATCCAGGGTGACACTGTAGGCTTAAGCTATATAGTAAGTGAGGCTACGTGGTCAGGCACAATGGTGTTGTTACCAGAACGGTGATGATATCCATTATACGTAGACATTTTCTCCCATTCCTGCTGCTTGGACAATGGAATCCATTAATTTTTTTTTGGTGTGTGTATTCATCTCAAGATTGTACTTCCCTCTCAAAGTTTAGATTGAAACATGTACAGTAAAGGATTTCTAGAATATAAATTTTCTTCAGAGTGTTCAGATAATTCCTACACTAACATTTTGAATATTCTTCATCTGTTAAGGACATAGGTTTTATTGTATGTCATCTCCCATCTGTCTACTGACTGGTAAAAGTGACTGTGAAGCTTGGCAGTGTTGGAACCCTTGCCTGCTTGTCTCCTACCTGACTGCGTGGTAACCATGACTTTTGAGAAGGGTGCTACTAAGAATTAGCAGCAATACTACATATAATGCTACATAGTTAAGATAGCAATGATAGCAATGTAGGTACAGAACATACACACTTCGTGTGTGGTATATATCTTATATTCAGTCCATTCATAGCTCACGTTCCTTGACATGCACAATGCTGGAGGTGCCTGCACTGAACTTTGGCAACAGATGTGATGGGCTGAAGCCAACAATCACTGTGGCTGGAAGGCACAAAGCAAAGCGGCAGGTTTCCTATTGATTCTTGGATGTAGCAAGCTGTCCCATGCCTGGCAAGTGCTTTCTCCAGAATGGCCATGGTGGGTGTGCAACATGCATATTAGCACCTGCACAGCAACATGTAGTTGACAACCTACCAGTCAACACCAGGAGCTGTTTGGGCTTGTGAGGTACCTGCTGCAGGAGAAACTGGAGAGACTCCTACTGAACAGACAAAGCAAGACAGAAAACATACTGATGGAAAGTAAGGAAGAAATCAGTATTCAGGGTTCAGTTCCTGGGATAAGCCTTCAACAGGGCTTGTCTGAAAATAACATACAGTCCTATCTCCTTGCATTGCTATTAATCATGTAAAACACATAAGAATATATTAAAAGTCTGATGTTTTTCAAATGACTGTTGCGGCCAAGTAAAATTAAAAAAGAAGAGAAACAGATGGGAGCAGGTAAAAGTCGCAGTATGAACCCCCTGATTCAAAGCTTGACAGCTCTAGCAATAAGCACAGAGTAACTCTTACCGGGTTTTCAGTCTGGTTGATTCCAATAAGAAAGACAAGCTCAGAGAAGAAAAGGGCAGCCACCAGGTTTTTGTGGATACTGTGCAAGTTGGAACGTAGCGTGCGGATCAGGACCAGCAGTATGAAGGTGATCAGCAAAGCCACCAATGAGATGGATATAGTCGTGTAAGTGACGATCTTCAGAGGAAGCACCTCCCCATTCTGTGGAAAGACAGACTGATAAGACCTCTGGGAGTTTTTCATTCCCTTTCCTCAAATCAAATCTATTACTTGGAAAGTCCATGTTTTCATTACTACTGAGTCAACGTACAGATTTGCTTTAGGACCAACAGGAGTGGATGATGCCACCTCTTAACGTTACTCAACATGTCAAGTGTGTTCAGGCAGTACCCAGAGGGAGCAGACAGTTAAGCAAGAATCCTGGTGAATCTGATGCTGGACTGCCCCTCTTGACGCTATCCTGAGGTGCTGAAAAACCTGTGGTCTTTATGTCGTTGTCCCTGCTACTGTAATTCTAAAAGGACCTAGTATCAAGGGATGCCACAACTACCATGTGTCTGCCACCCTTGTCTCACTCCCTTCTCTGCACTGCTCTCTGCAGAACAGTCTGGCGCAGTTCTGCACTGCCAGCTACGCCGTGTACTGACCAGGTCAGAAGCTCCCTTCAGCAGTCCCAACGGTGGGCGCTGTCAGGCACGGGGCAACATGCTCCTGACACACTGCAACATGGGATCGATCTGCTGATGAATTTCTGAGTCACATTCAAAGCTCAAGCTCAAGCTCTGAATCAAAGCTCTTGAAAACCAAAGCCCTTGAAAATCATCACCCACCTCTCGTTTCGAAATGTCCATCAGGACAGCAAAGCTGGTTATATGGTTGCACTGGCAAGCAATATGGCTCTGGTTTCTGGAAAACAGCTCACATCCTCTGGAGGACCAGGCACCTGTCCCGCCAATCCTGTGGAGGAAAAAAGGCATTTCTGAGAGCTGTCCTCTGATCTTCCCTCGTCTCCTGCTGCTATTGCTCTCCGGGGCAGCTCTTGCTCTGCAACCAGAGAAGACTGTAAAGTACCAAGACAGCAATATTTATAGCTGTCACCTGCCTGAAAGAGTATCATCAACTTCAAAAAGCCTTCAGTCGAAGTAGTTTCTGATATGACAGCTGGCTTTGCTGGCCAAATTTTGTGGTTTTATCACAATCTGTTTTGAGTTTAAAAATAAAAAAATTTGCTTTTGGGTCAGTGACCACACAAGCAATATGGGGAAGTGATTGCACAGAGCAAACTGGCCGTAACAAAGGTGAAAAATGCCAAACCCACGAAGAGATAAATGTTTTTGAGTCATCTCTATTTTCCTAGATCTAGACACTGCTTGTAGAGCTCTTATATGAAATATGCTTCAGCAGTAATATGATTTCGTTACAGTGTTCCTATAAAATGTACACAAGAAAAGGTTAAAACCAGTAAACAATATTTCATATCAGTAGATGTCTTGTATTAACTTTGGGGAGGAACTTCTCCCTTAAAAATTCTTCCCTGTGCAGCCTTAACTCCAGAAATTTTTAACTTCAGAAATTATTTTGTATCAATATTAATTATTCTTTTCTGAAGTTAACGAGTAATAAAAATAGTCTTGTAGTTACTGAAAGAGTTTTTAATTAGATATGACAGGACATCTTTTTTCATTCTGCAATAAAATATTTGTTAAACAGTTTTAATATCACTCTCTCTTGAAAAGTACTCACTTTTTTAAAAACTCTTTCATTACATGCAGATTAAAAGCTGCTTTTTAACTGTGGCTGTAGGAAGACGTAACACAGACAACAATGCCATTGAAGTTGCCAGCAAATAGCTAATAGATGAATCACTTTAGAGCTAATGAGTTATTCAAGCACATACAATGTTTAAAAATTTATGAAAAAGGACTTGCCATTCCCTCATAGTTGGCAGAATCATCTGTACATAGCAGTAATTACACTACTTTACATGCAGGGCAATAGAGTCATTTATTATTGCTAACATAAGAGATTTCTGTTGCCTCTTCGATTCTTTCAATGATATAATCTCCCAAAGATTTTGACTAGGAGGCAAACATTTCCTAGGTTAGTTTGCTCTTTTATTTCCAGCACAGGATATTGTCTTTTAATGGATTTTTCCATAGGTTTACTAGAGTGTTTGGATCATTAGGAAATGAGTAACAGCTACTCCTTTTACCGTGGGCAGACAACATCATCCTCTCACTATATACCTGGTTTTATAGTTGAAGACTGCATTATACATGTAATAGTTACAATATTGTGAAATTGTAACACACAGAGCGTGTAGTTACCTCTCAACATATTCTCTTTTGTTTCATCCACACTGTTGAAATATCTCCAACAGGGCTGTGCTGTTTCCACATTGCCATAAACCCGACAAAGCACTTAGGAGCATATACACTCCTTAACACTTTTCACATTTTCAAGAAAAATGTCTGTATCTTTACGGAATACAAAAGACTTAAACAAGCCGTTTTCAGAATATTTCATCCTTTCCCCTGACACTTCCTTCCTACAGAGTCAAATACTCCCTGCTTATGTTCTGCTTATGTATTAGGAATGCTTCCTAACAACCAGAAGAGGTCTAAGGTCCCAAAGAAGGCATTTCCTCTCCCTCCAATTTTTCACTAACAAACACGAATGAAAGCAAATCCACAATAGTCGATGGAAGGAAATGTAAGTTGCTTCTCATCAGTGTAACTGTCTTGGAGTTGACTTTTGATTCAAAAATATGAGATTCGAAACTTTATAACCTCTACTCATATAATTTCACCTGCAAAACCTCAGTCCTCCTTTTTACCAAGATGAGGACTTGGTTTTGTAATTTTTTGCACTAGCCCTGCCTGAAGCATCAAGGATGGGTGCCTGCTTGCCATGTACTCTGTCCATAGTCACTGGAGTGTAACAAGATGCAGCCCATGTGCCTTGGGCAATGAGAATCCTGATTTAGGGACCTCAGACAAGCCACGAGTTCAGGCACTGGAGTCGGACTATGCCTGTCCAGATATATATCTGTGAGCCAAAAGCATGAGCAAATAAAGGAAATTGTGAGATTTATTATTGCTGGGTGAAAATGAACCCTGCAGAAAGACATGATGGCACTGTGTTTGTTAGAAACCACATGCTAATTCTTTATTTGAGGAGCTATGATGATTATTTTCATTTTTCTCAGGTTGGTGGGAAGTTACTACATGGCTCTATTCCACCAGGAATCAGTTGCCAGTTGAATAAACTGAGAAAAAAGGGTTTTCCTCCAGAATTATTTTCCTGGGCCAAACTTCTCTGCTACTGAGACAGTCGCCAGGCTCAGCCCTAAAGCAAGCAGGATACATACGTGATGGAGTGATTCCAGAAGACACAGACAGGCTTCGTTCTCTCCTCCGTTTCCAGCATGGAGTACTCCACTATGATGGGCTTATCCACTAGATTAGGAGGAAGCTCCTCGTCACTGTGAAGGGCTGTGCTCACTACAGGTGTGTTAATAATAGGGCGATTTGGCAATCTGCAGAAGGAGAAAAATTGCACAGTGATGTAAACCTTAAAATGCAAACCACTGATTTGGTAGGTTCTGCAAATAAAAGATTTCCAGTCGCTTCCATTCAGAAAGCGAAGCAGATGCACCATCAGCCTTCCACACAGCCATGTTTCCAAAAGTTGCTGGCACTACTGCTGTGGTTATTCTCCCACAGTGTACCAGAGGAAGACAAGAGACAGTACTGCAGTGACAACTGCAGCACAAATGACATTTGGTCACTATAAAAGCAGCTCTGCCTCCCCCGCACACTCAGAGCAAGCAGAAGGGGTCTGCACAATTCACAAACAGGTTTGAAGTTTACCTCAAGCTCCTTCGATCAGGATCATAGTTTTCAGGCAGGAGGTGTCCCAGGGATCGGTATATAATGACCACAGCAACAGTATGACGTGTTGAGTCATCTGGGTGTCGCTTCTTTCTCTTTGCAAAAGCACTCTCAGGGCTTAGTGTATTACTGTTCACCTTAGAGGATAATTTTTGATTTGAAGGCTTCATTGTAGGCACTGCTACGGAATTAACACAAAATATTAAATTATTTGCATACAGCTTTGGAGCTACCATTTAAACTGGTAATTTTGCTTTGCAAAGATACAGAGATGTTACTGTTGTTATAACTCTAGGCTTACAGCACTGAGCATGCTCGTAATGTTATATTTGATATTCTTAACAAAAATTTTCGCACATTTCTTAGTTATATAGCTGATAATCAAATAACCATTGATCCATGAATAACCATTTAAACTAGCTAGAAAATAATGCATTTCTAAGCTAGAAGATCAATGAGTATATAAATACTCTGTGCATGATTTAAGGAGAACATTAAAACAACACACATGCTATTAAATTGCATGTACCTCTAGATATGGTAAAACTAGCGTTATGAATACACCAACTGGTGACATGGGATTCCTCCCTGCTAATTCTGGCATATAATGATCTTTCAGTTTTGGCAGTATCTCTTAAAATTCACATTCCCTTTTTTTCTTACAGAAAAAGACACAAGTCATACAAGCAGATGCCCTGTTTATGAGGAAAAAGTCATGAAGTTGTATTAGCTTATTAATTATTATGTGTTGTTTTCACAAGTGTTACTATTTCCCCATTCAGAGGATATTCAGCCATGGTACATGTATAATTATTGCACTTTGAGTTACCCTCTCTCTCTTCCCTTGCCCAAGGTAACTTCTGGTTCCTCTCAGCAATCCTGGGATACTTCAGAGACACCGGGAAGCAGATACTTCCCCACATATTCTCCCTCATCATCCATCTCCCTGCACAGCTCAAGACTTTTTCTTTGCTGTCTAGTTCTGAGAACATGGCTCTGCTTTCAGATTTGGATTCTCCACCTCTCACACCACCTCCCTCCATCTCTGCAGGGACCAGGGGAAGGTGGCTGTGGGGCTGCAGGCTCCGGGCGGCCACCCTGTCCCATCCCGGTGGGAACGGAGGCAGAGCATTTCTCCCGCATTGACAGGGGCCACGAGCGAGACCTGACAGACAGGTACAGCCAGTTACGCAGCCCCCCATGCTCTCATCGCTGCCGGCAGGCAAAATGCCTCAGAAGTATGCACAGCTGCTCCATCCCTAAATAATATTTGCTTGTGTAGACGGTCGCCCCGCTCTCACCCTAGTACCACTCTGCTTCACGAGGATTAATCACACTCCTTGGGAGCTAGTCAAAATTGCCCTCCGAATGGCAGCAGAAGGGTTTTACCTTTCCTGTCTGAAGGTCTGAACAAAGTATCAGGGAAGACAACAGATGACTCCAGATCTTTTGGATATTCTTCTTTAATCTCATGAAATCGTGGTATTCTAGCTCCCGTGAAATTCGATTTGTCAAAGAGGTCAACGGCAATAACTGGGGGAAAAAAAGTTTCTCATAAAATTAACTTCAATGCTTTCAAATATGATATTGTGACAAAATGAAACATGACTGAAAGCTAAAATATCTGCACAACGCAGAGAAGACATTTAAACCCCAAAATACAAAGTCAAATGTAATTTCTCTCAATTAATACCTTAAATGACAACTAAAAGCTTACATGTCAGCATTATGTTACATTTATCAAATTATAAATTTATTTTGCAGTGGAAAGGAATTCACAAGACAGTATCTCATGCTAGGAAAACACTACTGCAAATACTGGAAATACAGATAAATGGCGTGTTCCAATTTCAGACTTGCTTCTTGGAGGGAAGGCTAAATCTGCTGCTTCAGAAATATACTACTTCTACATCTGTTCAATTGCAAAGTCAGCAATTGAAGAGAAAATAGAGAAAATAACCTGGATTTTACCTGGGACTACTCCTTAGTCCTCCAGTTCTCCTTCCTCTACACTAGCAGTTCGTCTCGGGCTCACCTCATCAGCTCTGCCTGTTGTCTAACTGCCAAAATATTTAAAAGCAGCTGAGTTGGCTTGAACTTTCCCATTTAAGAGAAGTCATTGAGTGCCAATATAGATGTTCTAATAAAAGTGAGAAGCTGGAAGTCCTGGGGGTAACCCTACACCGAAAGCTGTGATTCACTGCAAGTTTCTATATGAAGAAATATCCAAGTTAAGATCTGCAAATTCCCATTCCTTTCCTAGTCTCTAAATAACTCCCAGATGAGCATTAGGAAACTCCATTAACACCATGTTCACCTGGAAAAACTGTTCAAAAGAAAACAGACCCCTTTCAGGCCAGGGTTGCCTCATCCCTCCCAAACTCACGCCTTTTTACTCAGGAAGAGGTGGTTGAAAAAAAAATCAAGATTTACAACGTGCAAGAAATGCTGGCTTTTGTTTTCATCTCAGTTCAGTTTGGTTAAACTGCTAAGCATACTTCTTCTGAGTGTGAAGATAACAATATTTTGATTGTGATAGTCCTGAATCAAAAGGAAATGTTTCAGTTTTGGCTTATTAAACAGAAATCAAAGTATTTCAGTTGGCTTAGTTCAACAATGATCCATCCCCCCTGGAGTTGATGCAGGACTTTATAAACTTTGTAGCTTGACTGTCTTGTGCCTTTGCTTTTTATGCCCCTGTGACTGGACATGAAGCATTCTCAGGACAAGGTTTGCAGGCAAAGGTAAATTCACTTATACCAATGGATGTAGTTGGGAAAATAAAACAAGCTTTTGGGCATATAAACCCTTCTTCAGGTCTGAAATAAAAGCAGCAGTTTGAAAAGTTCAGGCTGATGGTAATTTAGACCAACTCTGAAAGAAAAAACAGATAGCAATGCTGCTTGTGGGGGACCTCTGAAGGTCACCCAACTCAGGACTATCACCCGATCACCTCAGACTGTTGGTACCTGGGGAGAAAATGAAATACAGAGGGCAGGGGAGAAAATGGGGAAAGAGGCCGACCAGGCTGTGGTTGCTGTGATTCACTTGCACATGTACTGCAGGGACATCTGTGAAGTACAACACAGTCGTGCAAGTGCAGGAGCTGCTATTTGCTTGTCAGAGGAGGTGGTTGCTGCGATAGGTGGGGAAGGTGTCGTGGTACATCTGATGTTTCCTTCTCAGTTTAGACCCCTTCTGGATATTTTGGACCTCAAGGATGTTGCTCTGATGATGGGTTTTGGAAGGATGGGAGGGTGTTTGAAGGCTTGGGTGGGCAATTCTGAGAAAATAACTTTCAGCATGGGAATTTCTATAGAAGATGATTTTCTGGATAGGTTCCAGGCTAGGAAGGCATGGCATCCCCTGACATCCAGAGGGACCCTGACAGGCTGGAGAGGACTTGGGGTGTTGGTGGGTAAGAAGATCAACATGACCCAGAAATGTGCGCTTGTAGCCCAGAAAGCCAACTGTGTCCTGGGCTGCATCAAAACCAGCGTGACCAGCAGGTCAAGGAAGTGATCCTGCGCCTCTGCTCTTATGAGACCCCGCCTGGAGTACTGCGTCCCGCTCTGGGGGACATGGAGCTGTTGGAGTGAGTCCAGAGGAGAGCCACAAAGATGATCAGAGGGCTGGAGCACCTCTCCTATGAGGACAGGCTGAGAGAGTTGGGCTTGTTCAGCCTGGAGAAGAGAAGGCTCTGTGGAGACCTTAGAGCAGCCTTCAAGGGCTTCAAGGGGCCTACAAGAAAGCTGGAGTGGGACTGTTTACAAGGGCATGGAGTGACAGGACAAGGGGGCTTAAGCTGAAGGAGGGTAGATTTAGATTAGAGAGAAGGAAGAAATTCTTCCCTGTGAGGGTGGTGAGGCACTGGAACAGGTTGCCCAGAGAGGTTGTGGATGCTCCAAACCTGGAGGTGTTGAAGGCCGGGTTGGATGGGGCTTTGGTCAACTTGGTCTAGTGGAGGGTGTCCCTGCCTGTAGCAAGGGGGTTGGAACTAGATGATTTTTAAGGTCCCTTCCACCCCCCTGCCCTTGTACGATTCTATGAAAATCAGAGGTATACAATCAACAGTAGGCTGTTTGGGGTTTTTTTGTACTGTAGTAATTCCTCAGGTAGTGGTGGCGTGATTCTTTCAAAAACTTGAAGTACTATGTTTAGCTATACTAGGTGGTCTCAAAAAGCATTACCTTTACTTACAAACTTTGTCCTTCCTACCATCTGCACACTACTGTGGCTGCAACAAAATGCCACACAGAGCAGTGGCACAGCCCAGAGGGACAACAGATCAGACATCTCTCAGGAGATCCCCCATGGCAACTGAGAGATATGGATCAAGGCTCAATCGACTTGAAATGAATGCATTGATTAGATTAGAAAATCCAAGTATGTTGTTTCTCAGTGAGTACTATTAAAACAAATAGCTAGCATCTCTATCCACCACATTTTTAAATTTCTAATACAAAATGGCAGTTTTCAACACAGATACTCACTCATGTTAGTGGCAACAATGACAAAAGGTCTCATGTAGGTTTTCTTCATGTTCTGGGCCACGTTGTTGAAATATTCCTCATAGTGCCTGAGCAGGTGAGCGGTGCCACCCTCTGTTCGCTGAATTTGCTCCCAGTGCTCCTTATTGCTGGGGTCTAGTAGAGCACTGCCGACTTTGATAATATTCTGAGAAACAAAGTACAAGTCTAAATTATGAAGCAAACGAAGCGCTGGGTTTCAAGTGAGGAATATTGAAAATGATTGGCATTACTGCCTCAGGTGAGCATATAATGAAATATTTTAATGCAGGCATGTTCTACTGCAGCCATAGGAAAATATGCACGCCTGTTACCCTGAGGTTTTTCAGTTACATAAAGCAAATCCCTCCAAACTTTTTATGAGCAAAGTAAGCCAAAATAGGAGGCTGTAAGAGAACTGCCTACTTTCTTTCCTCTTTATGACAGGAAACCTAGGAAGAAAATGCAGAAGAAAAAACTAAACATGTTTTCTTTGTCTCAGAGAGATGAGAGACAAGAAAAGCAGCAGAGTGAAGAACTCCCCAAAGAAATCAAAATAATGTGATATGTTAAAAATCAAAAGAAAGGCATAGATAGCAATATTGCTTTCTCTTTCATTTTGATTTTTTTTTTTTACTTTGTTGATTCCTGGATAACTAGGACAACTTGCATGGTGAAGAATGACAAGAGTGAATATTAACTTGCATATACAAGCTTGAAAATACATAAGAAAACATAGATCATTTTGTTCTCCCCATTTTTATGTTGCTTACAAATGGTGTTAAAAAGGAAGTTCTAGCTGAGGACCTGCCTGCTCTGCCTTTTTGTACAAGAATATGCAAAGGGACACTCAGGCTGAATGGAAGAAGACCCCAAAAGTGAGTGTTAACTGGCTTAAACGGGAAAGGTGCTAATAAGTTCTTAATCTTGGTGTACTATATTGTTGTGTCAAAACCCAATTCCTAACTACGGTAAAATTTGCATAAATGATGGTAGGAATTAATCACCTTAAGCTCTAAAATAGCCAAGGCAAATATTTAGGTTTCATTTAGAAGCAGACAGGGAAGATGCTATGTTCTCTAAGTATTGTCTGAGGTTGCAGGTGTGTATCTGAGATAAAAGAGGCTGCCAGTATGTCTACCTTTATCTAGAGTGAGAAGCACTACCTGGTTCCCTAGGAACACAGGAGACACATGCTGTACTTGGTACCAGGCCTCTTCAGTGTTTGCAAACATTATTTATGCTTTTCATTATCTATTTTTCAGGGTTCTACCTGACACTATGAAAAAAAATAAAATTCCTTCTCCCCTTGTGTTCCCTCAGGCTAGGATGCCACCTCCTTTTTCTCATGAGCTTTACTGATTAGTTTTCAAATTCCTGACCTATCCTAAAAATATTTAGGGAGTTCTTGAAAACATCATCTGTATGGGTTTCAGTGCCAAGTGCAGAGAATAATAAATTAAAGCAGAGGTTTCCAAACATTTTTTTTTTTTTTTGGCTTCTTATTTTTATTGTTACTTAACAAAACATGCTAAAAACCAAGCTCCTTCTCAAGATTTGAATGGGGCAATTCATACACTCCACAGCCTGCAGGTACAAGTTTGTCAGCACAGTGTCTCCTTACGAAAGGAAAAACTGAATCTCTTAAAATCTGATGCATTTAAAATGTTAAACGTTTCAGAAGTTCTTCGCTCTCTGTTGACTGTACAGCCCAAGACACCGAGGAATTTTCTCAGCCACACTTCTTCCAGCTCCCACCTCCCTGGTGCAGTTTGGCCTTGTACAGGGCCTCCAAGTTCACCCCAAAGTCTGCCTGAGCAGGCTGTTCCTCCTGGAGTACTGTGAGCAGTGAGCTGGGTGCAGCACACCTAATGGAGCAAGACCACCTTTGGCCAGTCTTGGCCCATGGAGGGTTGTTCCAGCATCCCTACACTGGTGACCAAGCTCTGAGCTCTGCTAGCACAGGTCCAGCAGGATATTTTAGCTTGGACTCTGCAATGTGCCATGGTTGGGATCTTGGAAATAGTATTGGCGAGTGCGGACAGCAGTACCCTGCAGCACACATGGCAATCAGGAGTGCTGTATGAGCCTGACGTGGGTCACCCAACCTTCACATTTTCAGACCACAGAAAACTCCCAACTTCCTCCACATCTCACATTTTTCCGCCACAACTATGTGTTTCCCCCAAACAGGGAGGGTGCTACAGCTTGTTCTCTAGACCTGGTCAGGTCTTTGGTAATAACTGGGTCTTTCATGAATGCTTTGACTAGCAGAAGCCCTCTGGCATGCATTTTTGTGTTTGCCTGCATCACTTGAAATATCAATACTGTATGGAGTGTCTTTCAATGATGTCCCAACTCTTTAACAAACATGACTCAAGTGTTTCCAAACTGACTTATCAGAAACCTTCAGAGTCAGTAACTGGCTCAGAGTTAGTTCACTGCACATTTAAATGAAAATTATCACAATAGGCAGGTTTTCCAACAAAATTGAATATGGTACACAAAGCTATTTTACCCAGGAATAACACATTGACTTGATTATTTTTTCATTTGGGGAATTTTGCTTTTGGTTGTTACTATGATGGTATTTATTATGTGTGCATACACAGATGTATAACTAACTTCCCATTCTAAATGGAGAAGACTGACTCAGTTGTGAAACATTAAGCAATTACATGATATTCACTCCACTATTGTCAAAGACAAATGTAATTAGCCATTAACATAAAACTTTTACGGGGAACTGTAAAGGCTCAGCACAGTATATAGTATCTCTCTTACTTCATTGAATTCCACATCCCTCGTGGCTGCCAAGTCAAACCCTTGCTGCTGGCTCTCATACTGGAGGACCCGAATCATCATCTGGTAAGCTGTCCTCACGTCGTTGCCATACAAGCTGTGTGTGTATTTGGTGGCATTCTGCAGCACTCTCACGATCCGTATGGTTTTGTCTCCATCCAATTTGGTGTCATTGTGGTGTAACTTCTCATTCTGAAACGGAGACAAGAAGGAAGAAAAAAACCCCAATGATGTATTTTTTTCCTTTATTCTAGTTACAAAGACAATCATCATTTAGGTATTTTTGGCACAAAGTAGTTGTTTGATCACAATGGTGTTTGTCTTGAGAAAGGGGGGACAGGACAGTTCAATGGAAAATGTAACTGAGAGCCAGAAAAGCACAAGGGCCCTGATGGGAAACAAGGGGGCTCAAGGACTCAGTCAAAAGATGGAGTGCAGGGAATCAAACTGGAGTCTGAACTGATGATCTTTTATAAAATAAAGGCAAAAATGAGAAAACACAGCTTACCATGATTTTTAGATCCACAAAAGTGTTGGTGGTGCAGTTGAAAAGCTCAGGAGGTAGCCAGCCCTTTTCAATGTTACAATGGCGAACTGCATTTCCTGAAGGAAACAAAGCATTAATGGTAAATAATGTTCTGAATTGTGCTGGGTAAATCTTCATAGATTTCAAATATCCTAGACTATCAGACTTCCTACATTTTCAAGTTTCTTAGAGCTACACACATATTTCACTTTCCAAACTGGAAAGATTCCTGTCCGAGTAAAGTTAAAGACTACTAATCTTCATGAATCATTTACCCCAGGCTTTAGAGAAAAGTTAGGCAAGCTTCAAGATCTGCCTAACTGCTTGCAGCCTCACTGCCCTAAAGTTCTCAAATGAATTCAGCAATTTATTTATATCAAATATAAGAAAGGCTGTGCACTTCCTGAATATTTCTGAAAGCATATCCCTGCTCAGATGTCTGTGCAATAGCCTATATAGGAAGACCTCCTGGATAAATGCTATCTTCATGTCAAAACATGCTAGCACCTTTGCACGCTGCACGCAGTAAACACTTCAGCCAATGTATATAATTGCCTTTTGCCACTTGCGAATGGTCTATGAGCAGCTTAGTGTTTAACTTAGCCTATTATTTTGTGCTATTTGTCAAATTATTTAAAAATGTGATTCTCAGCCGTGGATCCTTCACAGTGAATTGCAAGTTATCAAATTCAAAATTTACATTGTGCTAGTTAACTTGCACATAACACATTGCATGTGTCTAAGCCATTTAATTACTAATATCTAAATAAGAATGATAATTAATTGAACAATATCTAATTATATTATTTCTCTTCCATGATTAGGTGAAAACAATTAAGCCTCAAGTTCTTAGTCTGAATATTCACTGTTATAAAGTTTACTTTTTTTGAATGTTCTGTAAAATTCACTTGAAACTTGCAATTCCTATGGGTACCCTTGCCTGCTAGCTTATTTGCTAGAAGAAACACTGGGGTTGACCACAAGAACAGTACCGAAAACTTACTTTAATTCAACCTTATACTGTTTAATAATGTAAGTATTCTTCACCTAAAAGAAGAATAACCAAGTCTATCTCCTAAAATCCACAGAACAGGAGCTTGGTTGGCCATAAATTATCTGCACAGCTACAGGCAGTGACCTCCCTCCAGTAATGTTTGGGGAAGTCACATAACCATTCATAACTCATTGAGCCTGAGGAGTGCTCACAGCAGAGAGTTACCAGGCCCGCAAATGAGACAGAGTTTTCATTCCCACAGAACAGCCTTCAGAAAACATTGTGAACTGCCTTTTCAAAAATCTGAAAAATATTGTCAGAGGCATGCATGAAAAAGCAGGTTGTCATTTGCTTGCTGTACAAAACAACACAGCTCATGTGCTTTATAAAATGCATTTTTCAGCCATCTGACTTCGGGTTAGACTTATTGGATTGAGAGCCCTGAGGAGAAGGACTTGGGGGTGTTGGTGGATGGGAAGCTCAACATGAGCCGGCAGTGTGCACTTGCAGCCCAGAAAGCCAACTGTGTCCTGGGCTGCATCAAAACCAGCGTGACCAGCAGGTCGAGGGAGGTGATTCTGCCCCTCTACTCCACTCTGGTGAGACCCCACCTGGAGTACTGCGTCCTGCTCTGGGGGCCCCAGTACAAGAAGGACATGGAGCTGTTGGAGTGAGTCCAGAGGAGGGCCACAAAGATGATCAGAGGGCTGGAGCACCTCTCCTATGAGGACAGGCTGAGAGAGTTGGGCTTGTTCAGCCTGCAGAAAAGGCGGCTCTGGGGAGACCTTAGAGCAGCCTTCTAGTACCTAAAGGGGCCTACAAGAAAGCTGGAGTGGGACTGTTTACAAGGGCATGGAGTGACAGGACAAGGGGCCTTAAGCTGAAGGAGGGGAGATTTAGATTAAAGGAAGAAATTCTTCCCTGTGAGGGTGGTGAGGCACTGGAACAGGTTGCCCAGAGAGGCTGTGGATGCTCCAAACCTGGAGGTGTTCAAGACCAGGTTGGATGGGGCTTTGGTCAACTTGGTGTAGTGGAGGGTGTCCCTGCCCATGGCAGGGGGTTGGAACTAGATGATCTGTGAGGTCCCTTCCAACCCAAACCATTCTACGATTTTACGAAAAGATGTTGGGTGTAAAAATGAGAGTTCTGCTGTGACTCTTAGCTTTATTAGCCTGCAACGTTAGTAAAGCAATCATCACATAAATGATTTTCCTCATTTTATCTTTGCCCAGAGGAGCTGTATTGCTAAAGAACATGTACAAGTCATTAGAAACTAAAAGTTACATGTGTAAGAATTGCTTGATAAACTGAAAAAAGAAAATCGGACTGTGTGGAATTTCTGTTCTTTATATGTGTTTATCTGCTGCAATTTGTATTTCTTTATTGCTACTATTCTAAATGTATTTTAACAGTTCTTGAGTTTCAGGTAGCTAAACTTTTCTGCTTGTGATATGCATGAGCTATGCTGTAATCTCTAGACCCAATGAATTAATGCCATTCCCTACGTACACATTTTTTTTCTTTTTTTTTTCTTTTTTTTTTTCCCCCTCAAACAGGCATGTAGATAAAGTAGTTAATGTTTTACCCAAGGAACTTACCCACTGATCCCTTAGGACATGGTACAGCAGCTGGCTGGCCAAACTTGGTCTGTGGCCACCAAATACCAGCCTCGAAAGCTTTGGGACAGCCATTATAAATTACTGAAAGCAGAAAAAGAGATGATGAAATTTTTCTGACAAGATAAAAATCAAAACAAAGAGATATTTCAACCTGACTAAAGGACCTTCCCGTAATTCCCAAGCCCCATTAGGGTACGTGCCCTCTGCAGTGCCTTCCAAGCTGTAATCTATCAGCTGCTCCTTATCCAGCAGCACAGGCAGACAGGTACAGGCAGAGGAGAGTACACAATGATTATGGGGCTCTGGATTTTGGCTCTGACTATCTCTGTCTGCTCCTTTATTGTGGGAAGATGTTTCTCCTTCATTTCACCCACACACTGTGGCGAGATGGCTGCTGCAGCAGCTTTATGCTGATCACAGGAGGAGGGTGGGTGGGTGAGAGGAAAGGCAGGATGGGCAAGACAGGGAAGAAAGGCAGAGGGCACTAGGCTCAGCCTCTGTGGGCAGAAGGCGTGAGGGCTCTCGCCTGCCTCTTCAGCTGCAGCACAGCAATACAATGCTGCACTGGCAGATGAACTCAGGTTTCAAGCAAAATCAGGATTAGTGTTTTGCTTTCCCCCCCTAAGCTAGCTATATTTCCATTTGATGAAAATTAAAGAAATATGAGCTTTTTTCTTTTTCTCCAGCCCTTGGTGAGGCATACTGGCACAGACTTAGGAGGAGGGGTGCAGGTTTAGGCTGCTACAGCTCCCATTGCCTCTGCTGGAGCCACCTCTTTGGGCTCACATGCACCCCAGGATGTAGCTGCATGCCCACTGCCATGCACCCCCCCGCCTCCCCGCTGCCAGGGGCTCTGATGCTGCAGCTACAGCCTGGCTGATCAGCAGCGCTCACTGGACCGGAGGTACCTTCACAGCCCTTCACCGTAACTTCAGCAAACGGGTTGTCGCAGCGGTTGCACTGCCGTCCTATGACGCCAGGTTTGCAAGGGCACTGTCCCGTCTCCATGTCACAGGCGCGCGTGTGGGAGCCGGACGGGAAGCAGTCGCAGGGGTAGCAGGTGTCACTGCTCTGAGGCCTGTAGTAATTTGCCTAGAAAAACCAAAACAACAGACACAAGGTATTTCACTTAGATTCCATATTGCATTTCTGAAATCCTGCTCTAGCAGCATGTGCATTGTAAAAGGGCTAATTTTGCAAAGCATGGGATAATAACGATATTACTATTAATAGAAAATGTAATAGCTATGGGAAGTGTGCTGTGTTAGCCCCGGCAATGCGGAGAGGCAGAGCTGGGTGCTGGGTGGATGGCTGGGCTGCCCTGTGCCATGGAGACCCTCTGTTTGGACCACCATTTGCAGAGGGGGCAGAGGAACTACGTTACTCCTTGTGTGCTGACTGCCAGTGCCCAGCAAATGTATTCTTGGAGGATTTGCAGTTTTCTCTGTTTTGCAATTCCACTCTTGTATGGCATGAACAAGCCAGAGAGGAAGCTTCTTGCACTGTTCATTTGTTTCATGTACAGGGAAGAGAGCAACCCATGATCACGTATTCAAATCGCATTTGTAAATGCTTTTGATCTGAGGCGTTACGCGATTACACAAGAGCATGGTGCTGGCACCCCACTGACTCTATTTAACGCAACAGTTGCTGTGTGTCCTGCTGGCATTTAGAAAAGAAGTATGGGGCCAGATTCGCTGCCGCTGGTCTGCACAGGCACAGCTCCGCCGATGTCATTCAAGCCTATTGTAAAACCTATTGTAAAAAGTCCTTTGTAAAACCTTCAGCAGGGAGGCGCCTCCCCTCCTGCATCCCCCGTCTGTCCCTGCCTGTCCACGGCAAATTCCTCTTAAACTCCACAGAGCTGGCACTGAGGAAAGCGTTTAGCCTCTCATATTATTTACCCCTCTCCAGCTGCTAGGCCTTTTGCTGGCCCATTGCAGAGGGGAGAGCTTCACCCAGCTGGCCTGAGCTGTTTCGTGGCTATTACTCACTTGTGACACACAAAACACCACCGGCACTCCTCTGCACCCAGGTCTGATCTCCCCCCGATAAACTGGGCTGCACTTCAGAGAGATCAGGGCCAGGCTTTCATCCTCTCAGTTTTGCTTTCCAAACACAAATAAGATAAGAGCTGCACAATATGATTTTGTGAAGGGTGGTGCCAGCAAAATGTTTCAGGTAAAGATTAACTACACTGTGCACATATATATGATACAAAGCACAACTGTATGTACTTTGTCTCAGATATTCACTTGTTGTACTTATTAGTGGTATAGTTACTTTTTAAACTAACAAAATTTTGACTTAAGACAGGTTTCTTTTGCTTACCTTGCAGTGGCATTCTCCATTGGTCTTATTGCAATCAGAATCAAAGCCTTTGCTAGTCTCACAATTACATGGACCACAGATGGGATTTCCCCACCAGCCTCTGGGACAAGGCAGGTCAATTCTATAAAAGAAAATCACAATGAAAGAAAGTTTTTCTAAGCTTCCTCTTAAAAGCTGAGAAAAAAGAGCTTTGGGCCAAATCTGCACTCAACTCCATCAGCTTATAGAGTCTAATGTATCTCATTGCAGCAGCCAAAACTCAATACATATATAAATATGTATACGCTGTAATAAAAAAGATAAAGAATATCAGTGCTACGAAACCCTGATGGTAATGCTTCTATAAATGTTTTCAAGACCAGCTCCTCTTTATAAGGAGTATATAAATACAGTGCTCTCTGGAAGAGGGTGATGGGGCCTATGCTGCCTAGTGGGAACGGTCCTGGTCCCACCAGCCCCAGTCCCACGCTGGAGAAAGCGCTGACAGGGGCAGGCTGGAGAGCCTGTGCCGGGCTGTGCTAGCACTTCAACAGCTCAGGCAACTGCAGGCAGTGCTGAGCCCGTGCCCTGGTTTACCTACTGCCACAAACAGCCTCAGGGTACAGTTCTCCAACACTTTATATCCCACCTCCCACCCCCACGGGTTCCTGTCCTACCGCTGCCGTGGGCAGCGGTGCTTGTCCAACCTGCGGGGACACCAGCTCAGGTGCAAAGCTGGCTGCAAGCTCACCCTATGAAGAAAAGTCACTACTTTCAGCCAACCTGGCTTTCTCAGCCAGCTCACCACAGGGTCTGAAAAGCCCTGGTCTGCCACAAGGGAGGAGGAGGAGGACACATGTGGTTGGGGACATGGAAGAGGGAAGGGTGACAGCTTTGATTGAGACTATGAATGCAGCAGCACAGCTGGTCGGAGGCTGTGCATCAACCCAAAAGTTGCCCTTGCTGAAGAATAACCCTTGTTTTTGTTGGTTCTTTTTCTGCTGGGTGAGCTTCTGAGCAGGTTTGTCCCATAGATGCCCCAACACTAGTGCTGGCAAGTAGAGCTCCGGGAAGGGGCCGGGGCAGCGACAAGGGTCTCTATTAGCTGGAAGTCTTTGTCAAGCAACAGCCTGAAGGATGACACTGCTGAGTCTGTGATCAGCATAATGCACAAGGAATCCCCTCCCTGCTGCTTGTTTTAGGAAAGAAAAGCTGTTTGCCCTCTGTTTCAAAGAGGACCACACTGAATTTTGTTTACGGTAATTGCCAGGTTTGTACTTCTCCGCTTCATAATATGAAAAACCACAATGTTGCACTTGACATGATGTCAGCAGATAATGACAAGGGACAACATCTCTGTGTCGCTAATCCACAGGAATGAAAGATGAATCTGGCAACAGCATGGCCAACATTTGCAAGCCCACACACCAAAAGGCGGAGGAAGAAGCTTGCGGTTTTCAAAGGGAAGGAAACATCACATGAGCTATTCCTAAATGGGCAGACAAATGCACTTCATTTGCACATCATGAATGGCCCATATTACAGTAAATCAAAGTGCCGTCTCTGGGATAAGGCCGGTTGCTGACTGCTTATCTGAGACCAGGAATCCAGTGATGAGGGAATCTGCACGTTTCTCCCACACAGAAACGAGACACAGGCCTCCCAGTCTGTCCAGAAGAGATGGCTTTTTGCCAGCCCAGGGACTAGACCCAAACTGCAAAGTCATTTTATCTGGCCACAGGCCACCTAACTGGGTGCATCGCTCTGTGTGTCTGCTGGGGGAGCTGAAGGAGAGACGCAGAGCAAACTCAGGCCAAGTCCACCACAAGGTACAGGTCAGATGCAGTGCTGTGTAACACAGCACAACTGGTCGAGCCCCTGAGCTGCTGCTAAAGAAAAGTGGCCCCTCAGTATATTGAGGTTTCCCTGGTCTCTGGGAAGAGAGCTCAGGAGTGCCAAAGGGCATGGAACCTGCAAATACCATCTACTACGAACACTCAAATTCAGGAAAGGAAACCAAAAGCTAACCAAAGCAGAAAAGGAAGCGGGAGGACTGCTGCCTTAGAGAAGAGGTACCTGGAAGGATCAAGAAACCAAGAACAAAAATAATTCTCTTACTTGCTCTCGCAATACTGTCCATAGTAGCTTTGTCCACATTCGCAGGTGTAGCCGTGGGATGAGCTAGGTTTGTGCACGCACGTGGAGACATGCTCACAGGGGTTCAAGTTACATACATCAACACAGTCTCTCCCAAAGTACCCTGGGGAGACAAGGTCATAAAATTACAGCGACCATTGTAATTTATGATTTGCATGTCTCCAAAAGACCATCTATTTTAAACTTATACACTAATAACACATCTTCAATAATCAGTAGATTCCCCCTGAGATACTGTCAGACAGAAGGTACTCTTTTTTCCTCTCAGCAAAAAAGATAGTGGGCTGTTTTTTCCACAGCCTGTTAACATGCTTGAGGCACCCTTGTGCCTTTGGTTCCCTGTTTTATATTCAGGGCATGTGTTAGAAATAGTTTTGTATTCTCTCCCTGCATGTATGGGAGGTGACTGTGCTGGGTGCTGACAGCATGTGCTGGCTACATGCACCAAAACAGAGAAAACATTCAAAGTATCTCGATTAGGATGCAGGGTGTGAGACTGAAATCCAACAGCAGAAAAGGCTGGGAAAGAAAAAGAAAAAAAAAGAAAAACAGACAAAAAGAAAAGGGGAGGTGCATGAAGAGACCCCTTTGGACCAGAGACCGTCTTTCTGTTTGGTTGATATGTTGCCTAGACAAATGATCCTTAGTCCATGACTGCAGTTTCAAGGGTGCTACAGTAAGACTGAGACAGGTAATACTGATTGGAAGAAGAATAATCAGAAGACGAGCACTCTGCAAGCACGCTTCTGCTGCTGCTGCCGCTGCTCTTCTGATGATCGCATAGAAGATGTGATCCAGCTCCTAGATGAGTGTGTGGGATGGTCAGTGGGTTACCTGGGTCGCAGATGCACGAGTAGCTGTCCCAGTCATCACTGCAGTAGCTGTGCTGGGGACACGGGTTGGAATCACAGGGGTTATCCACTTCGCAACCCTCCTTCACGTTGATCTTGATAGCCTGTTTCATGTTGAGTGTAGCTATATTTGTAGATGTCTCTCCCATTCTTACTCCCTGGTGACAAATTTTAAATAAGTCTTCGTTCAGAATACAGCATTATGTGTTTCACTACTTCCATTAATCCATGAGGCTACATTTTAAAGAAACATCACCTGATGAGATGATGAGACAAACCCAGATTTTTTTTCAAATGCTGCTCCCCTGTGAGACCAGATTTGTACCTGGGAAAGTGGGTGGACTTGAATATTTTGATTCTTAGATATTTTGATGGAGGAAACAGAAATGTTTGGGGAGGGATGAAAAAGAAACCCCCACATTTTCACATGAGTATTTTCTTAAAAGTTCAACATTTGTTGCTACACTTTTCATTTCATACCTGCATACAGCCATAAAATCCCTGCTGAACAGAGACTTGGTCTCCAGAGACACCTCCCACAATGATGCTTTTCATTTTCAGCCCAGGTAGTTGATTTCCAATTTGCACAGTGCTCTGTTGAGGAAAACGACAGTCGATAAGAAGCACTATCATCCTCTGCAACGTTGCCAGCCTACTTTCTGTAGTGATGGAGTCAACCAGTAGCTGACAGTAGATTACAGAAAAAACATCAAAGGAGTGAGGGGCTAGACATCTGAATGTGGCTTTTTACAAACTCGTTCATAAGATATCTTATCATTAGGCTTAATAAATTAATATAACTTCATTAGGCACCAATGCAGAATACGGCTCACAGAATAAGTATTTGTCCACAATCCTTTATTCTGCTTTCTCCTAAAAACATTTCTGTAGTGCTTAGTGGCAATGTTATGATGCTGCCTTACCTGGTACATCCCATAGTCCAAGGACATGACAGCAAGGTACTTGATGTCTTTACCATCTTTAGCACTCTTCAGCTCTATTAATAAATGATGCCATTCCCCATCACTGACTCGTGACTGGCTCATCTTCAGACTAGCAACCTGGCTCAGGCCACTGTACACTTCAAACTGCACGTAGTTGTTCAGTATCTGTTGGGGAAAAAAAAAAAAGTCTATTTTTTGCTACATATTTGTATTTGATGTGGAAGGGAGCAGAGGGCAAGATAATAACATTTCCTAAGACAGCCCAAAAGGGAAAAAGGCTCAAACAGTAAAGATGGGAACACTTGCAGTAACTCCTCGTATCACTTTGGACATTCAGACTCTAACTTACCCTACTGACAAAAACACCCCAAAACAATCAAGAGACATATTTTTTGCATCTATATTAATGCACACTACTACCTCTGTTTAAAAAAAAAATCTTAAACCAACGAATTTGAATTTTACAATGATCTTTTGATCATCGATCTTTTGATTTTTGTCAAAGGCTGAGCAAAATAATTTGTATTTATTGATGCACATTTAGCTGGGTGGATGAAGCTACGTAGTTCATGTGGCCATATCCACTGATGGCGAAGAATTTATTAGTTCTTTTCTAACCAAAGGCAGCCACAGTTTTACCTGAATATTGATCTTGGATGCAGCCCCAGCATTGGCTTGCATTAACATGCCATTGACTTTCCGGGTTCTGAACATCAGCCCAATGTACCACGGCACAGAGATGGTAATGTCCAGGTCACTCCAAATGAGAATGCTTTCACCACTGAAACGCTGAGGAGAAGGCATTGCTGTAAATCAAAAGACAGGAGAGAAACAGTTGATATGCTTCAGGACAAAGGTTAAGCAGAGAAATGATGCTATGTCGTGGTGATGGTACAAGCTAGTCCCTCTTCCATTGAGCTATTTTTAACCTAGCACGGATTAAGAGCTGGCCTAGGGGAGTTACTGTGAAGCAGCTGATAATACCGCAAATTCACAGCCTACCCCTGTTGTGGGGTAGGCACCTTGTCTCGGTGCCTGCACTCAAAGGCAGCGCCTCCATACTGCTACGGCATTACACAGGTGAGAGACGTTCCTAGAAAGGTGAGCTCAGGATTGTTACTGATACAGTTCTGCTGATGAGTGGGTGGACAGAGCAGGAAGTATGAGGGCAACTCTTGCTGCAGATGTTTTCAACATATCCTTGATTACCTACCTCTAATTAACAGATTAAACACAGAGGAAAAGGCTGGGAGGCAACAGGAAATATTAATTAATTATAAATACTCGAGGGCCAGATTACTCAGCTGTTTCAGTTACGCAGCCTTTTCACAGGGAGAAACCTCTTGTGGAATTGCCCATATTGTGTGCCTTAAATATCTCGAGGTGACAGCTGAAGAGTTGCCCTCCTCTCTAACCTTGCACGAACACAGCTCCTACAGGGAGACGCTGATGACAGCCTTCAACGGAAAGCACCTTGCTGATGGAAAAGAGGGGAACACCCACCCTTTGAACTTTTAAAGTAGTTACCTTAGGTAATAGGAGTTACAGTACCTTGGACTAGTTGATCTCACTGATTAGAAGCACAAATTAAGCTGTGGGAGCTCTGTGCTATTTTCAGCACCCCATATGGCACCTCCACCATGTGTAGCACTTGTAGCAGGACCTGCAATCAGCCCCTGCCTGATGTCCTCACTCACGAGCATGCCAGTGAGGTTCATGGTAGCTCTTTGCAAGTGGAAGCAGGCCCTAGAGACTGGGTACAACCATCACAGATTGGCAAGCAATGTTGTATGTTGATGGTCAGTGAGATGACAGGGTTTGACTGGCTCCTTCCCCTTCTGTTCCACACTACCATATCTGCTGACTTTTCTGGATGTTCTTGTAGTAGGAGGGATCATGTATATACAAATGTATACATATTACTATAAAATGGTAAGTCCTTAGAAAAGGTTAGAGGGACGACATCATTGCAGAAGATGGAGTCAGGTTGATGTGAAGTTGCATTTTTTTGAGGGAAAACCCCAAACCCTAAATTCTGATAGGTCTGCCTTACTAGTCTCTATAAAGGGAAAGGTTGGTGGTGGGAGTGCAGGGGTTGGAGGGGAGTGCTGTCTGCAAGCCCTTCAGCTCCCTATTTGTGAGAAACAAGATGTCAGTGACAAGCGGACTATCACTAGCCAAGCCAGAGATGTAACTTGACTTGCCCTTCTCTAAGATGTGGTTACCCAACCACCCCAACCCCGGGTTAAGTGCAGGCAGCCCCAAAGGACATCCCCTCTCCCTCCTGCTCCAGGCTGTGATCTCCCCTCTGCAGTCACACTCAGTCCTCCATGAATGCTAGTGGGGGCATATGGCGGAACAACTGAAGCTTAGCCTGCTCTTGACACCCGACAACAATTTGAAATGGTTTGCCACCAGACATAGCTGTCCTCAGTTTGTATAAAACGTGAATCCAGTGCTCAAGCTCTGGCTGGCTGGGCCAGGGCATGATTCATCAGTCCGCACTGCCCAACATCAATGTAAAAGTAACCAGGACATCAGTGTTGAGCATCATCATTTCCTCCTTCTGCTCCACATGTACAAAAGTTAGCCCTCTCCTTTCTCCTCTGCCCTGCCAACCTTCACAACAAGCTCAATTCCCACCTTCTTTGCTCATGGTTTTCTAGACCGTTGCTGAGATTTTTAAGTCAGCCTGCCTCCAGAGAGCGGAGCTTCCCGCTTGCTGGTGGCTGGGAATGCTGTTTGCAAGCATTTCAGCTCTGCTCCTGGGAGAACTGGACTGGCATGGCAATTAGCCATCTTCCTTTTCTCACCGGTGGTGACTTTCGGTGCTTGCAAATACTATTCCCTTCCCACACCTCCTCCCAACGCCCTCCCTTCCCTGGGGCCAGGGTGCATCTTCCCTGGTAGTAAAACAGAAATCCCCATCAGTCAGCCCCCTCTGACCTCCCTCCTGCCCCCAACCCTTCCCCATGCCTGGGATCAGGGTCTCCGTGGAGGGGCTGGTGGCCACATTCCATGTCCCCAGATGGGATCAGCCCACCCCTGTCACCACAGAGGTGAGCACACACGCTTCCAAGCACAGCAACTCCCTGCCATCAGCGATGCAGTGATGCAAACTAATTGTATTCTCAGGGTTTTTCACTTTGAAGCACTACCTGTGTATCTACATACAATTTTAAGAGTCTCCTACATTTAAAAGGTCATCAGAAAGACCTGAGGGCTATTCACTGTGGAGACAGAGGTCCTGGGGAAACACACTGACAACACCAGGATGTCACCTGCAGTTTGGGTGTAGGACACCTGACAGCGTATGTTTTGGTGCAAAGCTTTGGTGTTCAGACCAAGGCCAGCACAATGACATTAGCCAGCTGACAATGACTTGGGCACAGCTGCTAGATCTTCTTCACAGCATTGCAGTATCTCAGTTTTTAAAAGAATTAAACTACAACAAAGATGAAACTCATTTTCCCCTAATTTTCTCTCCCTTCTATCTGAGCACTCAAATGAGCAACGTGAAAGCCAGGAGTATTGTATATCAGTGATTCCTCCTGACTTTAACTTCAGGCTCTTGAAATCTTTGGTCCCATTTCAGAAAAATTAATTTCTTTCTTGGCTTGCAATTTTTCCTTAGGGACACTTTGCCTCACAAATATCATCAAAGAAGCAAGCAGCCTTCTGCCCTCACACTATAAAACACCCACACAAACTGAGGCATCAGAACACGGGGTTACCGAATGACAAAGAGGACATGCAGGAATGCACAGCACTGGCGGCAGAGGCGATCACTGGGTGGGGGACAGTGATGCTGTGATTGTTGTCATCTGTATTACTTGAACTTAAAATGAGTTTCCAGTGATGGCTACAGGGCAGTTCTGAGGTGATTTTCCAAATCCAAGCTTCGTGTTTTGGTCTTGAGTTTGGGATAAGAAAATGATGAATAAATCACATATTTGACATCAGTGTGGGTTTCACAAAGATACTTGATATGAGACACATGGAAAAATTAGATCTTCATACAAACCTGGGGAACTCAAAATATTTGAGAAGCTGCTATAGAAAGCAGGTACCTCGCTAGGGGCAGTGATAGCAGCTCTGGGGTCTGTGTGAGGTGGAACACAGGAATAAGCCTCCATCATTCCCTTCTCTTGTCCCTCACGCTGCAGACCCTTATTTGCAAGCCAGAAACTTAACTATGTGTCCTCTGCTAAGCTGCTGCTTCTCAGACAAGGGGAGAGCAGTTGCCACCACCTGATCTGGTCCAGGCTGAGGCATACTGTGCTAAAGTGGTTTGCAAATCACGGTGGTGTGTGCATCTCAACTTGGAGACCTGCTGTTCCGGGGTTCATATCCTGCTGAGAGTAATCAAGAATGTCTGATCTGGGGTAGATACATCAAAAGAACAAAATCCTCGATCACACTGCAGACTATTCTGGGCTGGGGGGAATAACGGAAATGAAGACCTACCACACCTGCACCAGAGGCTAGAATTTGGCCTTCTGTTTCTAGGGAAGCCATGCCTAGTTTAAGCAGGTTTTCTTTCCTGGTGTCCTAGTTACGGCTGAGATAGATAGAGTTAATTTTATTTCTAGTAGCCAGTATAGAGCTGTCTTTTGGATTTAGTATAGAAATAATGTTGATATCACACTGATGTTTTCAGTTGTTGCTGGGTAGTTGTAGTGTCTACACCAAGTCAAGGACTTTTCAGCTTCCCATGCCCTGCCAGGTGCACAAGAAGCTGGGAGAGCAGAGCCAGGACAGCTGACCCAGCCTGGCCAGAGGGATATTCCTGTCGATATAATGCCATGCTCCGGATATAACTGGGGAGGCTAGCCGAGAGGTAGGATCACTGCTCAGAAACAGACTGGGCATTGAGTTGTTTTTTTTTCCCTTCCATTGCGGTGATCAATTGCATTTGTGCATCATTTGTTGTTTGTTTATTGTTATTATTATTATTATTATTATTAATAACAGTTATTACTCTTCTTCTTCTTCTTCTCTTCCTTTGTTATCCTATTAAACTACATTTATCTCAACCTATAAGTTTTTTTTTTTTTTTTCATTTTCCTCCCCACCCCCTTGGGGGGAGGAGTGAGCAAGCAGGTCTGTGGTGCTCAGCTGCTGGCTGGGGCTACACCACACCACCTGGAAGCCTGCAGGAAGACTCCAAATGAGCAACCTTTCACTAGATGTGGAGGTGCCACCTTAGAGCAGGCAGCCCGGTGCTGCATTGAGCCCACAGGACCCCTCATGCAGATGACTGCTCACTTCCTTGGGAAGAAGCTAACTGCAAGTCCTTCATGTCCTATAAAACACACCTGCTGCTCCTTCCTTATCCTTTATTAACGAGGTTTTACACATATATGCACATTGTGTTCAATCAAAGAAAAACCCAGTAAAACTGAAACTGCTTGTACTCAGCAGAGACTGCCTTCTTGCCAAGAAAGTGGTGATTAAAACTGCACATTCATCACTAGTCTGAGTCAAAGCCCAATAAAGTCAGCGGGATTCTTTCCACTCATTTAAAGGGGCTTAGGATCAGGCATTTTTACTATAAACAAATTTCTAAATACTGCCAAGTTCTGTGGAACTACTTTGCTTATGTAAGTAAATCAATGGAAGCTGCTGTTACTCATGACAGTATGTCAGCTATCATATTTACTATATTCAATCATGGAATCATAGACTGGTTTGGGTTGGAAGGCACCTTAAAGATCATCCTAGTTCCAACCCCCTGCCATGGGCAGGGACACCCTCCACTACACCAGGTTGACCAAAGCCCCATCCAACCTGGCCTTGAACACTTCCAGAGTGGGGGCATCCACAACCTCTCTGGGCAACCTGTTCCAGTGCCTCACCACCACTTCCCTCACAGGGAAGAATTTCTTCCCAATATCTAAACTAAATCTCCCCTCCTTCAGTTTAAGGCCATTCCCCCTTGTCCTGTCATTACATGCCCTTACAAACAGTCCCTCTCCAGATTTCCTGCAGGCCCCTTCAGGTACTGGAAGGCTGCTATATGGTCTTCCCGGAACCTTCTCTTCTCCAGGCTGAACAACCCCCACTGTCTCAGCCTGTCTTCATAGGAGAGGTGCTCCAGCCCTCTGAGCATCTTCATGGCCCTCCTCTGGACTTGCTCCAACAGCTCCATGTCCTTCTTGTACTGGGGCCCCCAGAGCTGGATGCAGTACTCCAGGTGGGGTCTCACAAGAGTGGAGTAAAGGGGCAGAATCCCCTTCTTCGACCTGCTGGTCACACTTCTTTTGATGCAGCCCGGGACATGGTTGGCTTTCTGGACTGCAAGCGCACACTGCAGGCTCATGTTGAGCTTCCCGTCCACCAACACTCCAAAGTCCCTCTCCTCAGGGCTGCTCTCAATCCATTCTCTGCCCAGCCTGTAGTTGTGCTTGGGATTGCACTGACCCATGTGCAGCACCTTGCACTTGACCTTGTTGAACTTCATACAGTTCGCACAGGCCCACCTCTCAAGCCCGTTAAGGTCCCTCTGGATGGCATCCCCTCCCTCCAGTGTGTCGTCGGCAAACTTGCTAAGGGTGCACTCGATCCCACTGTCCACGTTGCTGATAAAGATGTTAAACAGTGCTGGTCCCAGTACTGACCCCTGCGGAACACCACTCGTCACTGGTCTCCACTTGGACATCGAGCCATCGATCACAACTCTTTGAGTGTGACCATCCAGCCAATTCTTTATCCACCGAGCGGTCCACCTGTCAAATCCATGTCTCTCCAATTTAGAGGCAAGGATGTCATGCGGGACAGTGTCAAATGCCTTGCACAAGTCCAGGTAGATGACATCAGCTGCCCTTCCCTTATCCACGGACGCTGTAACCCCATCATAGAAGGCCACCAAGTTTGTCAGGCACGATTTGCCCTTAGTGAAGCCATGTTGGCTGTTACCAATCACCTCCTTACTTTCCATGTGCCTGAGCATAGTTTCCAGGAGGATCTGCTCCATGATCTTTCCAGGCACAGAAGTGAGACTGATCAGCCTGTAGTTCCCTGGGTCTTCCTTTTTTCCCCTTTTTAAAAACGGGGGTTATGTTTCCCCTTTTCCAGTCAGTGGCAAACTGGACTGCCACAACTTCTCAAATGTGATGGATAGTGGCTTCGCAACTTCATCCGCCAGTTCCCTCAGCACCTGCAGATGCATCTCATCAGGTTCCATGGACTTGTGCACCTTCAGGTTCCTTAGACAGTCTCAAACCTGATCTTCTCCTACAGTGGGCAGTTCTTCATTCTCCCAGTCCCTGCCTTTGCCTTCTGTGACTTGGGCAGTGTAGCTAGAGCACTTGCCGGTGAAGACTGAAGCAAAAAAATCATCGAGTACCTCAGCCTCCTCCATACCTTGGGTAACCAGGTCTCCTGTTTCCTTCTGGGGAGGGACGTATTTTCCCTAGTCTTCCTTTCATCACTGACATACCTATAGAAGCTTTTCGTGTTGCTCTTGGCATCCCTGGCCACGATTTAATTCTATCAGGGCTTCAGCTTTCCTAACCTGATCCCTGGCTGCTTCAACAATTTCTCTGTATTCCTCTGTATTCCTATATAGGCAATCTCTAAAATTATTTCAAATAGAAAATGGGTGATTTTTAGTCTTAATTGCAATTTTCTTTTGCCTATCTTTTAAGCATCACGGTTTCACATACACTCTATGAGATGTTAATGATGGGTAATAAAACCTGCACACATGACTATGCATGAAAAGGTTTTTGCATCCTACCTTGCTCACAGTTTTTCCCTCCAAAGCGTACAGGGCACTCGCAGATGTACGTGTTCCACTTGTTAACACATGTGCCTCCGTTCTGGCACCAGCTGGTTTCACAATAATTTCTCTGCGCTGCACAGCCTGAAATTCAGGAAAACAGTTACTTTGCATGGTTTTAACAAGAAAAAAGCTCTGAATGATTGTATCTGAGTTTTTATGTAAAAAGAAGACATGGCCATTATAGGTTTGGGGTTTTTTTTTCATTTCCTTGAAGTCATTGAAGCAAAATGTGGATGGTAAAAGTTTACATGTGCTGAGCAAGTATCAAATTCATAAAGACAGATCTATCAAAGGCTATTAAATACAGTCACTGAGCTGTAAATCTCTGGGGACTAAGAGAAAATTTTGAGGAAATATCACTGCATGCTTGTCCCATTTTTATGCTTCCCCCTGGCATCCACTGCTGGAAACAGGCAGATGGACTGGTGCTGTAACTCAGCACCACTGTTCACAACTTACTGTCATCTAAAACTGACACACTAACCAAGGAAAGCCAAAGTGCAGTGCTACATAGTAGAGTAACACTACTATTTATCATTGTTTTAAACTATATAGAAACACATTTCCAAATGAGGGGAAAAAAAAATCCATCCTAAAGAAAACACTTCATACCCCTCCTGATGCGTATTTCCATAGAATAAAAACTTATTTTTAACTAATAGTAGAGACATAACTGTTAAAAAAGGGAAAGACAAAATAGCAATTTGAAGCTTATGCTATGGCTCCCTTCTTAATCCACGATCAATGCAACATACTTAAGAACTGCACTTTAGCTCTTACACAGACCTTCAGCAGGGTGGAAGGAAGGCACTTGCCACTCTTGCGTGTAAGAGCCAGATTTATGATGATGAGAATATGTTGTACACCAGACCTAATCCTGATCAGGGATCCAGGGACTGGAAACCAAATCAGAAACTCCAACAGGCTGCTTCATGAAGCAGTTTTCAGATTTGGAGGACTGCAGAATTTGATTTACAGAACAAACATAATTTATGAAAAAGTCACTAAAAACGTTGTCTTTTTCATGAACGAATCCCACTGGCTTTCAGAGCAAGGTGACATTTAAAAGGTAATTTAAAAAAAAGAGGAAAAGTTCATTTAGGAGTAAATTCCTGGATGAAACTCATAGCAATGGAGAAGGTCTATAAGTGTAATCCTGTAAGTGTGCACTGTGCCATGGGCTATTGTGTGCGTCCCTGGCACAGGTGTGGACTGCTCCTTGCTCAAACAAATGAGGTGTGCTGAGCAGGTCTGGTTGCAGCTGTGCTGGTGACACCGTGGCAGCGCAATGCCCAGCAGCCCCTCAAAATCCCTGCCACATAACCTGGGGCAAATGCTTTGTACTCAGCAATGCTAACAGAGGGACAGGGGCCATTTCAGACCCCTCTGTCCCCTGCCCCTTCCTGGGGTTCCTCCCAGTGCTGGCCCCTTTGACATCCTAAGCCCTGTTACACACACAGCTATGGCAGACAGCTTTCTCGTGTTGACTTTTTGAAGCGGTAGTCATTCTCACCCGGCAAAGTGCCATTATTGGCGATGAAACTAGCCATGTCGATCGGCTTGCTGTCGATAGAGAGGTTCCTCATACAGCCAATAAACTGTCTGTTGTGCACCGGGAAATCTTCAGGTAAGTTTGGGACACCGCCAAGGAGGAGAGGGCCAGTTAGGTCCAAAGATCTGAAAAAACACAGAAATGCTCATCATTTCTTGCATATAGTTTGTCTTGTTTTGTTCTTTATCTTACTGCTTCCATTAGCACATTTGAGCTGTTTAGTTTACCCACGTTGCCATGCACTTCCCTCAGCTACATCGGCACTTCCAGAGTTTGTAATCAAAGGAAGGACCTTCCAGAAACACCGTAACTTTTAACTTAGGAGCTGTCATACACATACAGAATCCAATGACCTGTCCCTAACAGCGGCCAATAGGAAGAAGAAAATGAAAATCACAGAAAAATGTGCAGCCACAGGACACTTTTTTCTGACTTCAGTCACCCAGGGGCTGACTTATACTCAACAGCACAAGGGTTGAGATGCTGTACATTTTGCTCTAATGACTTATTTATTATACAGTGCCAACCCTTTTTAAATCCTCTGTAGATCTTAGTCTTAATAACATTTGGTGGAGGCAGGTTCCACTGAGTGACTCCACATTGTGTGAAAAGTGTATCATCTGGTCAGTTTGAATTAGCCCTAATTTTTATGGTCCCTCTTTCTCTTGGGATTTTGGAGCAGCATATGCATCTCAGTGGTCTTTCTGCTATCACTCGTTATTTGATATTCATGCTCTGTTTCTTGCTGTCCATCTCATCTTTAAACTCAACAGTAATAATCTTTCTGGTCTTTCCTCACAGGAATTTTTTTTTCATACCTTATGATTTTTCAATGGCCTTTTCTGTACCTCTGTTATTTCTGTCTCCTCTTAAGATAGGACTGTTAACTTAAATGACGGAAGTAATAAGCTCTTCAGTCATCCCCTTCATTAATAAAGTCTAACATTTTACTTGCCCTTCTCTCTACCTTTTCATACTGAGTAGATGCTTTTTGAGGGCCACCCACACTGATCTCCAGGTCTTTTTTTTTTTTTTGCATTTTACAAGTAATTTGGGCACAGGTCTGTATCTACACAAAACTGTGCGTTCCACACAGTGTACCGACACTTGCAGTAGCCTCCAACAAATTTCATCTACCAAACTAAACCTTGTCACTTTTTCTTGTTAAATCATATCTGCTTTTCCAGCTTAATTTACTTAGTAGTTAATCACATACTGTTGACTCTCCCCTGGAAGAAGAGAATGAGTAGGCAAATGCAGATAGAGGGAATCCTTACTTCTTTGAGCCAGTTTGAGTCCCCTGGGCAGCGCAGGTGTAGTTTCCAATGAGGCTCCCGAAGCGCACAGCCACTGCTGTGTCACAGTCATCCACGGTCACCACGGCCACCTTCTCTCCTGAAGGCCCGTGAGGAATTCCTAATCGCCCAATGTTGGGCTTCAAGAAGTACATGGCACATGTCATACAATGCAACATACACATGGGATTTAAATCCTGGTTCAGCCAGCTCAACAACATACTTCTTCCTACCCCCAAAGGGGACTAAAATAGGATATACAAACAAAAAGCAGAAGTTAAGTTGACCTACGACACCTAGGCAAGAAAAAACCCCAATGGATGACCTTCAAAGAGAGCCCACACATGCCCAGTATGATATACAGCATGGTCAGAAGTGCCTTTGGTCTTTTCCACTGCTGAACCACTTTGTCTCAAATCACTTCAAAGAGGCATTTTCTTACTTCTGCACAGTGAACTCTAATAAATTCTGCTCATTTTGCAACTTTTCACCTCAAGTGAATGAAGTCACTTGAATTTTAACATTGTTTTTGCCCAAAGACAGACAACTGTAAAATGATGTAATATCACAAGTGAGGCTAAAGGATTAAATCAAATTTTCTCTGATGGGAGTACTCTGTCAGGACCATCAGAATCTGAGCCTATAAAGGCTGTAGTGAAAGGTTGTCTGATGACTGGCAGGGAGCTTAGATGAAGACTGCTTGTTCCAGCTACAAGATGGAGGGCATGGAAAACTACTGCCTACTGCTGAGCCAGCTGAGAAGTCCCTGGTTTCTAGTCACAGGAGAATGGAGATCAGTGACCTGTGGAGTTGGACAATCAAAAATGATCAATGGATCTGAGCTTGCTCACGCAGACACTTTGGTCCAGGCATGCAGACTGACACGGTGGGTGGTGCACAGAAGATGGGAATGAAGTGTTTTCAAGTGGCAATAAATGCTATGACTTTCCCTCATCTCTGGCTTCACCCAGGCAGTAGGAAACTCCTCCCCACCTATTCACAACATGCCCTGGTGAACATGGGCCACAAAACTAGAATTACCACACTCAGCTTCACACCTTCATCATTACTGCTGCTCTGCTGATCACCCTGCTGGCAGTTGTCCCCACTTCAGCGCCTACCAAGAACTGGGGAAATTCAGTGATCCCGACAGACAGGAAAGCCCATGGGACAACCAGTAACCCAACCCCAACCACCAAACTTCTGTGCCTCCATCACAAACACATCCTTCATCTCCACTGATTTTATAACTGATGAGATGTATCCCGGTGTGACTGCCAGGAGATGATATCTGCTATGCAGAAACTCAAGAGACACATTCCTCCAGTGGAGAAGCATATCATGACTATTAAAAAAGGGTGCATGTATAAACAACAGCATGGCAGCCTCAGTGAAGAACTAGCAAAATCTGAAAGAAAACTGTTTTCCATGCTTAGCGTTCGTGGAGAGCTAGAGAGTCCTCATCTACTACTGGTGCAGGATCTTTGAGGACTTTATGGGTACGAGAGAAGCAATGAGCTGAACTCCCCTGGCTTTGCTGCCATTCCTCTATGGGCAAAGGGACACCCCACAGGAGTGAGGTCAGCAGGGTCTGACCAGACACGCAGCACAACTGAAAGCCAAGTGGTATTTTTATGATGTGTTGATCAACAATAGTAGTAATCATATGAAAACAGAAGATGGCTGGGCATCACACTGTAGTTCACTGTACACTCACTTTAAAACATATATTGCTCAACTGTATACTGAAATCCCTTATTTGTACAGCAAACAAGGAAGCAGTAAGGGGATAAATGCCTATTCTTTCTGTTTTGCTTGTACACACATAAATTTGTTAAAATATCTAAAGCCGCTTTCATCATGTGGAAAGAGATATAGATTTATTTCTAAGGGTAATTATCCCAATGTATGAAAAACATTTTAAAAAGATGTTTCCTGGTGTCAATTCCAGTTGAAAAGTATTTTCCATTTCCTCTACCAAAAACTAATGTGATCACATTTTTTGGCAGTTACACAGTATAAGGTTTTGACCTCTCTTGAGTGATATTAATGCAGATTTTAATTTTTCCGATACTCCCTGGATTTGCCACTGCCTAGCTTGGAAAGACAGAAAGCATATATACTTGCAGTGCTGAAAATGTTACTGCATGCAGTGATGGCAATGTTAGTGAGTAGCTTTTCAAAGTAAATGAAAAAATACATAGAAAATTGACCAACTGACAGGCAGACATTCCTTTCCAAAATTAAAACGTTTACATTCTGGGTGCTACTTCTATTCATTTGGAGGAATGATTCGATTAACATTTACGTTCCTGTGCTTCACTGAAATAATCTATTGTTTCTTACATGGGAGCGTTGACAAAGGCAGGGTATTTATTCTCACAGCAGGGGGGATCTGCCCAATGTTAATCAAGATTGCAACCTGATGAGACTCAGCAGTTTGCAGCTGCTCCTTCACAGTCAACTAGCTGCAGTGGCACATTGATTTTTTTTCCCCTCTACTTTTATTTAACACAGAAATTGCAAAGTGTTTCTCTAGATGTCGACAGGTCATTGCAGTGCAGACTTCTGGCATGTCTTCAGCTCTGATGACCCCATAGAACCACAAGCTGATGAAGATGAAACGGAATATTCTGGTGAATGAAAAGAGACCTATTGGCAGTTCAAACCATGCTTACTTCAAACACGTAGTGATTTTCTGACCACGTAAAAAAGCCCATTTGACAGAACAGGCTTTTCCAAAAATGGAAGAATATGTTGCTGGGAAGGAAAGAGAGATTTTTCTGAGTGATTTAATGTGACATGGACTCTTTTTTCTCTTATATGTGGCAAGTACCACATTACTCATCTTCTCAGCACCTAGCATAGGGAAAACTTTATAACTGAAATAACATGAAATAAATAAAAGACAGGAACAGAGAGGCTAAGTTAGGAGATTCTTCAGACTTGAATCACAAAACTGATTTTATTGACTTAATATTTTGATTAATACTAAATATAGATTGCTGGTTACACAAAGGATATTTAGAGCATCAGGCATTAAAAAAAATCACTTTGAATAGTTGAGTCCTAGAAAGAGGATTAATCACACAACATGAAAATTGGGATCTAATGGCAAGAATTCCTATTGCAGGCTCAGAGACCATCAGCTATAAATGATGAAAAATAAGAAATCCCCCCCCATTCATTGACTACAAAAGAATTATGAACCATGGTGTGATTAAAAGGTAAAAAAGGCAATACAACGGTGGGTTGTTGTGACGATGGGTATGATGGAAATTTTATGACACTGAACAGGATAGAAAATTGTGGGCAATTTTGATTTCATTTATTAAAAATAACTTCCGACTAGAGCAGATGCACAGAAATGCAGCCAGGGAAATCGAAAGTTTTCCTTATCAAACAGACAAAAAGGACTTGGTGTGTTTAGCCTAGCAAAGTAAAGGCTGAGGAAGGGTTTTAGAAATGAGAGGATGCTACCACTGTAAAACGGACACAGTAGAAGAACAAATGGGGATAAGATGCCCAGGAGTAATGTGGGCTGGAAAACACCAGGTGATGCTCAGCCATAGGATGGGTCATCTTTGGGAAAGTAGCAGGGGGGGAAATTATAAAAAAGAACTTAATTTGTTTGTGATTACAGAAGCTAGTGTTAGCAGAGAACTGGCCTATGTTTAAAAGAAAATAAATAACAGTAAGTAGTACTTGGAAAATACACAAGAAAGCAAATTGCCAACACTAAATGACAGCACGCACATTTACATTTCAGGCATGATCTTTGCCTCTGTGGAATCCTACTGGAGCAAGACTGATCCCTACCAGTAAGAACAGCAAACACTAACCAGCATTAATGTACACTATTATTTTCTGGAAATACGTTCAAGGAGTTAAAAACCAGACTTTCATCTGGGTACTTAGCCATCCTTTCTGCCTGTCAGACTCATCTCCTGAAACACCATGCTACCCGAAAGGCAAGTTTCATTAGCTGTGCCAATTCTGCACTCATGAGTAAATGTTCAATGTGGTGTACAGGAATTTACCAGCATGAGCCCCATTAATGGTAATGCAAGTCATGTAACTGAGTTCCTGCTCATGGGGCTGAAAATCTACCTTGCACTGCCTAACCCTAAAGGCTGCCTTTTTACTTAGGGCTTGTCCAGAAAGAGGTTGGAATTCAAACTTCAAAGACCACATGCTGTAAAAGTGAGTAGCAATAAAAGGTACCAAACAGTGCTAGAGGGAGAACTTGGTCTCCCTTACACAAGCTGTGAAAGAAGTGGATTCATTCTGAACTCAAAAAAGGGGAAAAAAAAAAAGCCCCAAGTGTTGCAGTGTATCATCACCATCACATAGTGATTCTTCAAACATTCGGTGTACCCCAGATTACAGAATGTTGTGTTCATTGTACTGACCCTTATGTTTGCTCGTTATAATCACATACAGTCACTTGGAGAAGAGAAAAAGGCAGCCCTGACTCAGGATCCACACGTGACAGCAGAAGCCACCTACCTTCCTCTCTATTTGTAAAACAAGACGAACCCCATTTATGTTCCTCAAATAATGGCAAGTAGTACCTCAAATTGTACACAAAGTCATGAAACTTAACTTTACCTCACTGAGCTTTCATGAAGGAGATATTAGTGGTTCTGATCTATGGGTGGACAATCTCAAATCTCGTGTCTAACCCATGACATTCTCCCTTGCCCAGACAGAGTCACAGGCAGACTGTAACTGCAGGAATGACAGTCTCCCAAGATGTCTTTTGAAAACTGCAGCTCCCTTTCTGACCATAGCAAAGTAAACAGTGAGGTTCATCTGCCGTCCTCAAGGGTGACCTGGAGAGTGACCTTCTCAAGCTGCAAAGGTGCATGTAACTCCCCTTGGCCACCTGCAGACTTTCTCACGTTGCAGTGAGAGAATGCCACTGTGATAGTATTTTACCAGCGATACCAAATATGATTTTTGTGAAACCCAAGTACGGAGCAATGAACTGTTTGGACTCCTCCCCACAACTTCAACAGAAAGAAACACATGTAGATTCTCCCAGGTGAATGTAAAACCCTGAGAAGCTTAATCTGTAAACTTGTGTTTTATACATGGAGACCAGATAGAGGAGAGAAGGTCATCAAAACACATCTGTTTATAGTTTGTGAATCTACTGCACAAATCTACTCTCGTTCCACTTAAAACATCAGACATGGATATTCTCATGTATCTCAGTTTCATTTGGATCCTCTATTATTTAAGTAAATATTTAAACTGCAAGAGCCCACACAGTTAGTTATTAAGGACACAGATGGTCTAACAATGCACAGTGAACAGAAAAGACATACAGATTAATGGGCAATGAAAATCTTGTCTTAAATATGGAACTGTTATATTGTTACATTATAGATACTTCTGTTTTCAAGAGTCAGGATGCAAAATTGTTGGAGAGATTTAAGCAAATACTCCAATCTTTGGTAGACTTATTTTGAATTAAAGAAGACTAGATACTGTACATGTAATAGTAATACTAAAAAGTGCAAATATTTGTTTAGTCAATCAGCAGCAGTGACGACACTCAGATTCCTGGATCTCACCCTTTTATTAGCTAATCTGCAAGACAGTAGGGCTTTTCCAAAGGTCCCACAAGCATTTCCTCCATCAGAAACACCTTTTTCCAACTTCCACTCTTAGATAAAAAATTGCCACTTGACTTTTCGCGCAGATGGAAAGAGGGAGAGCAGTTTTGGCCAGCCATGGGAGAGTGTTCCAACTTCATGGATATTCCCTGAACTCAAAGTGAAAGCTGTGCTGTCCAGCGCAAACCTTGGCCACGAGGACTTCCGCCTGCTTTGGCTACCCCATCGAGTCTTTTGAAGGAGCTGACAGCTGAGGAGACGATTCAGCAGCAGACTGTAAGTATGGCCAAGGCTTTGAGAACACAACCTGGGAATGCTTGCAAATGAGAGAGACACAACCCATCTCTTTATGCCTGGCATGAGCAGACCTGTTTTCTTGGGGGACAGATAAAATGTTGCAAATCGTAAATGCTGCATTTGCTCAGCTCACTGCATTAAAAATGGATCTATTTTAGAAAGTTGGTCTTTTTGCGAAATACTTTGTGTGGCATGGCTTAATATGCAGAGCTCGGTTTGTTTGTATTTCTTTTTAATAAGTGCAAATGTGTAAAAAGAAAAGCCATCCTGAAGTCTGTGCCAGCCTTTCAGCGCTTCCAAGAGTTTGCTTACTGGACAGTAAGTTACCCTTCTGTTTTTGTTAATCAGTAGCTAATGATTTATTGACTGTTTGGAGTGGCTAAAGGTTAAAAAGAATCTGTTTCCTAGTTATTTTAAATACAAAAAAAGCACTCCTCTGCACTGTTAATGTGCTGGTTCAGACCCCACTGCCCCCAAAAGTGCTGGGTGGAAAACGCCTCACGTTCATACCCTTTGGGGCTCTTTGCTTCCTAGTGCTTCCAGCTACAGTAATAATGGGAAAAAATGGAGCAACTGGCATTGGGTCCTGCTGGAGGCTGCTGCTGGGGCTCTGGCTGCCGCCGGGGTCCCCCGTTGCCGGCTCCCTGGTGCTCATTAGGCAGCCCGCCAGCCGCCCTGGCTCCTTCGTTAACCCGCTGGCCTCTGCTCCACTATCTAACACGGGGAAGGGAGAAACCCCCTCCAATTCCCAGGCAATGCTGTGCTGCTTCAGTGGTCAAAAAGCTCATTAAGGGCCCATGGTGGCGGCGATCTCCCTGGGCAAGCGGCCGGAGCCCGGCCCCCCGCAAGGAAAATAAATAAATAAACAAAAAAAACAAACGGGGAAAGCACCACGCTTGCAATCCCAGGGGCAGAGACTAGGAAATGCTGGAGAAGCTTATCGCCGTGGCGTGAGCTTGCAGACCATTCTGATCAATTGGGAAATTCCAAATTGGGCTAGATGTAGAGAAACCATTAATGTTAATCTCTGTTTTTTTAAAGCTCCCCCCTACAGCTTTCCAGAGCACTTTTAAAATAAGGTGGTGTGAAGAACTGAGAATCTTTTACACATCCTGATTAGTCACCAGGGAAAGGCAGGACAAATCATTTCACATAAACCCTTTCCTCCTTTGATGTATGTATCCCCTTTATTCCCGGAATATTTTAATGGCATTTCTTTATACAAATTTGGCTTGAGTCTGTAGAGAAACATGAGAGCCTGTGACAGTGAAAAGGAAAACCAAAAAGCTTCTCATTGGTGAGTCAAAAATGCAAATCCTGAAAAGCCACCAGACCAGTTCCTTTTCCTAGACAAACTCCCTGAAACACCGATCGTCAGGATCCAGGCTAGGCCACAAAGTCGAGCGAGTTTTACTAGCCTGATTTATTATCTCCTTCACGGCCTCATCCAGAGGCTAAACTTTGAAATTCAAAGCAGGGGCTTTCGGCACAGCTATGAGACCTGGCACATGTAAACGGCACTGCCCAAATTGCTGCTGCTTTTTCGGTGGTAGGGCAGAGACGGGGAGCAGCCCTCCTGTCCCACCATGTGGCAATCGCATCCAGACAAGGCACCCAGACGTGATTCTTCCTTCCACAGAGCCTGACCAGTATCTTCACAAATATCATCCAGCTCTGGCAAAGGGTATATTCTTGGATTTAACTAATTTTGGCAAAGGCTGCTGTAGTGCGGATGGGAAGAATGAGTTTTCCCCACCTGCAAATGGAAATTTTATCCTCAAATTTGTATTCCCAGATGCTTCTCAGCTCTTTGATGCTGAATCAGTGACACAGCAAGAAGGACCTGTTTCATCTGCTGAGAGATCATGCCCACTCCTAAAGACAATATCCAGCTTTCTGCATGGGAGACACCACTCATCACAGTGCTCTGCTGCTGCGGGTCCCCTCGTCCGCCCTCTGCAGCCCTCTCCTCCCCTTCTGGTCTGCCCCTGTGGCTGGCGTGCCATCTTCCTGCCCTCTCCCGCCTTCTGAACCCTTTTTTTTGCCTGTTTTGCTGCCTCCCTCCCTTCCACCAGTAAGGATGCTATTCCAGGATCCTTGGAGAACTGGGAGGGGAGAGGAGAGCACGTGAAGGAGCTGGAAGAGCATCCTTGTTCTCCCTCACATGCTCTCGTCTCTCAGTTCAGCAAACCCTCCTCCCTTTGCCATTTGTCCCCATCTACCTGCCAAAGTACCACTTTCAAATATTTCCAGCTTTATATAAATCTTGTATGTTTTACAAGTTAATTTTGCATCCAGGATGCAAATGTTATTGCTGTCAGAGTCCAAGAACTACCTGGAAATAGCACAACATGACACTTAGAGCAACTAACTCCTTTCTCCTTGGACTCATCCCTGGTGATACTCTGCCAAGCAAACTGCTGCTCAGTGTGGGGGATGGGGACACAACTGGGTCTATAAAATCTAGGAATCTCACACTGCTCTATGGGCTACCCCCGCTCCTGGCTGGGTCTTTTCGAGGCTCTTCTGGCACACACAGACCCCCGCGTGGCCAGGCAATGCAAAGTGCTGCTTCCCCTCACTCCACAGACAGATGCAAAATATGTGAAAAGTTACTGCGAATCATCGAGTTACTGTCGATTTAATGTGTGATTAAGTGGAGATAACAGTGCACTTCAAAGCACTCACACCAAATTCCTGAGGTGCCATTTCAATGACTCCACTGGCTTTGCAGAAGCCCTTACCAGGCTGGGCTGTATGGCACAGCCTTCATCAAGCACCATCCTCAGGACCTTGCGGTGAGCTAAAGGCCATTCGGACTCTGCCAGCTCTCATGGAGGTCCCTTGCATCTCTTTAGCCTTCAGAAAGAGCTGAAAATCAACATTTTGGGAGGTGCCATTAAACCTCGGAGGAGTTTTGCGGCGTGGAAGTGTTAAGACATCTCAGCTACAGAAAAATACGGCTCAAGGAGCACTACTGGGTGCCTGCTCCCTCAGGGTGATCTGAGAGCCCCACACCATGGGGAAAGCCACGCAGCTGAGACCCAGCTCAGGCGTGGGGTGGGCATAGACCTGGAAGTGGCAGTGCTCTAACTGGGCATGCAAGTCAAGCCTTTTAAAAACTGGGAAGAGTGAGAGGAGTAAGCACTGAGCAGCCTTGCTGAGGATGAAGCTTCCAGAAGAGCAGGGGCTCGGGTTGTTTTTGACACGACATGGTTCCTACTGTCGCTCACAGAGCAAAAACCCTGGGGATGGTTTCTGAAAACGTACTGTTTGCATTTGTGTAAAAAATCACCGCCACAATGACGAGTGTTTTCAGGTGGTGTTTGCAAACTCTGCGAGAACAACACCTCCAAAAGCAGGTGGAGGAGAGAAAGAGCCAGGCACCAGGTACACGCTTGCCCTCCTCTTCCCCAGCTGCCTGAGAGATTTCTCAAAGCTGTTACGCAGAGCTGAGCAACCCAGGGCTGGGGAACAGGACACACTTTGCATCTCAATGACCTCCAAATGACTTTCACTGCTTTACACTTTCATTTCCCGAGACACAGATTTAGAGGCAAGTTATTTGTTATTTTGTGTCAAGACAATGGAATGTCGCTCCGCTGCCAAATCCTGATTTCCTTTCCCAGATATCAATCACTTCGCACTTACCCTGTACCAGAAAAAAAACAAAAAATCATCAAAACCTATTACTACTAATTGAAATCCGCATGAATAAGTATCAGTGGAATTGCAGGGAGGGGCTTTTAAAATCCACGTGTGCCGGTTCTGCAAGGGCAGATCTGCTGCCCCCCACCCCCACCCTCCCCCGTTACACCCACTACCACCTGCAAGGGCTCCGCAACCATGACTGAAAAGGACCAAGAAAAAGTAAATATTAGCCAGGCGGCGCTTCATTGCTTTTCGGGAGATGTTAGGAACGTAAATGGTTGCCACAGGCCAGACCAAAGTTCTGCTGTGGGAGTGGCAGATGCTGTGGAAGAGCCTAAGAACAGGGCAAACGTGCAGCCACACTTCTCCTGTCCTCCTGGCTCTTGGCTTTGCACCTGCAATACTGCTGGCTGAAGCTCGAGATGGGTTTTCATGGGCTCCTGCCATGTTTTATGGATGGAAGGGACTCATCATCTAATCAGCCTTTTGATTTATACAGAACATTGCCCATTGAGTCCTGCCTCAATAACATGGCTTGCACCTGAGCTAAAAATTTCCTTCAGAAAGGGAAATACTGACTTGATTTAAAGATTTCAAAGGAGAGCAAAAATATCAGAACTGTGGGCAGATTACCATGATGATTATATACCTTCACTATTAATGATATTGTATATTATTTCTAATCAGATTCTGTCAAGCTTCAGTTTCTATATATCAAATCTATGGTCTTATCTAGACTAGGACTTTCAGTGATGGTCCTCTGGATTTAGGCAGAAGAGGATGAATTGGGTCTCAGCAAGGATGGAAGTCTGAATCGTGAGCCAGAATGCCAGGAAATGACTCATAAACTGAACTATTTCTGCAAAGATTACCTTTTCTCGTGGCATTTTAAAAATTGAGTTCTGAGCATGTAGGAAATTACATGTTTTGCAGTCAAACAAGAGCAACATATTTTATGTGTTTGACTAAAACAACATTTTGAACTTTAAATGTAAAACTCTGGCATGCATTCAGCAATGGAAAATCTAATTTCTTTCCCTTCCTTTAGATGCTTGTTATTTTAATTGCTACAGTTCCGAGTTTTTTAAAACAGTCATGCCCACTAGCACCAAAAGTACATAGTACAGATAAATAATGCAAATGCATAGCTACAAATTCCTCTCATTCAAAGGTCATACCCTCATACTGTATGTGTGTCTCCAGCACTACCCACCATCATGCTTCGCATGTATACAAGCCTGCCCACCAAAAAAGCACAATAATCTGCTGATACAGATCTTGTAAGAAAGTCATGAAAAACTATCATAACCTGCATCTGGCTAACAATATTGGTAATCCAGTAAGAACTCCTTGACCTCTTGAGTTGGAAAGTAAATGAAACATGTATTTCCCTTAGGACACTGGTAAAAATTTTGGTTGTCACTAGCAAAGAAAGTGATTTTTTCACTTATTTTCTTTTTCCCCTCTCATATAACTGAAGAAACTCTGGCAACTTTCTCTGTGAAGAAAAGATCCTGCACTTAATGCAGGTAACCACAGATAAATCCTTCTGAAAATTAGAGCTAATGACTTGACTGCAGTCATGGTCCCTGTGGTTCTGATGTCCTGCAAGCTTTCCTGTGCTTAAGCTATGGTGGAACTTTTGATCCCATGAAAATGCTGTAGAAGAAAAGGCATTCAACAAGAATTGATGACCTGGTGAAGTATACCATTAGCGTTCTGCTGGAAGTTAGCACTGTCCACTGCCTCCTCCTCGCTATGCCACCATTGACCTCCACAGCTCTACAGTACCTTCTGCTATTAAATATTAAATATTGACAATGAGATGAGTGATAAGGAAATTATAAAATTAGAAATATGGCTAAATCTGAAGTAAGAATATGTTACTTGTTTTAAGAGGAAGCACTAAATTTTAATAAGCTTTCTGCCTTGCACACTTGAGAGAGTCTTTAAAAGCTATACTGGCATTTCTTGGAGATATTATGAATTTAGGTTAGGAAATGCAGATCCACAAAATTGTGTTTCTTCCTGGAAAAATACACCCAGAGAAGTAGGTTGTTCCTAACTGAATGACATTTTCAGTATTCACAGTACGCCCCTCTGGCCCTCCCCTCCAAATTTGCTTAACATTGCAATTAATGTTCTGCATTTTTCTTTAGCAGACAATGCCAAGCAATGCTACAGTGGGCCTGTGTTGATCACGGACACTGTAAACACAGCAAGTCACTCTGAGCCAGCAAAATCCAAACTCTGGCGGCACCCACATCTGATCGTCAGTGGCATTATCATAATCTTCAACAACTGCATTGTTTATTTAGAAAATCTCTCTCAATCCCTTAACAAATTAGTCTGGAAGCCACCAGGAGGATTAACTTCAAAAATTCTCCCTCAGATCGCAATTACATCTGCTCAGATGTCACGAGCGCTAGACATTTGCGTAAGTCATACCCAGCCTTTATTACTAATTGCATTTCCAGTGATCTGACTTTGGTTGGGGTCTGTTTTTTCCAACCGAGTTACAAAATGCAGCACTTGGTAGGGGCAACCATGCCCCAGTGCAAGAGGTGCTCCTCGGCACAGGGTGTCATACCTAATACCTACCTAAGAATTTAATTGTCAACCACTTTTCCTGACCATTCAGATTAAGAAGTAAACGATACTGGATGGTATCCTGGATACTTTCAGGGCAAAGTCTTTCACCTTGGGTCCAATGACTAAAAGTTATGCCTAGCTGGTGGCAGCTATGTGGCTTTTCTCCAAGGAGCTGGCAATCTCTATTCAGCTGCAGGCATGTGCCTGCATCATAAATCACCCGCGGCGCTGGCAGCCTCGTTGGCAGGCTCAGCAGGGAGACCGAGGGCTGAGCAAACAAGGCTTTTGCGCTGGAACGGGAGCCTTCCGCCTGAGGGGCAGTGTGGTGGCAGGGTGGAATGGGGAAGCCTGCGCTGAGCTGCTGCGTGATGCTCCTGTTTGCCTGTAGGTCCTGGGGGGACGGGACGGGACGCTGCGGAGTCAGCCCTGCTAATGAGAATTAGTCCCCTTTAAATGAAAGAAAGCACTAACCAGTGTCATCTGTGTCTTTTGATGCAGTTGCCACAATCTGAGTGTCACTAAAATGTTGATATCTGCCCTTTTTTTTCCCCCAAAGGCAAAAGGGCAAGATTAATTATCAGTCCTGAATAATTTTATTTCCATAACAGGTGAATTTGCCATCATCAGAGAGGGTCTGTGTTTTCAGAAGGAAACGAGATAACCTATCTGTCAGCTCCACAGGCACCCGGCACGGGCACGTGTGTTGTAGCCAGCAAGGCTTGTGCTCGTCTCTGCAGCCGACTCAGAGGTTGCTGTATTTCATCCCACCCTTTTCAAAACAAAAAGTCCCACATTAACCTCTCCAACACAGACCAGCACCACTCCCACTGCCATCTTTTTTACTCCAGCATGCAACTGCCTCCTACACGTCTGCTGGCGGGCCCCGGTGGCGGCTGTGCAATCCGCGTTCCTCCACCTCTGCAGCTGCCCCATGAGACTGCTGCTTCCCCGTTCCCATCTCCCTTGGGACCTCAGTGGGTTCACTGGGCTTTCTGTCAAGTCTGTACATTTATCCACCCTTCTGCTTTTGCTAGACCAGTGGCTGCCACTGGACTGGAGGTCTGGAAGGCACCTGTGCAGAAAAACCTTTCAAGCAAAGAAAGTGGCTTAACTTTTCTGTTTCATTTAGAAAATGGTGAGAAAAACCCCAAAACCCAACAACCTTCCCTTTACATCTTCAAGATGGCCACGTAAACATTGCAATTTTTGTCTCAAGGCCTTTGCTCCTGTCCATTACAGAAAATCTTTATCCTGAAGCTGCCAAACACCAGGCCTGTTGTAAAGTGCTTCTTATTTCTTGCTTAGTGTCGTGGTTTAACCCCAGTGGGCAACTAAGCTCCACTCAGCTGCTTGCGCACTGCCCCACAGTGGGATGGGGGGCAGAACTGGATAAAAGGGAGAAAATTTGTGGGTTGGGATAAAGTCAGTTTAATAGGTAAAGCAAAACAAGACAAGGAATTAATTCCTCACTTCCCATGGGCAGGCAGGTGTTCAGCCATCTCCAGGACAGCAGGGCTCCATCACGTGTAACGGCGACTTGGGAAGACAAACACCATCACTCCAAATGTCCCCCTTTTCCTTCTTCTTCCGCCAGGTTTATATGCTGAGCATGACGTCATATGGTATGGCATATCCCTTGGGTCAGTTGGGGTCAGCTGTCCCAGCTGTGTCCCCTCCCAACTCCTTGTGCCCCCCCAGCCTCCTCACTGGTGGGGTGGTGTGAGAGGCAGAAAAGGCCTTGGCTCTGTGTCAGCACTGCTCGGCAGTAACGAAACCATCCCTGTGTTACCAGCACTGTTTCCAGCACAAATCCAAACCACAGCCCCACACTAGCTACTGTGAAGAAAATTAACTCTATCCCAGCAAAAACCAGCACACTTGGATGTGACAAAAACTACACAGGAAGATGGAGAGTGTGCATGGAGTGAAGGTGGGTGGTTTGGAACAGACCTGTGGATGCTTTTCATTTCATTTCATTCTAACAGTGAGAGCATTGTCAGATACTGTCTCCCATTAGAAAAATTCTCAATTTATGCCTATTCAAACATCTTCTGAATAACAGGCAAATAAAATGACTGTTGGGGAATGGCTAGCTCTAGCAAATAAAGAGAGAAGCCTGGCCTGCCAGAAAATGTGAAAGGCCATAAAAAATTGTGCTGATAAAAAGTTCCTTGAGTCTGTCTCCAAGACCAGAGTAAAATGCATGCCAAAATAAACAAGCTGCTGGGGAAAGAGGTAGAGTACCTCAAGATGTACCTCCAGACCTTTTTTTTTTGAAAAAAAAATTGTTCCTGTGGGCTTTTTCTTGGGATGCTGTCATCTACAGGTTTCGGGACACCCTCCTTTTGCAAATGAGCCTCCATTTTTCCAGCCCACGTGCAGCCCACTTTGAATCCTGCATAAGGACACAGGGAAGCTGAGGCTGATGGAGACAGCAGTGATGGCCATGGCTGGCCAGGGACATTGACATGGTGCGAAGCAGTGTGAGGGAACATGGGCATTGGAAGAGGGTGATAGTTTCCCCAAAATGGTGGACCTGGTGGTTGCTGAAGCCTGATCTCTGCATGGTCACAGGAGAGGGCAGGATTTCAGCAGGGAATGGTGGTGACAGGGGAAACAGTGACAGTGCAGACCCGCTCCTTGGATGTTGAAGGTGAATGGAAGTGGAGCCCTTCCCGAGCCTTACTGCGAAGCCCAGCTGCACAGAGCTCCCATACAACATTCCACTTTCTGACCAATATATTGCCTGACTAACTACTGGAAAAACAGCAAATGAAGCCTTGACCTGGCCTGGGGCTGCTTTTTTCCTCCTGTCTTTTCCTCTCTGACTCTGTCTCTCTTTCCACTTCACCCCCTGAATCCTAGGGAAGTGCAGACGGGATCTGTTTCTCTGTCCCAGGCCTATCTGGGCTGGCAGCAGTCCCAACTCCACTTTGTCCTCAAGACCCTCAGCTGACCCCAGCTCCATCTGGAGCCTAGCAGGGCCCACAGACTCTGCTCAGCAGTGCTGGAGAGCCACCAGTTAGACTGCATAAGCAATCAGGGCTCACTGAAGTCTCCCCAGAAACGGAGCTGGTTGGTTTTGCCCAGACACACGCTACTGCCCAGCACTGCGACCAGTCGGTAGGGCACTACTAGTGATCCACTATATGGAGGATTTGTGGATGGATGTAGACTCAAAATGGCAAGCTCTGCTGGTGCCGTAGCACAGCTATACAAGAACAGTTAAATAATCCTTTGGGATCAGCTTCAGCCGATGAACCCACAGGCGAAGGAGAAAGCTGCCCTCCTGCCCACCGGCTGAGTCAGCACAAGGGTAAGGCTGCAGCATGCACCTGAGGTATGGAAAATCAATTACAGCGTGGGTCTTGGCACAGAAACAGAAGGTGTTTTGGCACCTGGAAACAGCCTTGAACCGGTGGGTGAGGGTTAGACCCAAGCTCTCCGGGAAGGAAAGGTACTGGCAAATTCTAGCGCACGAGTGGGCTGAGAGCTAAATCTCTACAGCATTAGCTCAGACTTCAGCTATACTCAAGCTCCAGCTTGCCCGAGATGAAGGCCAGTTAACTCAAGAGAAGCCATCACTTACCACAGGCAGGAGATTTTTGAAAGCATATGTGAGTCTGATTTAGAGCAATGCACGTAGCAATGCCCTTTGAATTCACAACTCACCGAAGATCAGCCCTAAGCAGCCTGCATTTCTTTTAAGTTTATCTCTGAGTAATTTGCCTGTTTTCTCCGATGGCTGTCTTCAGGCTAAACGCAGGTCTGGGCTCTGCTGGGTGGGAAGCGCACAGGGATGGAAAGCAGCAGGTCCCTGCTAACTGTAACTGCTGTGACAGGGTGGGCTACTCCCAAGACAGTCAAGCAGCTGAAACAACCACCAACAGCACTCTTCAGTCTAAAGACACGCCGGGAAGGAGTGAAAGAATGGCAGCTCACTATTGATTATCAAATATGAGAAGAAACTTTAGCCCAGTTATGAAAAAAGGGTAATTTTTGTTCTGAATAGGAGCCTGCAGGGTCAAGTGACCAGCACAGCTGAGACACTCTCCAAGACAGCCATCATTTTTGCACCTCCTGACCATGGAGGAGGATCCCACGCACACACACTGCCCGGCCTTACAGTCGTTACTTTTGTGAGTCACTCTGTGAGTCATTCAGGGATTTGTTCATCCCATCCCCCAGAATTACTGTACTGCACATCAGTGACAGCATGTTTCTCTCTGCCCTTCTCAGGTTTTCTGTCATTTAGGTAAAATTATCCTGTGCTCCCTTAAACAGATGCAGAAGGAGCTTCCACCTACAGAGCAGTAACATCCTGAAGCGACTTTGATGTCGTATATGTATAAGTAATACATAAGATACACAGTATATAAATATACATGCACATGCTCTCCATAATTAAAGGAACATGTCCATACGTAAAACATTTTTATCTTGTGCCAAATGATGAATTCTACCCTGAGGTATTGAGTCAGGTAAAACATTAACATAAATTTGATAGTATATCTTAAATTCTGAACAAAATTGCATTTCTATCAGAAGTTTGCAAGACTTGCTTGAAGTTTTCACTTAATTAAAAACACCACCCAATGCTGGGCTCATTAAAATCCCTGTCCCAAGCACTGCCTACAATCATACATGATCCTGTATGTGCAATGAATGCCGGATATTCAGGTGATATTACTGATACTGAGCATCGTTACCATTAAACACCCTAGTGGTTTTACTCCCATTCCAAACAAATATCAGCATGGCTAAACTTACCGACTGTCAGTCATGCCGGCAGGCTCAGGAGAGCCAAAGGGTAAGGACCAAACTCCATCAGAGGCTGACTGTGCTCTCATTGTGGGGAGAGGAAGCACATTACCAAGGCGAAGAGGGCAGCTCACATCGCTGCTGCCCCTTATGCCGGCTATCCTGTGAACAAGCAGCAGGTTGTTTCTGCTGTTTTTTTATCAGTTTTATTTGCCAGGCTGAAATCTTCCTCCTTCTCCCACCTTTCCTTTGAAAAAGAATTCCTATTTCTTCTGAATTTCTTATCACTATATACACCTCCTCAGAAAGCAGGCTACATGCAGGCTACCTCTAATTTAATACCTCCCATCGATTTTAATGGCTGTGAGATCAGGATCCCAGAAGGTAATGTGTTTGAGCTAACAGAGTCAGCGAGTAGCTTTCCTCCCTGCTTTCCCCTTACTGTTGGGGAAGTAACGCTGCTAACAGGTAAACTGATACCTTGCTACTGGGTAGCTGACAAGACCTTTAATATATAACTGAAACTAGAGAATGGTTATAAAACACTCCTAGTTCACTTCTGCTACTAATTCCTTCCCCCTGGTGTTTACCCTTCCAGAAATTCAATACAGAGCCAACACTTCCGTAGTACAACTTCCCTGTGCTTCCCTTAGGCACTTCCACTGAAACCAAGTATGTCAACTGTTACCAGGGGAGGAAGCATCCATTTCCATCACTACACGGTAAATGAAATGACGTTGCTTCCCTTCCTCCCCTGATACAATCCGTTTCATTGCTGCAACGTTTTACCGTGTCTGCACATACCAAGATTTGTAAGAAAGCATCAAATACTTGAGGTGATAGAGAACTGGTTTGATGCTTCTCTGTGAACTTGGTGGCACAAAGCTGGTTCTGGACCCATCTCTTGCCAGTGAGGCTCCAGTGTTTATCCCTAAGAGGCAGGTGACCCTCATCATAAGGAGTTAATTATAAACCAACATTCTTGAGCATCACTAAAGATAAATATTACCAAGCACATTGCTTCTGAGCCGAGTACAGAAAATAATTTACAGGACTCACTTCTACACTTACTTCTTTCATTAGCGTTTTTACCAAACTGACTTTGTGCAGGGTGGCCGCATCACCACAATGCTGCAGAACTGTGTGCCACATTAAGGAAATAGCTGCCGCCAAGGTTTCCTACCAGAGTCGCCCCCTGCATCCAAGTCACCCACTCCTGGAGCCCAAACTCCAGCGATGTTCAGCGAAATATCATCCACAGGTGCCAAAAACCGGTCTACCTTTGCTCATATCTGACCATGATCACCTCGCATTGCAGGAACAGCTTTAAGAGCTGTGAAAACTCATCTATGAAAATTTGCTTTGGACCAAAGTGACATCACAGATTACGTATCAAAGCCTGTTAGCCACTCTCCTCAAAAACTAAAGATGAAAAATTTACCTCAGCTGTGATGAAATCTAATACTCCTTATGTGAATTACAGCACTATCTGAAAGCTCCAAAGAAGATCGAACCCTTTTTTTCTAGCTAGATACTGTACAAACACAGAAAGAAGGAAATAAACTGAACAGTTTCTAGCTTAGTTTTTGAAAAGATACTTTAAAGCAGCTTAATAAAAAAAGGAACTGGGAAAGGAGGATGAAGCTAAGAGAGTACCTGACCACACACACTTGCTGTGAGCACAACAGGAAATTTTTGATTTGCTATTTATTTCAAACTGCACCACAACATGTCTCACGTTTGCAAGGCAGGAGGAAAGGGTCCAGCTCAAAGCCTGTCACTGCTCGAGGACACAGCTGTGGGTAGAAGGAGGATGGGCACAGCTGTAATGACTCCAGTAGCAGGACAAGCAGCCTGGCAGCACTCAGCTGTAGGAGTGTGAATAACAATAAAAGCTCAAAATATCTGTATGGGTTTTGCTGTGCAAAAAAAAGCACAGAAGTGACACAGGAAAGGATTGATGAATGGATAGGCAAAGGTGATCATATTTATTAAATAAAGAAAGAGCAGGTATAAACACCTCTTTAAGGGCTTTTTAATGAGACACATATAGACGAATAAAAAGGGATCTCTATGGGTATGTGGCAAGATGGGTTACACATTTCCCATGGACAGCATTGGGAAGAGATGTCTGAAAAGGACCAGAAGCTCCCTGGACAAGCAGCTGAACAGAAGGGACAAGGAGCCCCACAGGGATGCTGGTGGAGGCAGCCCCTGTGGCCTTGCTGCCAGGGACGGGGTGCTGCTGCAAAACGCCAGAGTGAGCTGGAGGCAGAGAGGAAGGAGGGGAGTCCAGAAGGGGCTGGAGATGGAGATCAAACATAGGCCGGAGGCAGGGAAGAGGGAGACAGCTCAGGGGAGTTCTGCCTGCTCAGGAAAGTTGCACAGTGTCTGAGCGGAGCAAAGGGGCTGAGTAGTGATGGGACGGGGACCTGACACTGTGTGGTAGGATTTTGGAAAGAGCGGAAGGATGCAGTACCTGCAAAATGATACAAATACATAACTTAAGCAAACTCATGAGTTTTGAGTACTCTGTTATTCAAATATGTCTTAGCTGTGTCAAGTTTAGACACAGCATCCCATTTATCTTGGCACAACTCAAATCCCTAAATTATCTGTGTCTTTTTAACTTCCTCACAGGAACTTTTCTTCCAGCTTTGTTAAAACATGAAGTAGCCAAGGAACTGCTTTACAAACAAATACCAGCTGAGGCGAAGGCTTAACCCTGCTGCAGGGCACGGCGGGCAGCCCTGCAGAGCTGCCTCCGGCTGCCGCTGCCCCGCAGCGACCACTCCTCCTTTCACTATCAGAGAGCTGGTGCAACAGATGCAATTCGCAGACATGCTGGAAAGTCCTGAGAGCATGCTAAATACATACAGGTTAGCATATCCTACTTGTGCCATTTACTCAATATTGTGAGCTCCCCTCTGCCAAACCAAATTTAACCATTCTGGAATAAATACTGCTAAGGGGAAGGTGATGACCTCGGTCTCTAACACGGACAGAAAAGGGCACAGTGCTGCTCTCCACACAGTGACCCTGCTTTTCGTCACTTTTACGTCAAGCGAGTGGCAAAGGCAGCGAAGTCAATGGTGTTTCCTGGCACAGTCCCTCTCGCCCTGAGTTTCCTCCCATGCAGTGGGGTCTGGCTTGTTCCCCTTCGAAAAACTGGGGCAGAAGAAGAAAATGATGACAGCACGCACGTGTTAACGACAGGAAAACACCAGCTGCTAACACGGCTCACCTACCAGTCTGCTTGAAAAGCAGCAAACCCTGAAAATGAAGCAGGGGGTTATTTTTAACACCCATGTCAGATCTCTTTGCCTTTTAAAGAGTGCCCTCGGGCTGCCCGGGCCCCTTATCTGCTCAGCAGCGCTTCAGTGAGCCACTCCAGAGGCTGTCCCCATGGCTGTACCCTCCCCTCCTTGTCCAACGAGGAGCTTGTAAGCTGGAGTGTCCCTCCGGTGCCTTGGCAAGTGCCGCTTAATCTGCTGAAGTGATTCAGTAAGAAATATGCAGACTATGGAAACATGGCATGTTGCAGTTTGTAAGGAAGAGCCTCGCAGTGTCCACATATGATGCATGGCGACACTCCAAGTTTTGCTTCTATTTCTCTGTGCTCCGGATAGCATAGAGTGTATTAAGTATATTAAGTACAAAACTTACTTACAAAATAAGTTTTAATTTTTTAAAATAAGATAACTAATAAAAAAGACTTTTATTTCCTCAACAAAATACCCTCAGGCTAGGAGACCCTACGTAGGAGTCCAAAGGAAGTTTTAATCCTCCCATTCAAACTGCCACACAAATTGTGATGAAATGATGCAGCGCTGGGAAATAAAGAACTTGCTGATCATATTCATCCTTCATCTTCCATTCAGCTTCCTACAGCAGTATCCTGTTTCCTTGTTAACAGCCAACAATGCTTCTCTATTTCCTTACGTGATCCTCCATAATGCTATGATGTCAGACTTAAAAGCAACGCTTCTCAGTAACTAAATGAATTCTCTAATTTTTGTTATAGATTATAGAAGAGCACCGACATCTATCTGTAAACAGTGACACCGTACACCCTAAAAGCCTGCTTTTTGATTCTTCGCAAAATGGCTGGTTTGCACAAAGCCCCCACCGTTGGTTCAGCTCTTGAGAGCTACCAAGGGTGCAGCTGCGGGACAGGGACCCGAGATCCCACGTCTGAGTGCCATGGACTGCATGCAACGATGCTTTTTGCATTTCTCTTACATATCTTTTTATATAGCAGACAAAAAAATGATTTAGTAAGATAGCTCTTGATTACTCAAGTGTCAATCATTAAATTTTCCAAACCAGAGAAGCTTGCGCTAGCTAAACTGATCGTTTTACACAAGAAAAGACAGTTATAAGGAAGAATTTTGCTTTGCTTCAGAAAATTCTACACTAGTGGTTTGTAGTTACTACACAGAAGGCTCCTGCACTGCACAATTCTTTAAAAAAAAACGAGTGAATCAGTTGTTTTAGATACACTGACACTTATGATGGTTTAAAGAACTGAAAACTAAAACAGTTCCACATACTTGAAGGTTTCCCTCTGAAGAGGATGCACTAGGTCTGATTTTGCCTTCCTGAGACAAAACTCAAAAGCCCTCAGAGGGAATTTTTGTCCCAGGCAAGGTGAGCAAGACCAGCACCATTTGTGCAGAGCTGTAGCAATGTACCTGGTTAAATAAATAAAATTCAGGTCACATGCATACAGAGCTAGATGACCCACGCCTCTATTACTTTACAAATAATAATTATCACCAACACAATTAGTCTTACCTTATTGTAGTACTGCACCTGAACTGAGTGCCACTGCCCATCGCTGACCCCTCCAGGAACAAACGGTGCCACCGTAGTGGTTGTCTCCCCTGCAAGGGTAAGCAGAAGGGAAAAAAAAAAGTCACCATCACTGCAAACTCTGCTCTGCCCTAAACCAAAACACAGAGCGCCCCTGATCTGGCACAGGATGCAGCCATCTTCATCATGGAGGAATTTGGGTTTTCGTCCTGCGAAACAGTAAATATCTCCAGTTTCATGGAATTATTTTGGTGCACAAATAGCTTCTGGCACATTTGGGTGAATTATGTTATTTTTTCATTACGCTTCTGCAGAGTGCGGTAGTAGATGCATTGGGTAGATATAGCCATTGCTGAAGTGGTCAACCGAGGAAAAAATATGTGTGAATTTTTCTGCATTTCTGCCAAAAGCAGCACTTTGAGGTTTTTTAAATATGACAGGTATCATGCCGGGATGTTTTGTCAGGGAAGGGAAGCCAACTCCTCATCAGAGCTGAGAAAGTGAAATCCAAAAGTAAAAGCCATGGACAGTAACCTTGGCCCCAGCAAAATTTTACCAGTGATTAATGAAATTATTGGTGGCCTTTCAGTATTCAGATTTGAAAGCAAGTCCTTGCCATTGCAACTGGAAAGCTGAAGCTTTTAAGTCAGGTCTGAGTCAGCAGAACCAGCTCAGTAACCAGGCATATCTGTTACGAGGTAGCAGCAAAATAAACATTCGTGTTGAAAGTACATAAAAGGCCTGGCACAGAGAAGGGATTACTAGGTTTCGACTTTTTTTTCCTTTCTCTTTCTTTGTGGGTTTTTTTTTTTAACAGTTGGAAAATTCTACATAATAAACCACAAGAAAAATAACTCCATGTAAGCTAACAAAGTTCACAGTATTGTTGAGCTTAAAATGTACTTTCTATGCTCTATATGCAACAAATATTTTACCCTGTGTGAAGTATTATTCCCGTGTCCCCTACTCTCCTTTAACTCCCATCCTATATACTTCTGTTATTTAAACAATACAGATTTCAGCTTAGCACATTTGACATATTGCTGTTATGGTTTTTATCATTTAGTGATAAAAAATCTGTGGTAAAAGTTAGAGTTTTTATTCAGCTAGCAAGTTTCGGGGCGGGGGGGAAAGATCAACAGTCTCCAATCCTTTTGCTTTGCTTACTGTGAAAAAGTTGTTGCGACAGGTAAAACAGATCAGATGTCCGAGACTTGTACTGTTTGTTAAAAGCCACTTAAAACTATAATACATAAACCATTCTCCTTCCAAAGAAAATACCATTTGCAATATACAGGACCAGACCTGCTCTCAGGTGCAGCAGTGCAAATCTAAATTTAGTTTCACGTATTTTAAAAGCGTTCCTCCACATTTAAATGCATATAAGTGCAAGTAGAATATATTTTTTCTCATTCATCCTCAGGGTGCCTTCCGAGCAATTTGATTCAAGTTTAGACAGGCGGAGCAGACCTACAGAAGAAAGCACATCTCTCTGACTGCAGCATGTTATTTCGTTACACTAATCCATTCAAAAGCCTGCCTTAAAACCTAATTTGGACATCTTCGAGGTAACAACGGGGAAATGAAACCGGATATCTTCAACCCAAAGGGACCAGATACACACTGAAGCACTGCTGGTAAATTAATGGGGTCACATAGGATTTACCACGGAGTCTTCAGGCAACGACCATCGCTGGCCATGAGTGTGCAACAACGATGTGGGCTGTGCCTCTGATTCTACTGCTTTACTGCTTGCAACGTCTCACTTGTCACAAAAATAAAATAAGAGTTGACCAGAGCCTACATGTCTATCCTGAATACGGATAACGGGAAATAAAAGGATTATTTCCTGAGTTACGTTCCGGGTACAGAGGTACAAACGTCTCACTTGACCTACATGTAACCCCACTTGACCTACATGACAACAGCCCTTCCCAGATATTTGTTTCTGTCCTGATGGAAAACATCCCCTAAACCTGTGAGGACAGCTTGTCTGCCCTGCTGAGATTTAGTAAAGCCACCAAAGCGTTCCCATTGAACTCACAGACCTGCTCGTGGGCTGAAGCAGGAATGCAAGTGGTCCACCAAGAGGGACTCCAAGAGCCTCAGCAAGCCTGATGAAGTCCAGGAGGTGATTCCTGGTGGTTTCAACATGCTTCAACCACACTGTAGAGCTGTGTGCTAACAGCTTCACTTGCTGCCTCTGTCATGGCAATTAGCACAGCTGGGCATGAGTTTTTGTATGAAACTTGGGCTTTTTAAACTTGGGAAACTCTCCTCTGCTGAGGCTGGAATGGTCAGGGTTTGCTCTCATCACGCATTTGTTGGGAAGAGCTTTGCCACTGCAGGGCTGATTTTCTGGAGGAAACCTCTCCCCTGGGAAAAGGCCAGGGTGGCAGGGATACATGCCACCCTGAGTTCGCTTGTCAGCCTTCCCCTCTCTCCGCTCCTAGCAGCACCAAAAGACACTGGCTTTGTCCTAGTGCAGAGAGCAAGCAAATGCCAAAGCCTCCGCTTCTTGTTTCCTAGCCCACTGCAGCAATGAGCAGGCAGCTAAGTTCTCCTAAATTTGTTGTTGTTTATGGCTTCTTCCAAGGGGAGGTTCTTCTACAGCGTAAAAGTGCATTCCAGCGACAGCATTGCTTGTCACCAGTCCCTAACGAATGGCAGGCATTTTTCACTTGTCTGCTAGCTTTTCCTTTGGCTCGCGTGTATTTTTTAGATAACATTTATGCACCTAATTTCACTGATGGCGTAGTGTAAAAATGCATAAACACACAACGTTTATCACTGTGTGATAAAATGAAGTCTCATTTAAGCAAACATTGGCTCAGAGGACAGCTTTCAGGCTAGAGTCAATGTTTTATAACAGTCATAAACTCCGGCTTTTATAACTGGTATGTTGACAAGCTCCTTCCTATGACAGCAAGTGTAACCACCACAAACCGCTACAATCTGGAGTACTTTGCAACGCCTGGCATCAGTTGTTCACTGCCCAATGTCAGCCAGTTTCTCAATTAATGAGGCATCAAACAGCCATATAAAATCATTAAAGTGCATTTCCAAACGGCTTGAGAGATCTCCTGACCACAAGCAGAAACCCTCAACTTGAGTGAGACCTCACCTGCAGAGAACGTGAGTTGGATCTGTTCCTCAATGATCTCCAAGGCAATGAAGTCGTGCTTCTCATTAAAACGCCCATTGTAGAGGAGGAGAGCGTTCCTTTCCCTGGTTGCAAACCTAGAACACAGAGATGAGGGGTTAGTTCACACTTAACGGCTTATGAGTTAAAGACTGATGGTCAAGTCACCCAGAAGAAAGGCAGCATTATAGTTAGCAGAAAAGCAAGCCTTTGCATCTTTCTTCAGAGAGAAAATGATAAAATTGAGCCAGCAACATAATACATATATTCTTTTACAATTGACAGACACAAGCAAGATGGAAGTTACAGAAATCTACTCTGCTGAAACCTGCTGTGGATGTTGACCCTCACAAAGGGTAAAATTAGGCAGATGTATGATGCAGCACGAGTATCTGACACTTGCCAAACAGTGGCACGCACTTACTACACTTTGCAAACAGTCAGAAAGCTAGAAAGGATTTACACATCAAAGTGGGCAATACTTGCTGCCTGCTTGCTGTCTAAATGGTACAGGGTACAAGGGGAGTCATCAACTGATTAAAAAGACCTGATGGGGAGGCAGGGTGAAAAGAAAGATAAGAGTTACTTTAATAATGCCATGTAGACAATCAGGGTTCATCAGTCAACAGGTCGGTCAATGGAAAATAAACACTGAAATGATTCCATTACATCAGCACCAATGGGTGGGTTTTTGGGTTTATTTTTCTTGTGCTTTTAATATGGGATGTTATCACACCTTTCCTGCAGAAAAAGAAGCAACCCCACTTTTAAAAAAGCCTTGGTTTTTTTTGTCAGCACAGAACTTTTTTTGCAAATTTCTGCGTGTTGTGTGTATTTTATCATTTTCAATTTATTCTTATTTTCTTTGGGGATTTACACACAGCTTTCATCTACTTCAAAATGCAAAAAAAAAATTATTACACTTTAAATAAATATTTTTAAAAATATTAACATTACATAAAGACAGAAAGAGAGAGAAACCATGGGAATTTCTTGTGTTTCCAAATGGCAGTGTAGTTTGATTTTGTATCTTGAACTGCAGGAAATATGCCTGATTTAAATTAACCCACTTTTCCTACAAACTAATCAAATGCTGAACACAGCTAATGAAAACTGCCTTCATGGACAGAAGAAATGATTCTTGTGCCTGTCATGTCACATCTACTAGCAAGACTCTCATGTGATGCAACAAAACCTGCATTCAGAGAATGTGAAAGAAGCAGTATTTCAGAACATTAAGGTCTGGTATTTGAAATAAAAAATTTCAAAACCAAAGAATATTTTTTAAGAAAAGTTGTTTGTCAGACATATGTATGTTGCGGATCACTTTGAGTAGAGAGCTTGCAGAACCAGAAGCCTGAATTTGAGCTACATGGAAATGGGAATTTTTATTCCATATATTTTTTAATATTTCTGAAAGAGAATGAATTGTTCTGGTTCAAACACAGAAGTCAAAATTTTGACATTGCCAATAAAACATAAACTCCAAAGAATATCTGTTATAGTCCATCAAAATACTGTATTACCGTTTTGATTACTTTTAAACAGTGTTGAAATATACCTTTATTTCTAAATTTATTTAACATAATATAAAATAATATTGTGCAACTAAAAGGTAAATTAAATGAATTAAGACAATGCTGCTGAAATATTTCAGTATTATCAAAACACTGATTTAGTTTTCACTTTTCACCATCAACTATTTCATCCAAATGAATACAGTTCCTGTAAAACACTTCCCAAGACTGTATTTTTCAGTGGACAACTGCTTCATCAAAACATTTTGATCAGATCTATCCAGAATATATATGAGCAAAAGAAATTAGAATAACACGAGCGATGCTTCTTTAGTGGGTGAAAGACTTAGTTTCATTAGCAACAGTAAGAACCTTTGTTCTGTTTGAATATATTTTTCTGATATGGTTTCAATTCTCTACCATAATTTTAGTTATTAAATTATTAAGCTATTTTAAATATTTCTCTACTCTGTGTGTGCTCAGTTCCGTTCCTTGCCACTAGTCAAAAGCATTTCTTGTATCATACTAATGGTTAAAGCACTACTGCTTTTCAACTTGTCTGGTTATCACCAGATGGGGAAAAAAATACTGGTTTTTAATAGAAGGGATACTTTTAATCTTAGGACATAGGAAACAAAAGATACTTTCTCAGGTAATTTTGAATAAATAGTGAGAAAACCTCTCCACTGACAGTAGGGAGTAGCAAGTGCTGGAAGGAAGCAAGGAAGACATATAATGTTGGGAGCAGAACGACATGCCTGGTCAATAACCTAAATATTTTTTTAAAAAATGACATTTTAGTTATGAGACTGGACAATGCAAACATCCTGCTCTTTGCCAGAAGCAGGTCATCAGTCACTTGAGGCTGAGGGAAGCTAGACACCCTGGGATTTTATGAATGCTCCCAAATCACAAAATACATAATGGCAAATCATCGTCTAGTCAAACCGCTAATTCTTGCTTATCCTCACATACTGTTTTCCATCTGCACAAAAGGATAATAAAAGCCAAAGAAATAACAAATGTAAATAAAGGTGAACTTCACGTATGAAAAGCTAAATGTATTGTTATCCCAGACAGTGTGGGATGAACCCCATGATGGTCTAGACTTTTTATAATCACACTGAGTGGACTGAGCAGTGTTTAGCTCATGACTAAATACGCCATCTTGGTTTTAAAGATGATGAAGAAACCCTGGTGTAAGCACTACCATGCTACAGTAGCTGTTTCTCAATAAGCCCTTCACAGAGCATTGGAGTCACTTTAACTTGACGCACCCTTCACGTCAAAGATCTCTTCCTGAAAGCCTGAAAAATGGCACCACGTGGCTGCAGGGACAAGCCAAGGGCAGTGCAGGTAATTTATGCTGGCAGCCAGCCCGGACTGCTCCTTTGTTTGCACTCACTGTAGGTCTGACAAGTCCAACAGAGCCTTCTGCTCCTCGGCTTTTCCATCCACTTAAATCTTCACAGGCACATCTCCTCCTTGCCTCGACTCGCATGCAGACCATGCCTGCACTTTCTGATTTAACCAAAATGTCAAGATTCCATACAATTTCAGATCTTGGGATTAAGACAGATGAAGGATAAAATGGTAAGAAGCAGCCTGGTTCCTGACAGATGTAAAACACCAGGTAACTGCTGGGGGTGGATGGGATGTGTGCCTGCTGGTGTCCTCCACAAGCACTTTCTCTGGACAGACACACAAATATGTCTTTCATTGTCGCTGTTGTACCTATCAACAAATCCCTGGCCTTGCCCTCCGGGGTTGGGGCTAACACATTTTCTGTTATTTACTCACAGTCAGCCGTGAGGGAGAACCAAAGGTCAATCCTGATCAGATAAACCATGGGAAAGCTGAAAACCCACACCCTCTCTGGAGAAGAGGTGTGTGTGTACCTGGAGCTCTGGCTCCACGGCAGTCAAGCCCCATGCCTCACCCAAGAAGTCTTCTCCAGAAGAGTGTTTTTGCCCCTGGGATATGTGAGCCAGGGGAGGAGAGCCCTGGTCCACGCAGTGTAGCTGCCACCATCACTCCCTTCAACTCCGTGAGTGCCCCTACAGGGAGATAGCCAGCCCAGGAGAAGACTGTCCAACATGGGGACATTGGGGCAGATGGGACAGTGATAAGGCTGGTTGTGCCTGGCAGCCAGGATGGGACCAGAAGCAGGAGCCGGGCGTGAAGGCCAAAAGGAGCAAGGTGAGGAGCTGGGACAGTTGGCATTGTCCCAAGCCCAAGGCTGGGAACCAGCGGAGAGCAAGGACCTGAGGAGGACCAGCCTGCGCTCAGCCACGGCCTGAGGAGACCAGATCCTCTCACAGGCCAGGAAACAGCAGAGGGGAAGAGCGCTCCCAAACAAGCAACACGAACTAGCAGCCTGTGCCTGAAAGCCAGGAGCCACAGGCACAACTAGAAAAACATCTGACGTGGTCGAGAGGTGGCAAACCCACCAACCCACCCTCGTGCCTCTCCGCCGGGGGCTGCTGAGAGGTGGCTACAGAGGCCCTGGTGTCCCCCCTCCCCACGCCATCGCCCCACGTCGCAGCAGAGGAAGGTCGGGAGTTAGCACCTTGGCGGCATCCTCAGTAGGGCAGAAACCAAACACTTTCAAACAACAGGATCGCACCCCACTCGCAGGAGTCACTGTCAGAAATATCCAGAGTGACCTCTACGCGTAGATAATTCGGTTGCTGACAATATTTAACAAACACCCCTCAAGCTCAAGCGGAAAAGCCACTAGCCACAGAGCCCTTCCCGCCGGGACTTACATGAGGGAGATGGTGAAGTGGAAGCGCTGCCGCAGCCCCTTGAAGGTGATGAAGGACTGTGGGGGGAAGCTCCTGGTAGTCATCTCGCAGTATGGCCGCTCATATTCGCCCGGGGGACACTCGCACTTGAAGCCTCCGATCAGCAGGTTCACGCAGGTTCCTCCGTTCTTACACACCCCTGGAGCACAGCGGCCAGAGCGCGCGTTCACCTCGCAGTACTCTCCTGCAAGGGGAGAAGCAGACATCAGGGAAGGTGACACCTCACCCCAGCAGCAAGCTCTACATTCAGCTACCTAAGTGTTTCTGATAAAGGTTAAGCTGCTTCCAAACTTCTGCACCTGATCCCCTCCGCAATCAAGGTACAAGGCTGTAATTGCGGGGGGTAAGGATGCTGCATTGTCTTTCAAGTCTGAATTTTCAAGGGGGTGCAGGATGTGATTTGCTGAGCAATCGTCTTGCAAATATCCAACAATGTTGGCCCAGTTTCCAGATTCCTTGGCCACTTCCAGACTGGGTGATAAATATAAAGCTGGTGACAGATTTATACGGGAGGAGGTAACACCACCAGTTAAAAACTTGCACGCTCCCTGTCAACCAATATATGAGTAAATTGTTCCAGCGCTTCACTACTGGTTGGAAACTGTGTAAACAGGTAAGTGTTTGCATTTCACCTCGAGTGAATTTGGCTTTGCTGCCCATGGCAGCAGCAGGGCATGGCTCAGCTCGCGACAACGTTTGCAAAATGTTTATAGAAAGAATAAGCAGGATGCCAACAACATACGTATTGCTTTCACGTTTTCCCATATATCCTGCAAGTGACAGACATTTTCTGAACCTTTCAGAGATGTGTGTAGTAACTCTCTGCAGAAGATACGGATTCTGCGTACCGCTTGCTGAAGTTGTTTCCCCCCCAAATGCTTCAACTTTATTCTATTCAAAAGTCTGTATCAAGATGTGGTAAATGCAAGTACCAAAGAATCAGGTGTCTTGCTTTGTCTGTACGCTGTAATTTTTCCTGCGCTTGCCCAAAATCTGAGAGTGAACCACAATTTAACAAAATAATTTGTGACAATAATAATTTGTGATAATAATAATTTGTGTTAATAATGTAGAGAGGATATCCACTTAAAAAATCTGCAGTTGGGACAAAAGCAGCTGCTGAATTAATCATTATACAGAAAGCTAAACCTTCTATGTGAGTTAATTAGTTAACATTTATGTTTTGGCATGTCTTCCTAAGATATAAAGCGTGTTCAGATCCTGCACGTAAAATTGTCCGGAGAAATTGAAGATGGCATATATAGTTGAATTTTACCCAGTAATAACGTCTGAGAAATAAACATAGAGCAAAATGACTCAACACAGCCAGTTGAAGGAATGAATACATTTCCAACAGTTCGATATTTGCATGATTACTCGCTACCAGATTATACAATTACATTAATTCAAACACAGTTAAAACCGTACATAATGCATTCCTGGAGGAAAGTAAAAGCAGCAGGAGCTGTGGGCAGTGACTTACAAATGAAGGCAAATTAAAACGGAAAGTTTTGCTCCAGTCACTGCCCCCGCAGCCCTGCTCCCACAGGTTCCCACGCCAAAGCCGCCCGCGCTGGGTGGCAGGCTGCAGCCGGCAGTGCTGCCGCATCCAGACCTGGATCTGCATCTCTTTTCTATGCCGGGCTGTAAACTGTGGTGGTTTAGCCACGGCCCCAGAGGCAGTGATCTCTGAGACAAGGTGAGGTGGACAGCCCGGCTGTTTTGGCTCTCCAGCTTTGCTGCCTTTCTCCTCTCACATCAACATCACGAGCCTTTCAGGCAGGTACAACGTATGCTGGCTAAACGCAGGAGCAAATACAAGAGTGCCATGATCATACAGCCAGCCAAATGCACCCCTCATCCAGGTGGGCTCAGCTCCAGAGGTCGGACCTCTGGTCCTGCTCTGTGCTCCCCGTGATGAACAGAGCCATCATACGACTGCCTCCCGATGAACGCAGTTGTGGGTATCTCCTGGCAAACACTATACTGGGGTGCTGCAGTGTGTTTAAAAAGGATGTAACACAAAGTACAGGGGAGCTGAACACATCTCTCTATAATAATAATTCTCACACTTAACAAATTATGAAATAAATCTTTCCCATCATCCTAGAGGGAATGGAAGCCAAAACGTCTGAAGTAATAAACGATATAGCTGAGAGCTCAACTCCAAGCCTGTGCTTAAAGCTTTTCTGATTCAGGACTGATGTTCCTATATTCTCACTTCAACATATTAAGATGAAATGCTGTTGAAAACCACTTGATAAATACCTTTCTGTTTCCATTTATCAACAGTGAGTACCAGGCAAGACTACGTGAATACACCTTCCTTAGTACTTTAAAATGCTCTGTAATGTGTTTGGAGAGAAATAGCATATATCATCCAAGACAGAAAATTCCCTCAGTGTAGTGGATATGCCAAACAAAGTGCACACACATCAGACACACCAAGAGGACATTACCGAAAGCACTTCTTGATGATTTGCTGCATAAGTGCAGCCAATGCCCCTTAACGCACACATTTTGTGTCAAAAACTCTCAAAAAACTGGAAAACTACAAGTCCTATAGAAAGACTAAATGTAGGTTTGTCGCTTTAAAAAAGCAGTAGGATATTTTGTGAAACAACTCTCCAATTCAGAGAGGACTGTAATCTTCAAGGCTTTCTGAAAACAGAATGATATATTTGGCAAAGGTAAATAATGTGCAGGCTTGAATACAGAGGCCGAAAAAGGAGCAAGCTGAAAGGAGAGATTCCTGGCACTGTAGCACGCTGCGGAAATGCCATGGCAATATGGAAGTGAAATATAAAAGCCTAAGTTGGAAGTCACTGATGGTTCTGTATTAATTTTGTGATATAACAAGAATTTATAGATCATTTGTTTAGCTACCTATACAGGCATAAAACTATCTAAAAGAAAGCTTACAGAAAAGTTCTATTGAATGATGTTTATTACTGCTTTTCATTATGATGCTTAAAGAAGTGGTTTTAAAAAAATGGAGTTCAACTTTGAATAAGATTCTTTGTCCTATATTCATTCAGCTGTAGCACCACTGATGTCCCAGTTGCTAAAATTATTCTGAATTCGCTTTACTCTGTAATGTAAATGAGAACTGCATTTGATGCATACTCTTTGATGTTGTATTTTGATATTTTATGTACATTTACTAAGATACATTACAGTAACTCCAAGAAATCACTGTGCTTCAAGGCACAAAGGTCTACCAAGAAATCTGATAAATCCTTAATTACCCTTTTTTCCAAAAGTGCCTGGAATTATTTAGAAACAGGGCATTTTTGGCTTTATGGAGAAGCCATCTGAGCAAGTATTCGAAGCACTGCTTTGATCGGGATTGGCAACAGAACACACCTTTGTGTTGCTCTTGGCTTTGTCACTTCCAAGGACAGCCACCTCATCCCGGACACAGCGCCATCCCACAGCACTGCCCCGCGGGAGCTTTGAGGCACGGCCTGAAAAGCATCCTCAAAATTTGAACCGAAGCCCGCATGGACTTGAAGGATGAGCTGGTTGCTGGCTGCGGCCAGAGTCGGAAGGCCCTAAGGGAAGAGCTACTTGAGGAGCTGAAAAGGAAGGGATCTGCATCCGCCAGCCTTCGGGATGAAAAGCGCCTGTGTGTCTGCCTGCAGCTGAAGGTCAGAGGGCTGGGACGCGCTGTCGGAGGGGATGTCTTGCAGTCTGGTGGGAAAAACCAGTACAGAAGGAGGGAGACCTGCTGTGCAGTGAGGGTCTGGAGGGGCTCGAGTGATAAGACCACAATCCAGATAGCCGCTGAGCACAGCCCAGGGTCGGCCTGCGACACTAGTGATGCCGGCATGGCTCACCCCCTCACCCAGCCCATGAAACTCCCCTTCGCTCCTCATGGCATTTCCTTGGCTAATATAATTTCATTTTTCACACTGGCCAGCATTTTAGGAATCACTTAAAAAACTAGTTACATATCACAACTCTGTGAAATCCAAGCAGGAGATGTGAAGCTTCATCCCTCCAGCTGCTAAATCTAAAGCATGCACTGTCAGATAACGCAGGCCACGGCTGCCTGTTATCTGCTGGCAGATTCCTGTGTTTGAAAAAATTCTGGCTCTAGCCAGCAAACAGTTTAATGTTACAGGACAGTAGCCGATCTTATAGGCTCTCAATTAATATTGATGACTCTTAAAGCTACGAGTCCTATGACCTTACGTAGTGCTTCCCAGTTTTAAAGCCCTTGAGATCACAACGTGATAGTTGCTTCCGACACTGCTTCCTACTCGGAACCATCCTGTTTTTAACACATCTCTTCTTCAATTTTAGGACTAACTTTACAAAGATGTTAATCATATTAACTTTATGTAAGCGAGGACACCATGACGTCATGGCGTAACATAACAAGAACAGGCAAAGCAAAAGACTGGCTAGAAGATTTGCTCTTCCTCTGACCTATTCCAAGTAAAGTAATGGAAGAGTTTAATGAATAAACAATAAACGATTACAAAAAAAGTGAAAAGAAATAAACATAAGCTATCTGAAAAATGAAAAAGTAATTTCAAAATTGCAAATACCTTGTGAGCTGAACATTTTGGGTTTCAAACAGCACACTGATGGGCATCAATGAGCTGGTCTTTGCAGAAACCTGCCTGTGGTTTTGCTGGCGAGTTGCTTGACCTTACAACAACAGACAATGTATAATGTCGGAAAGCTTGCTGAAAACAACATGACGGCATTGGAATAAATACAGATTACTCTACACTTCAGTTTACTGCAAGGTGTTTCCACAGTACTCCTGTTTAGGGACTAGTCCTCAAAACCTTGTACTATTGTCTGATTGTTTTCAACTGAAATACTAAGTATATTTACATGACATGCACTGATGTTCTTGTTTCCTTTATTCCAGTTTCCCTAGACACTAGTTAATTTTTCACTCTATATCTGTAATTGTTTGACTTGAACTGATTCTTCTCTCCTTTCCTCCATCCTGCCATTTGTTCTAGATACATATTAATCTTCTCTGTGTTTGTAGTTGCTTCACCAGAATGCAAAGCAATTCGAGCAGCTGATTTAAGCAGTCAGCCTAAAACTATGTACTTTAAACTGGAAAGGAGAAACAAGAAAAAATAGGGCAACTAAATTCTTCAAAGAATTCCCATTGACCCATTGCCCTAATAAAGAACCAATTATCATTAAAAATGTATTTGTGATCTTGCACATTATGGGAAAATCAATCCTCCTTTTCCTCTAGTAACTAAACCACTACTAACCTCAAATGACAATTGGTACTAAAGCAATCAGTGCACTAACTAATAAGAAGGTTGTTAAAAACAAATTAGCTGCAGAATCAGCCTGGAAATCTCTATTGGGACAAGAGATAAAGAAGTTGGGATCCAACACATCCACTTTAGGGGTGGTTTCACCATAGTTCAGGCTGAGTGGGAGTTACTATAGTTGCCTCCTTTTCCCAAATTCATTGCACTTTCCTCCCCCTCCCTTGTGTTGGCATTCATGTAATCCTGCAGTTGACTGATTTGTGGAGCTAAGATGGCAAAACACCATTCATTTCTTTATTGTAGGGTTAGTGATCTTCTGATTAGGTCTCTCCTAGGATTGACGGGATGAATAGCACAGCAGGCACAAGGAAAGGAGGCAGGACCATGTGCCCTGGAATAAGAATGAAGGGGTGGTCTTAGAGAGGTTTAACTGTTATGGAAATACAGCTTTAAGCCATTTTAGATGGTATGTGTGTGAGAGTAGTAGCTCATGCCTGACTTAGGTGAACTGGATCAACACCTTCAGTGTTGATATCCACCTCTCTCCACTGACTGTGCAGGGATGTACTGCAGGAAAATTTGCCTAAAACGTACGCACAAGTCAAACAATAAAAATGAAGACTGAATTTTGCCCATAAAGGGAATTTCATGACTTTAGTGGCTCTGTGGTGCATGAGCCTGCTCTCAGAACAAAATGGGAGAAGTCAGCCTTACCTCCCACCAAACGCCACTTCCCAATGAAACATCACACAACCAACCAATATCTACTGGTTTTACGAGAGAAGTCAGAGAGCAGAAAAAGTAACCAAGTCATTCTGAATAAAGGAGAAGCTGGATCAAAGAGACGTTAGGAGCCGTTGGTGTACTAGTGACTGTGATTAATTAGGCGATGACTATGTTCATGTACTATTTTACACAGACAACAGTGCTATTTGAAGAGCAGAGGTAAAATCCGTGTCCCTTGGAAATCAATGGCCAAACCCCTACTACGACTTCAGAGAGGCCATGCAGACGCATTTGTTAGACTTAATACTGACACTGACATTCGTCACTTCATCAGGTTTCTACTTTATGCTGCTACTAAACATTCAAATTTCAAAATATACTTTGGTCTTTCTTTTTACCTATTATGCTTTCAGAATGGGGACTGATCTAGAAAAATTAAAATCAGCCCCAACCTTCTTACAGGGAGAAACACCAGCTTAAGGTCCGCTTTGGGGTGTCCCTCCTCCCTTTTGCTGCTTTCTGCACTGTAAAGGCAGATGATGAGAAACAGGCTAAAGTAGCGTGACAGATAGATACATAAACACACACAAGTACACACCACACACAGACACATACACTCGCACTGTTCAGGACTAAATCCCAGTGACTTGTAATGACAGCTGTCCTTCGTAATTTAAGTTGCTAACCGTTCCAGATTTAACAAGATGTATTTGCAAGAGAGTAGCCTGAATTTAAAACACTACGCAAAATAACAACAAACACATTCCTCTCACACTATATATATATATATATAGCTTGCCAAGTAGCTCTTTGAGGTGATAGATAGAAAATGATCCTATAATAAGATACTCAGGAAATCACCATTTTATCTCTGGATCTGGTTTAATTTTTCTGTGGGCATAAGTATTAAGCTCTGAGCTGGTGGGAAGAGAGGGTGCAGAACTAGTGGTGCTTTCTCAGCTATCCCTCTCCTTTACCATCACCCTTCTCCCTTCCTTGTGCCTTCTTCCACAAAGTTCCCCCCAGGCGTCCCTGATCCCTCTCAAATCAGATTTCCAAAAATCATAAGACTGGGCTAAATAAAAGTCATGAGATCTTTAATCATGAGATGCTCCAAAACAATGAACATGGGAGGCTTTTTATTTTCTTTTACTTGCCTCTGAAGCTGCGGGTGGCATCTGCTGGCCTCAAGGTGCGTGAGAGCTCTTGGTGGTCAAATTCCAGCCCAAAATACATGACCAAAACTGGCAGCTCTGAGGGAGCTCCCATTCCCACCCCAACAGGAAGACACTCCTTGGCCCTTCCCAGCTCTTCTTCCCACTGGGGTCCCTGGGGACAGCATCTGCACCCTGGCTGCTCCAGGGTCCTGCGAGTTCCTGGGAGGAAGAGGCCCACAATGAAAAACTCCCCTGGCCAAACAGGCAAGGGAAAGGCCACGACCCCATCCCACCTCTGGATCCTTCCCCCCTAGCAACCAAGCTAAAGTGTATTATTTTACAAAAGCAGGAGCAGGGAAAGCTCAGGTCTTCATCTCTCAAGCTGCTTCGGGCTGTGCCTGCTGATGCACTGCACGTGCAGAGCAGCCACTGAAATGGTACCCAGCTCCTCAACAGTCCAAAATTAAGGCCCAGGATCCTACGTGCAGCACCAGCCTGAGCAAAGATGCTCCTCCTCCTCGCCTCCTCCCCTTCCCTGGACACAAAACAAAGCAAAACAAAAGACACCCTGCAGGTACGGGTGGATGGATGGATGGATGATTTGGGATTTGGGTTTTTTGTTGTTTATCATTTAAATGAGAAGGAATAATTGGGGAAAAAAAAGAAACAATACTGATGAGGATTAGTGATATTTGGGGCACATCTGTTGGAGAAATGAATTAGTCTGTGCATTCCAGAAATTATGAGCATGTTCTCAAGATGATATATGCTCAATGTGAATAGTCACTGGACCTTGTCCTCCCATGCAACTTCCACCAGCGCTGGCAGGAACAGAGCACAGATAAAAGTCATGACTGAGTGTTTAATACCTGTGCTGTTCCTCATATATTTGTTGAGGATTAAAAATTCTCATTCATCAAGCTTCTACTCTGTCTACACCAGATAGCTTGCCTTTCACCTTCCAGCAATGAGGCCAAGAGTGGTGCGAGCACCAGAAGCACTACCAACACTTGTCACAAGTATTGCCGTTTTTCTTTCCTATAGCACTCTGATGAGCAAGGAGCCAGATACTACACTAAAAGAGAGGTGCACGCAATGTGCCTGGCTTCTCCCCGCTGCCTGCTCCCATCGGACCAGACATGATCACCACCAGGCTTCTGAGGAAATGCTGGGGAAAAGCACTTTTCTGGAATGTGTTAGATGTGGTGGAGGAGAACAAGAAAAAAAACATCAGTGCCTTCACCCTGCCACAGCTCCCTACCAACAATTTTTTCTATGATGTGGGATCCAACAACTAATTTCTTAATGTCTTAATCTTAAATCTTTATTCTTGGCTGATTTTACAACTATCTCTAAGCTCCGTAAATTATTGAACCATTTGCTGTAACGTACAGTGCCCTCACAAGGTGTTATCTTCCTCTGCATTTGACCTGTAAGTTAAAGCTTTAGAGACCTTTTTAGGTTCTGTCTCTCACCCAGGACTATACACAGCACAAAGTTACACAAGAGAAAAAAGAAACGCACCAACATTTCCAGTTTATGTTGAGTTCTGTGGCAGGTTTATATGTAAGACAATTTATCATAATGCAAATTGCACTTATTTGGGGTAAGACATGGTGATGAGCAGTGCCTTTCAAAAGCCTAAGCTTTATCTCTGGATGTATTTAGTAGGGGGAAAACAGTACTGTAGATGTCAAAACCCAAATTAGATTATGCCGTTGTGTCTCCAATTTGCATTATGTCTTACTTGGAATAAATCTCTTAGTTAAAATCCCATCTTAAAACGAATGAGAAACCTGGAGGTGTAAGAACAAAACACACCTCTGCATACCATACTTATATTCATTTACAAAGGAATATCCCTACTTCCATTTAGTTTTAAGAGAAACAATCATCCTCTACTTTTATTATATGTACATCTGATACTATTTTTTTTTCTCTGCCCTCTGTGCCCCTTGACTCATCCCCAGGAGCGTTACTTGAGGAGGGGCACATCGAAGGAACGGAAGGCTGGAGCAGCCACTGCGGTTTGCAGGACACGCTCCCTCAGGGACAGCCTTTGCCGCCTGGTCCGTATTTGCATCCCTGTGCACCTGCAGGCACTGCAGCATGGGAACCAGCTGCCATGCCCAGTTCTCACCTCCTTCCACGGGCAGCAGTGATAAAGGGCACTCAATAGTCTCGGCATGCCGCTGCTCAGATGACAAAAAAGACTACTTCATCACGCAAAGTTGCGGTTCTTACTGGGCACCGAATGCCACCACTGGCACCATTAATTCCCCAAGGCTGCTGCTCCACAGGCCATTGTGGCCTCACACTGGACTTTGCAAAATACATTAAACTATTTATGTGAATGAGGAAAGCAGGCAAGGCGTAGTGGCTGTGCCAGGGGTGTGTGTGCAATAACATCTTTTATCAACAGGAACTCAGGAGTTGGAAAGCCAGATATGCTTTCAGGCACCGTCAGGCATCCCACTCGCTTTCAGCCTCGTTTCCCTAAGCTGCTTTCCACAGAGGAGGACAACAAAGGGCTGCAACTCCCAGTTCCCAAATTTGTAGGGAAAGGGAAAGCTCTAGCACTTGGTTTTGAGCAAGTTAACATCTTCAAGCAGTTCAAAAAGGGAACATACCTGCAAATAACTGACCTCAGAAAGAGAGGAAGAAAGGGCTCAGGAATACAGGAAAAAGGAAATCGGGGTCTCCCTTTCAATGGCAAACACCACTGTTTTCTTCAGGAGAGTCCAGCCCTTATTCCACTAAGATCCCATTTAATTTTCTCCATGCAGCTGTTACGCACTTGATGTTTTGATTCAGAACAAGAGACAAAGCACCGAAGAAACCATCTGCCCTGGTCCCCAGCGGCCCGCCGGGATTAACTGCACAAGCAGCTAACTCCGCACACTTCCATTAAAGGAGGATTGGTGAGAGCCTGCATTTTGTGTTTTCCAGAAATCAAAACTTTTCACAGCAAAATCTCACTCTCACATCTTCTGTGTAATCCAAGGCTATGGTAAAAATGATGGCATTGAGAAATAGGCAGACCTCAAACCAAATCATGCTCCTTAATGTCCCAGGTGAGCCCGGAAGCTCTAGCAGAAAAAAGCATAATGGCCAATTAGTGAGAATAATTGAAGAGTAGCCATAAAATATTAATAAAGCAACTGAAAAACATGCTTAAAGTAAATCTACTATTGTAATTACATCTTATGAGGCTAGGATTTCAGAGTTTTATATTTTCATTTTATATGAGAAGTATTAAGTTAAAAGAAAGTTATACTTTAAAGTACTGTGTAACTGTCTGTATTATAGATCATATGAGTTTAGAGGTTTTGCTTGACGGAGTAGATTGAACTGGCAAAAACAATCTGATGCTCATCAAATTTCCGTTTTTATACATTGAAAGCAAATTCTGAAAAAATCATAACATCCCTCTGCTTGTCAAATTAAAAGGATTAGGGTTAAAAAGATAATCCCATAATCTTATGTTTTGGCAGTCTCAAAAATATTTCCTACACAGGTCAGTAAACATACACTGAAAACAAAAAGCAACTTAATCAGTGAAGCTCTTCTTAATGACTCTTGAAAAAGCTATTGTAATGTCACGCACGACTCACACAGAAAATCTCAAAATCAATGTATTTTTAAATCTACAGAATAGGTAGAATTTAAAAAGTTACTTTTAAAAAAAAAATTAAACAGACTCACCAAAAATGAATCCAGCCAGCTTCCACAACTTGTACTTAACTCTTGTTACAACAGTTTAGTAGATTAAAATTCAGCCTTTGTGTAAAAAAATATGGTTTCATTTCATAGTCACTTTAAATGATTACTGTCTTGTTAGAGTTAATATACTTTACTGTGTCATCTACATTGTGTTTAATTATTAATATGACACTCATCTTCCTAATAATGTTTCTTACAATATGCACATCAGTGTGCTGACCCTGTGAAGCTGGGTGGCCCTCTCTAATTAAAATATGCTTTTTAATTACCATATTGGAAAATGCTGTATAATAGCTCTCATATGCTTAGCTATGGAGAATTTGAGAGACAGCCTGAAGTGAAGTATCTTCATCTTGATTTTTAGAAACTGAAAATTCAGGCCGCCGACTGCTCAGGAAGTTGCGATTTGAGGGCACCATACAGTGCGGGTCACAGAACAAAACCTGCCCCAGGAGAAGCCGGGGCTGGGATGCAGGCACTGAACCATGATGCTCTAAACAAAAGAGCATTTGCAACAACAATGAAGTTGTGGTTCCCACCATGCTCTGCACAACTGTATTGCAGAACTGTAATTATCTTGATGTTGAAGGCCAAGTGCATCAGTCTGGTGCTCAACTGTTGAAACTTTCAATCATCATAGCACAAAGAACAGACACACAAGAAACTACTTTATACTTTTTTCCTCCCTAACAGGACATCATCCTGATGCCCTCATCTCCGCACCCAACCGTCCTTCCTGCCACTTTCCTGTTGTTTATTTACTGATGAAAATAAAAATGTCTAAACTTGGGAATTACAAATATGTACAGAAGCCCAATAAGCTTTTCATAATTCAGTCTTACTGAATTATAAGGGCGCTTCTCAGTTTTGTTTCCCTGTTTTGTATTTACAGCCAGGAGAAAAGGACTCCTGTTACCTTGTTCCTTGGAAGTTAAATTTCTTTTTCATTCAGGAAGTTCTAAAATATTCAATTCCAGCCTTCCTGGAATTTCTTTTTTTAGCCTTCACGTCTGATCTGCTGTGAAAATTGTGAGGGGCTTTCCAGAACATGAGGCATATTGGAACAAATACTATCTCATTGCGATTTTATCTTCCCCACAAATAACTTAAAGGCAAGTTGTTGGGTTTTTTCTCCTCCTTTCTCTTCTCCTTTTTCCCTGATTTGTTTTCAGCAAGAAAAGAACAACCAACACACCTAGCCATTGGCAAAAAAACCACTTGAAGGGTAGTATAATATTTAGGCTATTCTGACACTTAGGAAGTGTATGTTTTGATGTATTAGAATGCATTTGTGTGGCTTACATGCAGTTTAGAATTTTATCCAGCTAACCTATCTGACATTAAAAAAAAAAACTATGAGAAAAAAACCCAAGTCTTATATTACACAAGGCTCAACTTGGCTAAATTAATAAAAACACAATTGTAAACTATGGTCACAGAGAAGTTGGCTGTTGTTTAATAAATTGCTATTTAAAATATTTTAATTAAAACAAACCTCAGTGTGTGTAGTTTCTCTCAGATCAATGTTCTGCAATGCATATATATGTTCACAATTATGACAGTGTGTGGGAATTTAGCTACGTCAGTACCTATGAAATTATAATATCAAATAGCTCCGCTCTGTGTAATTACGCGCCACCTTTCACTTTTTTTTTAGTTATACCAATGAAGATAAGCAAATGCATTATAAGAGAAGTTTTCAAAAAGCCTGGGAGAATTGCGACTCCCATATAGGTGTGGTTACAGAAATCCCATCAATATAAAACCAGTAGTACAAGTCAATAGCCTAAAAACTGCTGAAAATTGATGGAGCAGTATCATTCAAAAGAAATATATGTACAGCGGGTTAAAGACAATAAAAGAGATTTCACGTATGCTAGAACAAAGGGAATTCTAAATTTAGACTGCTCCGTTGTTAACCAGAATGCCAACAGGAAACCTGAGGTGCTCAATAGGTGTCTTTCTTCCATGGAACACCACTAACTGATAAGGTCATACTCACAGGACATTTTTTTGCCAAGAGGTGGGAAGGAGAGGCCAGGTGCCAGAGGTGGGCAGGTATCCATGCCAGGTTAGCAGTCTGCCTTGCTCGTGTAAAGCCAGCTGCCTGACAGCCAACACAAGCTTAGCTTGGCACGGCTTCAGGGTCAATGTGTTATGGTCACATCAGGTATTTAACGAGATCTGACTTTAATGAAAGAGACTGAAGGCAATGTTAGCCATGGCAGGGGGTTGGACTAGATGATCTTCAAAGGTCCCTTCCAATTCAAACCATGCTATGATCCTATGATCATACCTGGCCGTTAGGGCTCGATATTAAACACCTACATCGTAGAAGAACTGGGGCAGCACTTGTTCAACAGCAGCAATGCCGTCATGCCGCAGTGTGTGCTCACAGGCCTCTTGTGCCTGCAAGCTCCTTGACCTCACACCGTACAGCCCGCAACTAAGAATCTACCTTCTCCCCATATTGTAAAGTAATCTAACAAACAGACACGAATGGCATTAAGAGCAAGTAGGTGTAAAAATGGAACTATCCTCAAACAGGTTATTGCCTAGGCTCTTTGGACACTGATTTTTAACTATATTCTACTTGAAATTATCAACAATGGCAGGGAAAGTATAAAATTGTCAGTGATAAACTCTGCAGGTAACAAATGAGGGGAGCAGGTAAGTGAACAGAAGAATGGGCCAGCCACACAGCCATCTCAAGGAGAAGCAAAAAAAAAGATAAGCTGTAATCAGTAAGGAGGATTTCCTAGACCCTGAAATGTTTGGAAGAGCTGAATTCATAAATACATTGGGGATGAATTACTAAGGCTGCTTCTGAGGCCAGGGTAAGTCATTACATTGGGGTGTGATCTGCTGGTTGCTTTTACAAAGCACCATCACATTTCCACTGTGGGAGCAACCAGTAAGAACAGAAGTCTTGTCAAACCATTCTAAAACTAATTAAAAAAACCAAACACAACATTAAGTCTGTAGCTAGGTTTCCACATTACAGGCTGAGAGAGTTGGGATTGTTCAGTCTGGAGAAAAGAAGGCTCTGGGGAGATCTAATTGCAGCTTACCAGTATCTGAAGGGGCCTACAGGAAAGATGGTGAGGGACTGTTTATCAGGGAGGGTAGTGACAGGACAAGGGGTAATGGGTTTAAGCTGAAGGAGGGGAGACTTAGATTAGATGTTAGAAATAAATTCTTTACTGTTAGAGTGGTGAGGCACTGGCACAGGTTGCCCAGAGAAGCTGTGGATGCCCCCTCCCTGGAAGTGTTTAAGACCAGGTTGGATGGGGCTTTGGGCCACGTGGTCTAGTGGAGGGTATCCCTGCCCGCAGCAGGGGGGTTGGAACTAGATGATCTTTGAGGTCCCTTCCAACCCAAACCACTCTATGATTCTATGATTCTATGAAAGCAAAGGACTTTGATCAGTGCAAGTATTTCCACGGGCATGGAGGATAAGACGCGAGGCTCCCAAAGAGGCATCCGAACCCCCGGCACTTGCAGGGGTTCAGCTGAATCAAAGACCATCCCACGTGCAGCATCTCATGGTGGGGGGTGAGGGAGGGTTTGTACATGACTGGGAAAACCTTCAAACTTTAAACAGCTAGTTTATGCACATCAGGATGAGGGTAATGCGATCTCTTGCTTTGCTTAGGTTTTGGAAAAGGCATAGCAGATTGATGTGAAGGCTGCAGGCCATTTACACCATTTGAGAACTAGACTGTCAACAAGTATACCACAGTAATCCAATTAGAAAAGGCTTTCTGCATCCTGACAAGTGAGCATAGGTTGAAGATTAGCTGAAGGACATATCCTTCAGATAAAAATCCACCTGTAGAAGTGGTAGATCTCTTCAGTGAGTCCTGTAAATCTGATATAAACTTCAGACTTCCCATGTTCATCTCCTTGGTGATACGGACAGAAATAAAATAATAGAATCATAGAATTGTTTTAGTTGGAAAAGACCTTTAGGATCATCAAGTCCAACCATTAACCTAGCACTGCCAAGTCCAACCACTAAACCATGTCCCTAAGCACCACACCTACACATCTTTTAAATACCTCCAGGGATGGGGACTCCACCGCTTCCCTGGGCAGCCCGTTCCTGTGCTTGACAACCCTGTCAGTGAAGAAATTTTTCCTAATATCCAATCTAAACCTCCCCGGGCACAACTTGAGGCTGTTTCCTCTTGTTTTATCACTTGTTACTTGGGAGAAGTAACCTGGCTACAACCTCCTTTCAGGTAGTTGTAGAGAGCAATCAGGTCTCCCCTCAGCATCCTTTTCTCCAGGCTAAACAACCCCAGATCCCTCAGCTGCTCCTCATCAGACTTGTGCTCCAGACCCTTCACCAGCTGCATTGCCCTTCTCTGGACACGCTCCAGCACCTCAATGTCTTTCTTGTAGTGAGGGGCCCAAAACTAAACACAGCACTCAAGGTGCGGCCTCACCAGGGCCGAGTACGGGGGGACGATCACTGCCCTAGTCCTGCTGGCCACACTATGGCTGATACAAGCCAGGATGCTGTTGGCCTTCTGAGCCACCTGGGCACACTGCTGCCTCATATTCAGCCGGCTGTCGACCAACACCCCCAGGTCCTTTTCTGCCGGGCAGCTTTCCAGCTGCTCTTGCCCAAGCCTGTAGCGTTGCCTGGGGTTGTTGTGACCCAAGTGCAGGACCCGGCACTTGGCCGTGTTGAACCTCATACAGCTGGCCTCGGCCCATGGATCCAGCCTGTCCAGATCCCTCTGTAGAACCTTCCTACCCTCCAGCAGATCAACACTGCCACCCAACTTGGTGTTGTCTCCAAACTTACTGAGGGTGCACTCATTGCCCTCATCCAGGTCATTGATAAAGACATTAAAGAGAACTGGCCCCAGTCCTGAGCCCTGGGGAACACCAAATAATCAAATGAAATATGACAATATTTAAAAGTTTAATAGACTTCAGCTTTTGACTGTGTTATATAAAAATGCAACTTTACTCTGTTTTTATTGTTTCAGTTATCTTCTGGAGCAAGCAGTCACGCAGTTGTGCTTCTGAGCCATAGCCTCAGGTCCAGTCTAGCATCACTGGGGTCCAGCCATAAGGCTGTGGCATGCTGGCCCCATCCCTGCATGCATTAACAAGGAGCCCTGCCACAAAAACAAGCAAGGAGCCATTTTAACACGCACAATAAATCTCTCAGTTAAACACAGCAGGCGAGTAGGCACACAGGCTTCTGCTGAGAGTCTGTGTCAGGAAAGAAATGTCCTTCATGGGGATCTCCCCCACATTTCCAGCCGTGGGCAGCCCAGGAATGGTGCAGAGGAGCTGTCTCAGCTGCTCTGGGCTTGCCACTTACTACTTTTACATGACCTGGAAGAGATGAAGATGCTGTGCCTCAGCTCCCCACCCCTTTGGTGAGGTGCACAGCACTATCTTGCTCGAAGGGGTGTCTCAGAGGCTTCCTTTTGCTGTTAGTAACTTTTGTAGAGTTCACAGTGATCCTTAGATGAAAAGTGTTTTGTACACATACAGACTGTAATGATCTGAAGTCATAGTTCTCTGACAATATATATAGACCCAAAAGCAAGAATTTTTCCAGGGGATACCTCTTAATCTGAGTATCCAAAGCAAATACTTGTTTTCAGGAATTTATGACACAAAAATGACATTGTGCTAAAAGGAGAGAAAGAAAGGTAAACATCACAATTGGCTGCTGTGCTCTTCAAATGCAGCATGCACTGCCCAAGAGCCAATGGAAGACTTATTATCCATGGATAATTGCAAAGAATAGGTTGTATGGGTTCCTTATATGTTTCGATATTAAGTCAGCTCATGAGACGACATCTGGGGTTCATTGCTTTTTGGCATGGGTAAATGCAATGGTCATATGGAGAAACTTCAAAGCACTGAGAGTAAGATTTATGAGACGCTATGTCTCTCAGTACATAGCTGAGTGGTGAAGATCATAAAAAGAGAAAATGATAGGCTTTTCCAGCTTTTGCACCAGTCATGCTCTGAAAAATGTTTGGAGGAGTTAAGCTCTGCTTCTGGACCATCCACTGCACTGCTTATGGGGTCCTCACCAGCCGCCCAAGCGCTGCAAGTGCCTGGGGGCTTGGAAGGGGCTGCAGGCTGGGAGGAAACAGAGGTACCCGTCTGTACGCAACTGCTGCCAACCACAGGGACACACAGCTTGCCACATCTACACCAACGGAGATGTCTGCTTATTCAATAAGGCAGAAGAGGGCTTTCCTCACAAAAATGTCATGCTGATGAGACAGAGAAAGTTGAAGACTGATGGAAAAGACTGTGCTGGGACATCTGTGCAGAGAACAAAACTAAAGAGTACTAACCGTAAGGAAGGATCTTATAAGTAAACGATCATTTATCTCTCCATCAGATGTGAAGTTATCTCAGCTGCAGAGAGTCACAGGTCCACAGTAATCAAAGGGAAATTGTGTTGCAGTTATAAAGACTTACTTTCACTACAAACAACAAACCAAGAGCATGGCATAGCACTGCTGAAAAAGAATAAAAATTTCTACACCTGCAACATTGGACAGACCCTACATAAGCTTTCTCATGGTATTGCCATACAGAAACTGCAAGAAAAGGCAACCAGGTATTCTCCTCTAAGGCACCAAGAAACAACAAAAGTTATGAAAAGGCTGATGGTCAGCACTCGCTTTTTCCTGCATCCAGAATCAGAAGAAAAACTTAATTAAAAACTGCTAAGACTTTTGAGAATGGGGAAAATATATAGCCTTTAAATTCTGAAAATGGTACAAATCATCCAGCATCCTAATAGCCGTAATTGAACTCCTGAAAATGAATATAGTATTTTTAACAGTATTAGATCTTGCCACTGTTTTCATATGTTTATTATATAAATGCACCTGGAATCTAGCAGCATAACCCTGAAGACCTGGATTAAGGGACACTGTTAAGGCAGCAATGCTACAAAATATTTCAGTGCCTTCCCTGCATCGTCTTAACATTTGAATGAGGTATCAGAGAGACGACCCACAAAGTTATCCCATACTGCAGATAATATCCCTACATATAGGAGCATTTGGGAACGACAACATTTCTTATTTTTTGTGGCAAAGACAAACTTGGTTACAGCTGTTGGAAAGTGCTGGCAAAGTCCCACAACCCTGGCAGGATAATCTTTGTTCAGCCTTGCTGTTGCAAAACCATGGGCTTTCATAAGCTAAACAAGGAGTTAAAGATGCAGTAAAGAACCTGAAGAAATCAAATGAAGGTTTGCTGCACAGGATTTCGGCTGTTACACACCTGTGATCCCACCGCTCCAGCGGAGCTGCAGAAGTGTAACCCAGAGTGGAATTTCAGACCCTTTCACCCAAGATAAAACACTCATTACGGCTACCCTGGCTGCCAGATTTCTCTACTTGAAAGCTGAAATTCTCCCAAATAAATCTCTCTGGCCTGAAAAATGAGAATCTGGTATCAGACTGAGCTGGGAAATTACTATCTGAAGAATGGATATAAGTAAAGATAACACAGAAGCAAATCTCCACATTTACTTTTACTGCTAAATGTTTGCAAGAGCCAAATGCTGAGAAGTTACTAAACAATATGAATAGAGACCTCTGGCATGACGCTGTAAACCAGCTATAATTACCTTCTCACGCCACAAAGTCAGAATCCATGGCGGCCAAGTTAGATGTCATGATTCCTCATGTCAATATAGTATCACAAAAATAAATTAGGAGGAAAAATGTATAACACGTAAAAGAACTCTAATTGCTGTATTTGATTACTAGAAGATTTACAGCCACTTAAGATTTCTCCCCTCTCTGAAGTGAAATCCAAGGAGAGATGCAGAGGATATGGGAAATTCTCTGACGATCTTTTTCCCTAGAAATTGCTCCTTGCTAGGGGTTAAGTAGCAAAGGAGGCAGAGAGAATGCCTTGTGCTAAGGAGAACTGTGGGAACATTAAATTTCTTCCTTATTTCAGGGGTTGTTTTTTTCCCCTTGGAGTGCTTTTGTTCTTCGAAAATTACATTTTACTTTTTGGGAGCACAACTGTAGAGGAGAAGGGTCACGGCAGCTGCTAAGCAGAAGGACCGCCAGGCATCGAACTGCAGCGAGAGATGTGGGAGGCCCCAGCGATGGCAGGAGGCAGCGCTCACAGCAGGGCAGGAATCGTGGGAATTCACACCCAAAGAGGTGGTGACATGGCCACAGTGGTATGTCCTATAGCAGGCATCAGGATGGGGCTGGAAATACAGCTCATTCTGGAACCGCTGTGGCAACCACGCCTCCAAAAACAGTGCAGATGATGTGATACGTGTGTCCCTGGGGAGTACAGATAATTCCACCTCTGTCCACCTATAGTTCATCTCAGCTGCTTCTGCAGCACTCAAAGAGACATGAAATGCAGCTGGAAAAATTACACAGGCTTTCCACAGCGTTCAAGTTCATTAAATTTGTTTGCTTAACTTAAATTACATCCTTTAACCCTTTAGCCATAGGGTTATGCACACAGCTCCCTGCCACCAATGACGTGATTGTTAGTGTGTACATTGTTCACTTCTCTACACTAATTTGTACATAAAGAAAAGAAGTTAAAGGGGTCAGTATTCTGAAAAAAACATGATAAAAATGTATGATGTCCTTCACTCACGTCCTTACATCACAGGAAGTGAAGCTAATTCCAAATCACCTCAAACTAGCCAGTAATCAGGTTTCAGAAATATCTTGTAGAAGCTCAGCTTACCTTTGTGCCCGTAACAGAAGACTCCTGAAGACAGAGGAACTTTCATCATGTATAAATGACTAACAATTACATCAAAACAAATGGAGGGCTTCAAAGCGGGGTGGAAAAATGGGGGAAAATTCCATCTGATTAAGATGGGACATAATTATCTTCTACAGGAAATAAACACTGTATTTTTAACAGGTGACCAGTCAGATAGATGCAGTACAGGGTTAGGATTGTGTAGTGATTTCTCATCGAGTTGCAGCGTATTTCCCCAGATGACAGATTTTAGTATTTCCTTGTAATTATTTTTCTACATAGGCTCTTAATTGGAAAATGGAAACATGAGAGCTCCCAGAGCAGGCTGCATTTCATTGACTATTACCATTCATATTTCATCTTTTACAATTAATTCAAAGATTCCTAAGTACCTCATATTGGTATGTTACTAAACTGAGTTAATACCATGGTAACATTTCAGTAATACCAGAATCTCCCAACTTTTAGCCTTAGCAATTCTCTGCTCATTCAGATTTACGATTGCTGCATTCCATGAGCCAATACACACTGCTGCTATTAAAACCAACCTATGCCGTTTAAATATTAAATAGATGTAAAATCTGGATCACTGATAACAATAAATATTTACATACAAGCGGAAAACACAGTATTATGATTAATAGATAGAAACTGAACTTGCAAATGGATATGAATGATTTAAAGAAAGGACAAAACCCATAGGTAAAATTCTTAAGTGGGATTGGGACAAGATTCAATAATGCATCTTCATAAAATATTTCTGGTAATAGATTACTCATTGATAACATTTTCCACCTCATTCCGTAAAGGGGATGAAAATCAACCAACTAATGACCACCATATGTGGGTAAGTGTGTCAGGTTTGATGGAAAAAACATTCTCATGCAACATGGAGCCTAAAGGCACTAATGCAACATAAACCAACCACAACGTAGATACTAAATTTCTACTGCATTCATTCAGCAATAAAACAGAAATACTCAATAATATTTATGTCAATTTAGAGGATAAGGGGTTCCAGACCCCTCTCGATCATGGTTGGGTGTGTTTTCCCCTGGCCAACCTGGCTGCGATCACGACTCGAACCGTCCTTCCAAAGAATGAAATGTTTCACTGAAGCATAGTTAACTCTGAAACCTAAAGACGGCAAGGCTATAAGCAGTGCTGACTCCTTGACTTCTGATCACGTTAATATCCTGGCAGCAGGACAGTTAATTTTTAACTCAACAACTATGCACTGAAAATACAGTTACAGATCAAATCTTTCTTTGTGTATGAATAATATGGTGCCTCTCCTCTAAATATGTGCCATGTCTGTTCTGATTACAGTGTTAATTATTAAATATGTTCATCAATCATTAATATAAGATTATTCTCTTTCATTTTTAAAGTATATTTAGCCTTTTTTTTCCTGAAGATTTCTAGCAAGTGACCCTCAAAATGTGATGTAGGAATGCATGTCATTCCAAAACCTAAGACATGGATGAATTAACTCTACTTATACGCATAGCTTTGTTTAATGAAACTTGCTACCTCTAACCATTCCTTTTTACAGTATAATAGTACATAAACATGTTAAATGAAATCAACTGCTCATAAAATCTATTTTGTGATGCCCAATGCTGCACGTATTTTACATTAGCTGTACATAATGGATAATGACTTTATAATGCATTTCACTGTGGAAGTCATTCATGAGAAGCCTGGCAGGAAAATCACTCCTCAGCAAAGACCAAATGTCCTAATAATCTCACAGCTCTATTCAGGGATTCACCAGGCAGGCAGTAAGTTTGTCTGCATCTCCTTAGGAAGGTCCTGCTGCCCTAAGCCCCGCTCTGATCTTAGGGAGCATCTCCCGTCCCCCTTACTGGGGAAAGCCCAGCTCACTTGCTGCTGCCATATCCCTGCTCACTGACTCCGGCTCCTTCCATCACTGCATTTTTCATTACAGCCCTGTGGCAAAAGCCACAGAAAGTGAAGGAAAACCCTTCCACCTTGAGGGCTGGATCCAGCCGAGTAGGCATTCACATCATCTAGATTGTTTTTACAGGGAGACTTAAATAATTTATGTTTTCAATTTTTTATAACTTCAGCAGCAAGAGGCAGCACTGGGAACAGCCCCCTCTGCTTCACCCCTCGTTTGTGGGGGTCACAGCAGACCTTGTTGAGCCGGCAGCGTAAATTACAGCCGGCAGCACGTCAGTGCAGAACACTTAAATGTGTGTGCAATTTCAATACATAAATAATCCCACTGACTTTATTGTAGCACCAGAAAACATTCAGCTAATATTCTTTCATAACTTCTCAGGCATATTTGAGAAGCAGCACTTTGATCTTTATTAGCTGTCAAGTCCATGATGAGGCAAAGTACGTTCCTCAGCAGGCTACTGGAGACAGGCCTGGAAGCAGCTACGTTCTTCTGGAGTGTATCTGGACAGTTACAAACTGGAGCTGACTTGCAGTACTTCCCATAAATGTGCATTACTGAAGTTTCTTGGCACCATGAACCACCCTCATGCTCTGCGCTTGTTGATCACCAAGGGTTGATGACCTCCTACCAAGGCTGCACACCCCCACTATACCCTGGTAAGAGGGGACTGTTAAGGGGCCAGGAAGGTGTTAACATGCAAAACCACGAACCAGGAGATATGTCCCACCTTTTTCCTTCCAGACAGAAGAAATACATTTGTATAAAGCATTTTGAGCAGAAATTCACACAATGCAAATTGCTTCAGCAGCTGTTGGGCCCCCTGCATGACCTGGAGCAAGGCTTGGTTTCTACCACCATGCATGCACAGAGACACGGGGCATACCCTAAGCGACTTGTGACACTCACAAGCCTTCTCCTGAACAGAAGGCAGCGCCAGGAGTTTTTCTCCCTTTGACTAAGAATGTCAGCAATTTCAGCTTGACACAGAGCTGGCCTGGCTGATGGTCTAACGTATAAATCATGGGTCAAAGATAAGATAAACACATACCAGTGTAGTCCTCGTAGCATTCACAAGTGTAGCCCCCTTCTCGGCTCCGGCACAGCCCGTTGCTCCCGCAGGGATTGGAGTAGCAGAGGTCAATCTCCGTCTCGCAGTAGTCGCCCGTGAAGCCTGGGGGGCATCGGCACCGCAGCCCGTTGATGGGGTGGATGGGGCGGAACAGGACGGTGTTGGAGCTGATGAACGGGGCTGAGCTGTCGAACTTCAGGACGGAGACACACTTCATGTAGTTCTCACAGGGCTCGCGCAAACAGATGTTGTCATCGAAGGGCAGCACCCTCTGCGTGGAAATCATGGTCAGCAGGGTCCTGTTGAGGTAGATCTGCTCCTGAAGGTCCTCGGAGGGGAAGAACTTGTTTCGAATGCCACCGGGGAGCAAAGCCGAGAAGGTCACATTCAGGATATTGGAGCTGACATCCGTGTCATTTTGGATGTTGAAAACAAAGATGCCGTCCTTGGCGGTGGACAGCACTGTCGCCACCCCCTCCACAAACAGGGACAGGAGAGGAGAAAGGAACCTCTCCTGGGACATGTTCTCCAGCCGCACTGTGATACTGTTGGTGAGCATGTCGTCTGTGATGATGGTGACCCGCAGGGTGCAGACTGCCGTGACACTGTGGACACCATCTGAAGGGAAGAGAGAAAGATAACAACGATGTCATAGAGTAGGCTTCAACCTATGGACCAGGAGGCTCCCACAGTCTCCTGGAAATAAAAGAGACCTGTGAGGGATTTCAGGGCACCAGGAGAGGGAAATGTATGCACCTTCTGCAGCGACTACTAATGTCTTCACTCAGAAAAACAAAACGAAATCTCTGAAGGATTGCAACTCAGCGGACCAGGGACATCTCAAAAGAGCCCAGAATCCTGGAGAACATCCCAGGTAAATGACTGGCAAGAGCTAGCAAGCAAGCCGACAGCCTGAAAGCCTCAGGATGGCCAAGGGGAAGGGGCCTCTCCTGACAGCAACTGAATGGAGCTTCATACAAGTCACTGCTAGTCTACAACCGGTGCTGGTAAGCTGTTGCTTTTCACAGCACAACAGCAAAATTATCTTCTCCAGGCACAGTCTCAGGCTTAAGGAGCCAGAACTATGCACAGACAGAGAACTGTGACCAGAGCTTTAGATCAGTCAAAGTCACCTAAGGAAACAAGTCTTCACATTTGAACACCTGAACTCCTTTCCTCACACCTAACTCCTTCAAAATACTTTACGAAAAATAAAAAAAAATTAGAATAAAATGCATCTGTAACAAAAAGCAGACATTTGAAAACTTTTCCATTTTATACTTCCTTTAAAGTATTTCTGATATTGCTGTGGATGTTCTGCAATAAAACCCGTAAATATATAAATATAGCACTAATACCTGACACTGGACTGAGAGTTGCCACTGCAAAATCTCAGTACACCCTGAGGCTTACAGTAGAGCTGTGAATGTACAAACTCTAGAGTATTCTATCATTATGAAACATAATTATAACACAGTGAGTACTATTATCCAAATTCAATGTGAGCATGGAATGGGAAATTGAATCATCACTGAAACCAAACCACTTAGTTTAATTCTATCTCCTTGCTAACATTAAGGACTCATTAAGAAAATACAGATCACATTACAGAAAATATGGTTAGTATCACAGCAGCATCTAGAAATCCCAGGAGAGATCAAGACTGGCTTCTTATAGGAAATGTTCCTTCTCAAAGATCTCATAGTGTAAATGAACAACCAGAAATGGGGGTGAGTTCATCTCATGAGAGAGATGAACTGGTTTGAGTGGCCAGTATCAGGTTCACAGGGGAGTTCAGAACTGAATCCAGTTCCCCTAGGTCCGAACTCAGTGCCATAGTTTTAGCCCAAAGTATCTCAGAAATAATCGTTTCACAAGTGACCTACTATTACATTTTATTTAATTAAACCATAAGGTACATGCAGAAATGGATTTTGAATCACATAAATGTAAAACCACAGCAGAAACTGCAAGTGAATCAATCTAAACCCAGTGTGAGCTCCAAATTCTAATAGCACAGATTGCTAAAGGTCATTTTCCTAAGGTCTGCTATCTCAAAGTGAAAGTTAATGACTCATTATGGTATCTTATAAAAGGTCTTTCAAGAACAGAAAAATCAGAATGGCTCCTTTCCTATCGACTGTCACTGCTACACCTCAACTGCTGTTTTGTTTTAAAAAGAAATGTATTGTTGGAAGAATTTTCCTCCAATAATGTATCACCAATAGAGTAAATTACGGCAGCATAATTAACCAAATGGCTTTTGACTCCCTCCTGATCAGGTTGTCTGTAAAAGTTGAGCTGTTGACTTTTTTCCACACTGAAGCAGCTTTCAGGCAAACAGAAAAATCTTTTCTCCTGTGTGCTACTTTACTACTGCCTAGCTAAAACCAAACAGAAGAGGTCATTATTCGGGGTGATCTGTTTGATGTGCCCCTCACAGAAGCTCCTGCACCAGCTTTCCCTTTCTCCCAAATTTGCAGAAATCTTTATTTCCTCTTCCTCAGACTCATTCTAGAAACGTGTAGTTTCACCCTCCATCAAGACCCAAAGCAACCTTTAAAAATGATCAGCAGCCAAAATCCTCATTGCAACCCCCTCCTCCAATGCTGTCTGTGGATTTCCGACCAACGGACAATACAGGATGCACCGTATTTTCATATAAGACATCCTCAGACTAGTCTACCCACTTCCGTCAACTGCAGGGCTCATTCCCCTGAAAGGCCAGAACCAGAACAAACGATTCCCCTTTTTTTCCCCCTAAAGCAATTGACATTTGCCTGCCTGTCCCATAGGGTGCCTGAACTATTTTGCTATTTGTTGCACAATATGCTACAGAAGTTCTCTCATACCAGCGAGAACGCTGGACAATGGGTCCTTTTCTTAAGAAAACACTATGATCTATAGCCCATGGTATGTATAGTAAGAAGACAAAATACGATCCACTGTCTAACAACGCACTAGAGTCTACAAACTGTCATAATCAATATCAACTGTCACAATATGCAAGAGCTTCCCAGCATTCACAACAGCTATTCTGACACAGTTAATAAATCACGGGGAAAAAGCCCGGTGTCAGATACCACACAGCCTCCTTGTTCCGCAGGCAGCACAAAAGAAAACCGGGCACAGACGTATAGCTGCAAAATGAAGTCGTGTTTTAAAAGCTAATTCGGCTTTGTGCAGCCCTGTTGCAGAGCATTAAAATAAAAAGAGAGTAAAAAAGGAGCAGAGCATGTGTACTATAGGCAACAAAAGAGTGGCATGGCTATACAGCTGGCTGGACAAGCGCCTCTTTCATATCACCAGCGAGTCTGAGAGCTGCACCACGGGATCTGATCATCTATTCATTCAGAAATTCATGGAAAGTTGAAACAATCTGTAGTTTTATGGGACCAAATTAGTATCTATTCTATTTTCAACAGGCAACATTCACTTTGAGGGTCTGGAACAAGTACAGTAAAGAAAGTGGAAATTTTGTCCTCGTCTTTATTGGGAATTGAATTCAGCCCTAAATACACAATGATATATGTGTTTTGAGATTCACAAGTGAAATATCCCATGAAAGTTTCAAATGTTTGCTGCCAGAAATGTCAGAAAAGTAGTATGAGGAAGTACTATTTTATGGAGTGGGAATACTTTATGGCCTTTCACTGTCTGACATGCCTACCATATGCAGCTATCCAATACAGACACACAACCAATCTGTTATTCTGCTAAAAAGGCCCTAAAAATCTGATTTTTCAAAGGTCTTATGACACAGCTATAAAAAGTCCCTATCATGTTTTGGCAGATGCAAGATGGCTTCAGTCAGGGGTGTGAAACACCCTTCAAGTGATGCCACACAGGAGAAACTCTGGCTACGCTTCGCTCTTTGGAGCAGACCTTCACACAGACGAACACATACACATATGAAAGGCTTAGCTGTCACCGGTTCTCACAGCCATCATCTGCTTGGCTTCAGCAAACTGGCTGGATGCAGGAGTCTTCCCGAAGGGGCTCTAAAAACATGAGCCTTGCTGGCAGACGGGACTCATAGGCATCCTGCTAAGGGTGGCTTGAGTGGGCTGCCTGGATCTTGGCAGCCCAAGCCCTTGCCATCCAGACAGCCTGAGAAAAGGGAAACGCAGGATGGACCAAGGAGGAGGACAGGATTCGATCCATCCTTTTGCGGGGTTGATGCCTAAAACCCTTGTACCAATGGCTTTTGTCACTCTGTCCTCAAGTTTCTCTTCCCTAAAGTGCAGATAATGGCACTTACTGTACGTCGTGGAGTAGTGGGTGCAGATGCTGAAATGCTGAGATACTGGGGTAATGAAGGCAACATAAATATTCTAAACAAATAATAAAAGGTTCTTTCAAAAGCTGTTGCAACCAAGTTTACAAAAAATAAGGTGGAAAGATTAAAATAAAAGACTCTTGGCGTCTCACATGTCAGTGACTGGACAAAGAGGATTCTGGACAGCTGGATGGCCGCACAGGAGAAGAGGTGTTCATTACAAATGCAGTTCCTGCGCACTGAATTTATATCCTGGTAATATTATTTTACGTATGCTTTCTACAAAAGAAATCTCCAGAAGGTGGAAATCAAAGGAGACTGTTGTCTTTTGTGTCACTGTCATTGCTGAACAGGCTCCTCAAAACCAGAACTACCCATCTTCATCCTCCATTAAACTAATGAACACATTTAATAGCAATCATGTACCCTGAAGCATTACAAAGAGAAAAGAAGACAGTAAGGCTGACAAAAGCTTGAACCTCTCTAAAATACACTAATAACTGGGAATTGATTAAATAGTCATTGTTTCATGATTACCCGTACTTCATGACAAACCAAATCAAATCCAAGACTTTAATCTCAGCTTTCTATCTTTTGGCAGTCCATAAACCAAAGAATTTTATTATCTAGAAATGTAAACACAGCAAAGTTTAACTGAAATGCACATTTGGCAATGGCAGCACCTGGCCAGAAAAGATCTTTTTGTTTGTTTTTTAAGTTGGCAGAAATAAAATAATTAACACTTTTCGGGTTTATTATATGTGAACGTCTTAAGACTGCATATCAAAGCTGAATATTTTACATAAATACTTTAGCACAGCTTTCTTTCATAGATAGCCCAACCCACATGCATTCTAATTCTGCTTTGTAACGCATCTGGAAATAACAGATGTCAGACCTTACATCAGCCATGCAAACTCCTTGGCTAGCAAAATGGGGAATAAGGACCCTCCATAGGTTCAAATAACCTCTTGCTCTTCCCAGCTCATAAGAAGCAGGCGTGCCCATGGGTAGCAAACATTGCTTGGTAGATGTCTTTGAATGGTCAAATCTCCATCCCCCATTGCTTCCAGCCATGCCTTTACATATGGGAGTTAATACACACCTAGTCCAGAAGCCTTCATTTAATGATGAGGATGTCATACTTTTAGCATCCCCTCTACCACTTGGGTGGCAGTAGCATGTAAGTAGCACCAGATTGTAGCAATGGAGACCACAGGCAACACTCGGCTGCCTGTGCAAAGCTGGAACCCAAACCACACTTCCCGCTGAGCAAACAGCAGTAAAATATCAGCAGACATCCATAAAACTGAGATGCATAGTCCTGTACTAAGCTTCAGTTTGCCTCAGAAAGTCTGCAAGTCTTGGAGGGCCAAGTCCCTTCCTTGCATGTGTGCTTCCACCACCATAGAGACAGATTTAAAATGCATCAAATACCAGTGTATTAATATCGTCCCCTCCAAACCACGGTTGTAGGCATTACAAAGCTTCACTTCTATGAGTAGAAATGAGACATCTATGAGCATGTATAAGAAAACTCTTCAAAATATTTTCTACATTATCGAAAAGTTCAGCAGCTTACAGTACAGAGAAAATATCCTAAAGGAATGTAAGCGGCCCAGAAAATGGTGGATGGGAACCTAAGTAAGATGCTTTGCCAAAACACCAGAAAACATTACCAGAAAGGAAAATGAAAATGGGCATAATTGTGAATTTACAGAGAACCTACCCCAGGGTCTTCCCAGTCAGCGAGTAGCCCCACTGGAGACACGTTTCAGGACAGAACCTGTGTTCATGTCCCCAGTTTGAGTGCCTTCAGGGCACCTTAGCAAAGGATGCGGGGGCTGGTGCTGGCCTCAGCTCTCTGAAAGGCCAGAGCGATGGGCAGCGGCAAATGTCCGTCATGCATCCCTAAGTAGTTCCTGGTTTCTGGCAGGAACAGATGAAATTACAAATTTCTCCTTTGCTAGAGAAAAGTGATACTAAATGGTGCAATAACAGAAAAGTAATGTCACCTCCTTTTGGGAAAACATAAACATATTTTGTATAATGTCCCTCATTTCTTAGAAAGGCACTAATGGATTCTGTCAAAGTCTCCCTTTCGTTGGGATCGGAAAAGCCACTGATGAGCAATTCCTTCTTTATATGAAGTTGGATGAAATGACACGGAAATGATTCCCCTTGGCCACACGAAGCTTATGTCATTGCTTTTGTCCCTTTGCTTCAGGCTGTCAGTCTCAGCTGTACGCATTTAGGAGCACTGACTGCCAACACAAGTTGTGGGCTTTGGACAGGATATATAAAAATAATTATTTATTATTCACACAGTGCCAAAGGTTCACATTGGAATCACTGCTCTGAAGAACGCAGAAGCCTAGGTCTGCTCCAAACCCCATAATGTCAACAGGAAGATTCCCGTTGACTTCAGCAGGCTTCACTCCCAGCCAAAACTGGGCCTAGAGCCTAATTCCCTGAGTCCTTGCCAGTGCACTCGTGCAGAGCTTCATTCCTGACCCGGCAGCCCCAAAGAAGAGCAACGGTCTGCCCAGGAAAAGACTTGGGGTTGAAAATCAAGATGGCAAGAGCAGAAAGCAAAAGACGAGGGATGCGCAGGGCAAGCGTGCAGACAGTAAAAACATGCCACGTGGACTGCACAGCACGAGTTGTAAAGGTTGTAAGAGTTTTCCTAAAATCAGCTGTCTGAATCCACATCTCAACATCTCTAAATTTCCAGGAAGATGGAGCTGCTGCAGCATCCCTTCTGCAGATAGTTCTGAAAACACTGGCCAATGTTGCCTGGCATCCTTTGAAAAAAAGAAGGTTCGGATGGTCCACAGGAAGGGTAAAGAAAAAGATGTATTACATGTTGTTATGGGGGGATTTTAGACCACAGGACAAGGTAAAACAGAAGGTAGCTGATATGCAAGCACACTGGCAATGGGGGCTCAGTCCTGACTGAGCTACAGAGGAGGGGAGTGTCCTGGAGAAAACATGTCTTTGGGGAGAAAAGAAGGTATCTGGGATTATTGATTCTGCCCCTCTACTCTGCTCTCATGAGACCCCACCTGAGTACTGCATCCAGCTCTGGGGGCCCCAGTACAAGAAAGAGATGGAGCTGTTGGAATGAGTCCAGAGGAGGCCACAAAGATGCTCAGAGGGCTGGAGCACCTCTCCTATGAGGACAGGCTGAGAGTTGGGATTGTTCAGCCTGCAGAAGAGAAGGCTCCGGGGAGACCTTAGAGCAGCCTTCCAGTACCTGAAAGGGCCTACAGGAAATCTGGAGAGGGACTGTTTACAAGGCCATGGAGTGATAGGACAAGGGGTAATGGCCTTAAGCTGAAGGAGGGTAGGTTTAGATTAGATACTGGGAAGAAGTTCTTCCCTGTGAGGGTGGTGAGGCACTGGAACAGGTTGCCCAGAGAAGCTGTGGATGCCCCCTCCCTGGCAGTGTTGAAGGCCAGGTTGGATGGGGCTTTGGGCAATGTGGTGTAGTGGAGGGTGTCCCTGCCCATGGCAGGGCGTTGGAACTAGATGATCTTTAAGGCCCCTTCCAACCGAAACCATTCTATGATTCCATAACTCTATGATTAACTAGGCCAAGGCTGGAAGATTGCTGGAGGACAGGCAATGGTCCACGCTGGCACAGAATGAGTGCCTACGTATGACTGTACCAGCAACCAGCTCTCCCTAAATTAGCATTAACCACACTGCCTCCAGCTCCGTCCCGCTGCCACTGTGGCAGCTCAGAGCACCCGAGGGGTACCTCGGCCAACCCAGGACACGGGGTACCTACCTGGGTTGTGGCTATGCCAGCTCGTGCCCTGCCTCTGCACTGCCCCATGACAGCATTAGCCACAGCCGCACTTGTGAAATGATGTCAGGGTCAGTGCAAGGAAAGGATCCCGGCAAGTCTGTCCAGACACTTCCAGGCAAAGCCACCTCTAATGCTCACAGGCTGCAGACACTCTTAAAAACACTTCAAGTCAAACTTTCATGTACTTCTTTTTTGGTTTAGCGGTTGGACTCGGCAGTGCTAGGTTAACAGTTGGACTTGATGATCTTAAAGGTCTCTTCCAACCAAAACAATTATATGATTTTATGGTTCTATGATTCAAGTCATCTCTTCATCTTGATGGATAGCTGGGACACCTGGGGAAGGTGGGCAGTGGGACTTGGGGCTTGCGGCCCCTCTCACTCCGTGGTCTCCTTGGCAGCAGCCACAGCAGTACCAGCTAAATCGGACAGCTAAAAAACCTCAAACTGTGGGAGGAGAAACTGTGCATACAGCAACTGTGAATTCCCAATGTGTGTAAGAGAAAAAAATTAACTAATTTTGGCATCATTATCTTTAATGTAGCCCATGCTGTTTAGGATTATTATTTACTTTGTACACAATATTGAAAAGAAAAAAACTTATTTTGGTTTGCAGCTCGAACAGGGGATTAAGAACAAATTGATGCCAACTGGATTGCTCAACATTGCTCAAGATTGCCATTAGCTTTTCTGATACCAGCACCTGCAAGCTGGGAATTTTGAAATGTTAATTGGGTTGATAACACTAGTCTGGGGGAATATTTCTAGAGAGTGGGAAGTAATGCAAATTGGATCTTCTGGCAGGAATAAGCACTCCTGAATTCTGACCGCAGTGATACTGAAAATACAGCTAACTTCCCTGAACATCCTCCCACAGCACCACTTCTTGCTCCTCAGACACTTGGTGCACATTGGTTATAACTGCTGGGGGGCATAGATGCAGGCAGGGGAAGCTGTCAGGGATGCAGCAGTGACAAGGTGGGCAAGGAAACAAGTCCCTGTCCTGAGCAGAAAGCACAAGTAGAAAGGATGAGGGATACTCAGAGGGAAGTATGATATGTGGAAGACAGGGTGAGCATGCTAATAACCAGCTCATATCAGAGCGTTTTACCAATGAGATTTTCCTGCTAGCTAAAATGCAAAACAATGTTCCTTTCTGGGCTCTGCACATCTCCCTGTACCCCAGCTGGCTTTCCTTGTTAGCAAGGACTGGCAAGACTCCTCTGCCTGGCCATGCTTGGCAGCGGGGCTGAGCCTGCCCCAGCATCGCGGCTCTGGCCGGCTCCCTGCCTGCCGTCACCGTCACCGTGCCCGGCCCAGGAGCCCCCCTCGCTGCCGCTCCATGGCCAGCACACGAGCTGCCACGCAGCTTTTAAACTCCAGCTGAAGAGGTGGGTTTCCATCTCATGCTAACGTCCACGGAGACTGTGCATGTTATGGCACTCATCGGACCTGTTCAGATGAAAAACCCCACTCCAGATCGCTACACCGGACAGAGTCACAGACTGACTTGCTGGGGGCTCCATCACCTCCCATATAGCTTCATCTCGTTTCATACATAATCAAAACTATTGCCTAACTACTGCAATAATTTTTAAGCCTCTCAGAACTTTAAAGGGAGAGGGGTTTAATACCATTTACATTATAAGTCTAATTAAATGCATAGCTAAATGTCCACAGCTAAAAGACAGTTTCCCAGCAGGCTCGCGCTGCCTGCAGCCACATCTCGCAGTGCACCGCAGCGGTGGCCGCAGTGGCTTGGATGGGGCACTGCCGGGCATGGGGAGATGCCGGAGAGCATTGGGGTGCACAAAGCCCAGGCATGGGGAGCCCAGTCACCCACTCACCCCAAAGGGCTATTCAAGGGCATCTCTGCCTTCCCAGCTGTAACCAGTTGTACACAGGAGTTGAAACAGGTTTCTTAAAGATCCATGAAAGCACCAGACAAACTAAGCTGCAGTCATGGGATGCTCCAGCATTAATGTCCACTCAGGGCACAGTCTTTGAGTAAATGATGTATTTTACTTTGTACAGAGTAAGATAACAGCAATGTGTTTACCCCAAGACACACTTTTACATCACTAACCCCACTTCAAAAGAGACACCCTCCACTCGGGGTGCCTGGCCATGCTGCCGCGGGAGCAACTGATGGGTCCCCACAAAAGCCTCCATTCTCCTCGTAGCTATGCATCCCCTGCAAACATTTTTACTCACTTGGTCTGATTAAAGCAAGAACTTCCCCAGGGAAGCCAGGGCTCTGCTCAAATCTCTCTCTTTGCAGTTTCAAAGCAGGAGTGGATGAAAACTATTTTGGGGATGGCAAGGGGGGTGGGAAGAGCTGGGGTCAGGCCCTGAGTTTCAAAACTGGGAGCAGCAAAAGGAATTAGCTTCTCTGCCTCAGTGTTTGCACCCACACTGCGTATTAGGAACCTCAAAGGGATCCTTTCAAAACAGTATCAGCGAAACAAAATCCATCAGGTTTATTTTTCTAAATGTCTCCCTATTCCCATGTTTCTTTTGCCTGGAGATATGCTCTGCTTCTTGCTGCGACCCACAGTGAAACCACAGGGATGTTTCCTGCTGGATGAAGTTCAGGTTTGCTATCTTGACTGGAAAACAAAGGAGTGAACAATGAAAAAAGATGACGGTCACGTTTTTCTGATGTAATTTCTGTTTACAGACAAGCTTTCAAAACAGTTACGTATCAGCTGAAAGAGTTATTGATATACTGGGCAATGCAGAAACTGTTCCAAAGTCTCCGCAGTTGAAGAAATACAGAGAACGCTGGAGAGAGTCCAGCGGAGGGCTGCAAGGATGATGAGGGAACTGGAGCATCTCTCCGATGAGGAAAGGCTGAGAGAGCTGGGTCTACTTAGCCTGGAGAAGAGAAGGCTGGGAGGGGATCTCATCAATGCTTATAAATATCTAAAGGGTGGGTGTCAAGAGGAAGGGGCCAGACTTTCTCAATGGTGCCCAGTGACAGGACAAGGGGCAATGGGCACAAACTGGAACACAAGACGTCCCACCTGAACATGAGGAAAAACTTCTTTACTCTGAGGGTGACCGAGCACTGGGACAGGCTGCCCAGACAGGTTGTGGAGTCTCCTTCTCTGGAGAGATCCAAAACCCACCTGGACGCGATCCTGTGCAACCTGCTCTGGGTGATCCTGCTTTAGCAGGGGGGTTGGACTAGACGATCTCCAAAGGTCCCTGCCAATCTGTGATTCTGTGATTTTCAACTGACCAGTTTTGCTGATATTTTTTGTTAACTGAGGTCTGCTGAGTTAGACAGAATAAGAAGCAAATAAGCAAATAAGAAGCCTGAGGAAATAAACTTAAGCAAATAAGAAATTGAAATAAAAATATTTGCTTGCATCATGTGACTAAACTAAAGAAATAAGAACCGAAAGATAAACAGGCAAAACCAGCCTTACCAAACTTTTGTAGTTTTGGGAAAGACTCACCAGGCACTGGCAATATTTACAGAAAAAATGCTATGTACCTTGTCCAGACTCTCTGTTGATAGGCAACCCACACAATCTTTTAAAAATGCAATGTAAAAACAAAAAAAACTTTGATTAGCTAACCATCTACGTTTCACTGGCCACTGGCAATGAGATCATTGTATTTTTGGCTGCATGGTCAACTGAGAAGATTATTCTTGGATCCCTGCCGTTAAAACTAGTATGCTGGACACAAATCAAAAAGGACAAAGCATTTGTTTCCTGTTTCTATAGTCCTGAACCTGCACTGGGTATTTTTCTCTCCAAAACTTTCCCAAAGAGAAAAGCAGCCCCACAGACAAAATCAGGAGAATGCAAGAGCTTGACTCTTATCACCATACGTCATCTTGGGAAGCCGATGCAGAGAAAGGGCAGGTCGAGTTATGACAGATTAAAGTGGGTAACATCAGTAACTCGGAGCCACTGGTGAAATGCAGAAACTACACTGATCTTCAGAAACGATACTGTAATCTCAAATGCCTATCTAATGATTTCTATTCAGCTGAGCAGTAGAAATGGAGTCATAACTACATGATTCACTTCTTTAAGAATGAGATAAGATTTTTCTGCCAGACACTTTGTAAGACACAGATCTTAAGCGAAACAGGTATTTTGCATTTTAGGACTAATATAAGGCTACTCAACAATTTCCATAAGCAAAAGATTCTCTTTAAAGGAATTTAATATACTGGATAACAGAGGAAAACACTGGGTTCTCTCCATACATACTTGATCTTACCACAGTGTTAGCAGGGCATCACCGGGAGCGTGCCAGGCTAACCTCTGCCCAGCAGCCACATGCTTCTGGCCAAGGGCAGCATGACTGTGTCTTTCTCTTCTGGGTGATGGTTCTCTCCTTCCTACTCTGCCAAGGCCGCAGACAATCCAGACAAGTGGTATTTGGTGAGCTCAGGGTATCCAACAGCAAGCAGAGGCTCACTACAGGAGAGTGCCAACACCCAGCAGGCATGTGCCCACCACTGAGCAGGGCAGGATGACTCCCTGTGCCACCACTATCATGTGCAGCACAAAGTTTTACCAGCGCAGAGACAATTTATCCACCATTTCCAGGCATCCCATTGAAATTATTGCTCTACCAGATTGCTGGACATCCTAATATCCAGTAGGAAAGCCCCCTCTTTCAACTAAAGCAAAATTTCCAAGTGGAAAAGAAGATACATCCAGTGAAAGCTGGCCATACGATGACCTTAATGGTGCCACAGAAGAAGCACTTTTTGACTCTTGTGGAATAAACTACCCATGGAAAAAAGTTTCATTGTACACTGAGTACAATGAATATATATCTCTCCATTATAGCAGCAGTAGATTGCTATTAATATCTTGAAAGGCATTGTTTTTTATTGCTTTAGTTGTATTTTATGGAAAAATATAAATATCCTTAAAAACTGTCACTGTTAATGTTGAGCTTTAAAATGTAAATCATTCACGGAAAATATGAAAATGCTCATTCTAGGAATCCTTAACCATATAGTCCCACTGATACCAGCAGAGCCCGTGCATGACGGGACTGTTGGACATGAAGCTTTCAGCCTGGGCTCCCAGACTGTGCTTTGGTACGACTCCAAGAGAGCGCGGCTTCCCGAGAAACCACTGAGTCAGAAGGGCAAGATTTCACCAAGCATTAGTAGAGGTTCTATCACCTCGCCATAAAACATACCAAACCCCCGTGTCAGCCATTTGTATGCATGCAATCTGGGATAAATATTATCCCCGAGTGAGTATAATACTAATTTTATTAAAATCCTTTTAAAAATTTTGTACTACATACTGTGAAAAGCAGCTGTCTGTAAATCAGGATTTTCTCTGCAAAGAGCTTATCTGAATTCCTGCAGGATGCTTCATTCTGTGGAGTCATTTCCCAAGAGCTCAGATAATTGCTGAAGTTTAATTAGTAGAAAGGATTTGCTGTTTCAGTGTCCAGAGCACACTTTTTCACCACCTGAGCTCCAGGGCCATCTGTACGGACAGGACATCACAGGACTGTGCCCTCAAGTGCAGTCACTCCTCTCTCCACCGATAAAAATAGGCTTTACATCATGGTCTCAATCCAGTGATATTCTTCTCCGAAGAAAAGTGGATTTTAGGTATTTTCTAAAATTTCCTCAGTTGTCAAAAACCTCTTTAACCCTGTTTAGATTTAGGTTGATGTTATACTACTTGTCCAGTGCTGAGCATCTTCATGAAGGAACTTTCCAAAGGCTGACAGGGCACCCAGTTATTGCGCCCACAGTCACTGCACTGGGTTAATAATCCCTGCAAACGTCCCGTGGGCTTGTCAGGAGACTCACTCCTTCTCTCTGCACAGCACACCAGAAACCCCTCTCTGCCTCCCAGCCTGCAAGAAACCCATTGATATCTCAGGTGGGGACATAAGATGGTCAAATCCTACCCATGGTGGTCCACAGGTGCAGGACCTCACAGCGCTGGCTGCTTGAAGCATTAATTTCCTTGAATGTCTCACAGGTGGACCCTTGGGAAAGGGAAGCAGAGGTTCAGTATTTGCATGGAAAGAAGTATTTCTCTCTGGACGTGACAGCTGGTGATGGGGAGAAAGGCAAAGCAGCTGCAACCCGCATCAGGAGAGGTTCATAGGGCTGCTGGGGTGCCTGAGCAGCACAGGCAGCAGTGGCTCAGCATGGGGCAACGTTAGTGGAAAGGCCCACAAAACTCCCGTAAACGTGTTTTACCAGCGCAGAGACAATTTATCCACCATTTCCAGGCATCCCATTGAAATTATTGCTCTACCAGATTGCTGGACATCCTAATATCCAGTAGGAAAGCCCCCTCCCGGGAAGGGAGAGGGCTTTGGCACGCTCCAGGTCAGAGGCAGCACAGGCAGGAGGGCTGGGGGCAGCGTGGTGGCCAGCGGTGCTACCCGGCTGCCATCCAACCCGGCTCCACAATTCCTCACACAGACCCCATCCCTCAAGTAAACACAGAGCAAGATGCACACAAAGGTATCACGACAGCTGGCCGCGACATCTGTAGAAAGCATCTAGTGGAGAAAAAACACTTCTACCAGAAATCTCCCAATATCGAGTCACTGAAACCAATATAAATTAACCGAAACATCCATTCCAGTGAGCCTCTCACTGGGAATGACTTGGATAATTTCTACCACCCCACTTATATATTTTTTGATGTCTATATATAACTCAAAATCCCATACTGGTAAGGATGTCCATTTAGAGTCCCTGCTCTTGACCTCCAGCTCAGGCTGTTCGCGTCACGGCTGACTCTCGAGGTGGATGTAGCTCTTCCTCCAATCCCCCGACGAGCAGAGAATTACCCCAGAGCAGCTGGCTTTTACTCTTTTTTTTTTAATTTTCTGCCTTCCTGGCCAAAACAAATGGCTGCATTTGTAGCTACAAGGAGGTGGAGTAGGACAGTTCACATGGTGAGCTATGCTGAGCAGCGAAGCAGAAGCAAACTCCGACAGCGCATTTTGGGGGGGGGGGGGGGGGAACTGTTCGCAGGCATGAAGCCCTGCGGGGTGGGGTGTGTTTAGCCAGACTCGAGCCTTCATGACCTCTAACTTACTCTAATTTCATTACAGTAAAATGTAAAAGTGCTTCCCCAGTTGCCAAATGTATCTTCTACTTCAGTTACATTAAAAAAATCCCTTCTAATTAAGGATGGATGTATAATTAAAAGTAAAAACAAAACAAAACAAAACAAAAAACCAGTACAATTTCAAAGAACGTTCAAGCTCAAAATAAAATATTCTAGCCCTGAAAAAATTACCAATTTGTCTCTGCCTCTTTTTCAGAGACCTGTTTGGCAAAGATGACATTTCACAGTCTCCTTATGGAAATCCAACTCCATGTTCTCACTCCGGGACTGCTGCTGGCTTCATGTTTAATGGCTAAATCCTTTCACATTTGTCTTTGAAAGATGCTCTTGTGAGCAGGAAACTGTGCTGTGACACCAGGTTCCCGTGCCGGGCAGCTTACTCTTTAAAACGGCTCAAACTCTGTAAAATGACCTCCCTCGACTCGCTTTCTCAGTTGGCTCAAGACATCTCCTGCATGTTGTTTCTATGGCGGTAACCTGAGGCTTCAGAAAATGCTGTAACAGGTGGTTGAAGTTAATTCAACACCCAAAAAGAGGAAATATTTTAATATTACCAACTTAATACACTTTTTTTCCCCCCTTACATCCACACTCGTAACCAGAATTTGGGTAGGGTTTTTTTTGTACGGCTCCATGACTCACACCCAGGCACTACTCAAGGCCAATAGATAGGATATTGCAATTTGTTAATATATAGCATCATTTAACACCTGCTGCGTTTTACTGACTGAGTCGCAGCGCAGGATGCTTTGGAGACCATGGAAATACAGGGGGGGGCTCCTTAGGTCTCTGAGTGCATCTCGTACCTCTCTTTCACAACTGTTTGAACTTGCCAATCAAGTAATGATGTTTCCGTAACTACGTGAAAAGTCTAAGTGGTGGGATTTGAATAATTATACCATCCTAGTGAACACTAAACAGTACTCCCAAGTTACCAGCAGAAACTGAGTAATGTAGTAAGAAATACCATAACAATGAGGTCGTACAAGCCTGAAACACAGAATAGTTCTCTATTACAACTTATCACTGTAAAATAAATATGGTGCTTCCCTCTCTCCCCTCTGAGTAGACAGCAATGCACTCAGCAGCACTGAACTCAAAACAGTCTCTACCCGAAGGAGCAAAGTAACCACTCTGCTCTGCAACATCTTTGGTCTACTGGGGTTACTCCAGATTTGCACACAGGTACCAGAAGGCAGAATCTGAACAAATTACTTTAAAAAGACTGAACTGCTTGAGATATTAAGACCTGAGAACCCACCTCTTAATACGCCATTGCTCTAATTTCTCTTCTTAAAGCATTTGCAGCAATAATCAGAGGTGATCACTGAGCTCCATCCTGCACCTTTAATTAAAGCCTGTTTCTGAAAGCCCTGTCTAGAGGCTAATCCCTCTCTACTCAGCTGCTAGCTTTGCAAAGCAGGGCAAGGAGGCAGATGCATATTTGGGGAAGTGAAGAGGGCCCAGTCTGGCATCCCAAACTGTCACAAAACATCTACTAATACTGAAGCCAACGACTTCAAATGCAAATTTTCAACAGTCAATAAAGAAGTGTGACACAGAAGCACAAGCAGGGGAAAACCATGAATACAGATGTGAAAATCAATCATTCAAGAGTAAGTACACAATATTTGTGTTCAGCATTACCAGTGTGAGCTCAGGTCCTGTCAGCCCTTGACTGCAGCAGGTGCTTCTGCTGGAGCAGATGTGGAGACCTGCAGAGCTTGCAAAGAGGAAAACTGGGAACTCCCTACAAGAGCTCAAAGAAGATGGGAAAGAAAGGAGAACTGGCATACCAATAAAGCAAATTTAGTCCTCAAAGCAGTAGTGTAGTGGCTCATAGGATCCTCATGAGCTGGGGAATTGTGTCGGAGAGCTCACATTTCGCTGTAGGCATGGTGCATCGAGATTTCCACACCATCATGGTCACTCTGCTGCCTCTGCTCTGCCAACATGGCGAGGCTCCATCTCCCAGTATCGGAATTTGAATGAATTGAATGAATTCAATTTGAATGAATTCAATTTCCTCTATGTTTCATCTCCTCTCACATGTCTGCCCCTTCCTCCACCTCCCAGAGTGGCCCCAAAGTCCTCTCTCCTGTCCTCATGGCAAATGTTTCTCTTCTGAGGCACCTATGGGAATCTGCCTTCCTGTGATGGCAGGTGAGAGCTGGCACAAGTGGCTTCAGTCACTGATGCTTTCTTCATACTGATTATAACCACTAATGTGGATACAGAAGCGTCTCAACTGCAAGCCTAGATGTAAATGTACATGGCTGACTTGGCCATGCCCTTCCACCACCCTTCGCCCTGAGCAAGCCTAACAAATATTTGCTATGTCTTTTCTCAGCCCCAAGGGATGAGTTTCTGTTCTGTGTCTGCACGTCTTGCTCTGGGTCTCATCAGGCTGCTAACATACTAGAAGGTAACAGAGCAGAGGCATCTCTGCAGAAAAGGATTTGTGGTCACAGTGCATATGTTTGTGGAGAATTTACTGCATGGGCTTAAGGACCGCTCAGACTGACTGAGCTGCAGCTCCCACAGAGACCGATGCATGGATAAGGACACACGTACCCCAAACTCTCCAAACTTACAGTCCAGAAGCAAACATGAGACAGGGGGATGAAAACAAGTGACCGTGACTGGTAGCTTCACGGTGAAGAGTCAGACTGGTGACACCATGGTCTGTAACAATGACAATGGGATGTGATGTTGCCTTCTGGGAGCTAGGATGGGATTAATACAAAAAATGTATTAATGTAAGGAAAATAACCTCTAGGAATACAGGGGAACTTTCTGAGTCACTATTTCCAAATGAAAACTAATGAGACCAGCAGCAGGCAAGTCAATGCTTAACAGGATCACACTAGAAATGTGAGACTAGACAAGCCAAGGGGAAGCCCTCTCCGAGATTGCTCTGGTACCTGCCGCAGGTCAGCACAGACACTGCGCAGCAGTCGAAAGATGCAGGAGTGCTGCAGAAACGGACCTGCATTGGCAGGGTGCTTTCTGCGATGAAAGGTTAGCACTAAGATTAAATGGTCTTAAGCAAAGAGGGTGCTAACCTCCCCGTGTTCACAGCTGACAATTCAGAAGAGCTTCAAGATAAGTGGAAAAAACCAGGGGAGGCACTTGGCTCAGAGGTCTCATCACTGGCTCCAGCATATAGCATAAAAGAGAAATTATTTTTCTTGCTTCCTAAATATACATTCTCACTTCTCAGTTGTACGCCACAATACACATTACAAGAAGCTAAAGCCACACATTGTACACTGAAGGCTGGTGTTTGCCCACGCTGCTGACAGCCCCACAGTGTGTAAACATCACCCTAACACACACGTACCTCTCAGGTCTATGTAATATGGGTTTCCTGCAAGGCTGGGGAAATGCCTGAATATGTGATCCTGCAAAACCAACTCGCTATTGGCACTTTTTATGGCTTAAAGAAACCTTTGAAATTAAAAAAATACTAATTAAAAGAGTAAAATATAAGTGCTAGGTGACAACTACATTAATGTACGCACCACAGTGTAGACAGTATGGGAAAGAAGTGAGCTATGGTAAAAACATTAATAAATGATGCAATTTGTGACCTAGGCAACATCACTAAACAGAGAACAATGATTCTTGGACCTGCAGTGGAGAGAGAGAATAGAGATAGAGGCGGAGGGGTGGGTGATGCAATGCTAGATGTTGCTAACAAAAACCCATACAATAATGCAGAAGAATAAGGAGGTGAAACATTATGGGAGTGAATAAATGGGATGAAACCCAAAGCAACTATAAGAGGAAACCGAAGGTGAACATCAGGAAGAGATCAAGCACAATACGAACTTGTTTGGCTTTTCACACCATGGAAAGAGGTAGAGAATTTTAACACACTATGTGTTTTCACACTTGGTAACAAAAATATCTTTATTTTCTTCTAGCAGAACTATAGAACAGTTCTGAGATACAGAAATAGTAGAATCTGATTGTAAGAAAAGAGGCTTGAGAGGTCTTATAAATTAAAGCTGGTGATGCAACAATATGGTAGTTTAGTGCTAATAATGAACACAGCAGCCAGCATATTTAAAAGTGATTTGCCAAATACAACAAGAAAATCTTTAATTCTAGTGATGCTGCTATCTGCAGGATTCAAACATGACACAAGGTAATTTAACTTAAGAGAAACTTCAGTGGTTGCACTTTCCTTACATCATACTTAAATACTACATCATAAAAGTTGAATATCTTTAGAGTGGTTTTATTTGAATCACAGAAGTAACTCCCAGTCCACCCGGACCCGAGAGATGGCCACAATGTGTTGGGTTCACAACTGCTGCATGTGCCAGTCTAACTGGGAGCACCACACCTACTTACTTACAGTCACCTCCTCAGGTTTAATTTCTGTCTCTCCTGGCTGTGGTGCAGCATGTGGGCTTGGCTCTCGGCACTTCATGAAGTCATCTGGAGAATGCACATTCAACATTTCAAGCCGAGACTCCTCGCTGAGCGCGGGTTTCCCAGCCGCCCCAGCTGCTCTTCCTCTGGCAGCTCCCCCCGTGCGGCACGGCCCCCCCAAGTACCGGTTTGTTCAGCTCAATTAAACAGCCTCTCGTCAATGTGCCTTGGGAAAGGACAAGCTTTCCCTTCCAGTGAACGACGGAGATTGAAGCTCCTGTATTTATTACATTCTGGCTGGTTTCAGAAGGATGTACACCCGTATTTAGCCTGATGACACAGTGACAGGCACTACATGGTGTAGGAAACAGTTGGTTTCTCTCTTGATACCTTTGTTACAGAAAGATACTGAGTGGTTCATGTAAATGAATCCAGAAACACCGGACCTTCTAGTTAATCTATTTGTTATATTGATAAAAGTGAAATAATGGTTTATGCTTTTAAAAGTGAATATTTACTCAATTTCTGGTTCCTCTCTAAGGTCACTTCTCAAGCCAGCTGGTAACGCTTTCAGATTTGAAGCTGCATTTTACCTGTAAAGGGTCTTTTTAAATGATGCTCACCAGGAGCAACACTGCATTTTGCTGTTTTTTAAGCAGATATACCCTGCAGTTGCCAGAGCAAGGACAGGACCTTCTACCTTAAACCAATCCCGACCACCCAAAAGGCTCCAAAGGCACCTCAAGCTCAGCAATACGCCACGCTTGGCATGGCAGCTCTGTTCTCATCTACCGCCCTCAACCATGAGAAACCTTCTGCCATCCTCCCTCTACCTGACACTCAGGAGCCTGTTCATCTTGACACTACTGCCCTGGAGGGAAAAAATGACAAACGGTCGGCTTACTAGCTGGAAGTTGTTTAAGTGTACTCCTCCTCCTTGCAGAGCTGAGAGTGAGGAGCTGAAAGGTGATGTGCGTGAGAGTCCCTTTGATAAGAGGCCAAGAACTGACACCAACAAGATAATCAGGCCTTCAAACCAGGCGTGCACATCTGGGATGACTACCTATCTCCAGCTCCCATCTGACAAGAGAATAATCCTATTAATATGAGTCTGTGACACCAGGTTGAGTGTTGTGGCAAAAGACGAAGATTAAATGAGTTTAACTTGGCTTCTCTCTGGCTTTTCTTGGTGTCCCAAACACCAACCCATGCAGTGCAAGGAGGGGGGGATTTTGCACCAAGGATTTTCTCATGGATAGGTTTTATCCCAGCTTGGTCACTCCGGGACATTTTGCACTAAAATTCCAACTACAGAAATTGTGGGGGAAAAAAAGGTGGCCTCTCAGACATGACTGTGGGACTTCACATGGACCATCCAAAAAGCCAAGCCCTGCATGTTGATCCCTAGCTGCCCATGGGGAGGGAGAGCAGGGCTGTCCCCACACTGCGCAGGGTAGGACTGTCCTCAACACCCTGCGTGGTGCAGGGTACTGTACCCGGGTGAGGATGCCACCAAGGCCACGACACAATGCCTCCTGCCCAGGGTTACGTCCAGCAACAGGAGCATCCACCCCGGCCTCTCACTGGGCTCCCACACGGCAGGAATGGTGGGGGTCATCCCACACAACGAAAGAAGTGTATGAAACATCTGTTCCCAGCTCGTACCGGCAGGGAGAGAGGGAGGGAGACAGCCTCTGGAGCGCAGGCTGGGTCGGTCAGGAAGTGCACTAACCCTAAAAGAATGTGTGAAACTGCTCCTGTGGCTGATGTCAGCTGCTCCTGACTTCTCCTGCCTCAGGTGAGTTGATTCACGCATTTTATAGCCGTGAAGTATGAACGATGCTATTGTTCCTCGAAGATCCCCACAGGATGCAGCTTCTACGCTGTTTGGCCCTGTCCTTGCCTCCTTACCAGTGGGGCCAAAACACAACTTTGCAACCCAACACTGCCAGCTTTGGAGAAGCTCAGCTCCAGGTCATCCCTTCGCTAACCCTTACTTTCCTTCTCCTTAATCCAGCTAACCACACCTCTGAGCACACAAGATACGGGAGAAAAACTGAATGCAGATGAGGCTTCAGCTCAGCCCCAGGTCTTTCAACTCTTTTCCTGATCTGGTTTTTGCTGCTTCCCTCGCCTTCGTTTTTTCTCACCAGTCTGGTGTGGGTAATGAAGAGAGAATATGCAATTTGCCTCAAGCGAGAGTTTTTTTAGTTCAGATCAGCTGCCTCTGACTGGAGTAGACGATTCTGGTACAAGAATGGGATGCAATCCACAGCAGAACAAAATAAGAAAAACCTGATGGGTACTTTACTGGCTGCTTCAAGAACAGGCTATACCCTGATCTGACCATACCTACGACAGCTATGGCGCTTTGACGTACTGCTGCTCTCCTGCAAAGAGCAAGACCGTACGTGTGCCTACAGCTGTTCCAGAGGTTAATCTGGGGCTGCGATGCACAAAGGTCTGTGCTGCTGGAGACAGCCGGAGGCCTCCGCACTGACCTGGTGAAGGTGACGGTCCCGCAGGACATCCGGCAGCCCAGCAGGACACTCTGTGCCTGGCCTGGGACACTTGCCCTGGGTGGCTCTGCCAAGCCCCGGACAATGGCTGAAATGACCGACATGCACCGCAGCCTCCCCAGGGAAAGCCAGCATTCAGGTGAAACCCATTAAAAACAGCCCAGCAATTAACGTCCCACAGCTCTCAGTACAAGAAAATCAACTACTGCACCACTTGAATTGTAGCACATGTACATACATGAAAATACTCAAAGGGAGCTTCAAAAGCTACGCTGAGGAGAGAGGAGGAGCTGGGGAGGCTGAGTGCTGCCCAGAAAAGGAGCCTACAGCAGTTTTTGTCTCCTTACCTTTGCCAGTTGCCTTTCATAAACAACATTTGGGAGAAAAAGCCTCCATAAATGTCAACAATTGCAGTTTATTACATGATCCATGACCTATTTGTAAACCGACTCAATTTCTTAATTATATTTGCCTTTAGATGGTAAGAGCCATAGAAAAAATTGCTATCTTTTGTGGAGCTCTAAGTGAGCAAATTACCGGCTTCCGGAGCCTTCCTAACATCTCAGCGACTCCTGGCACCAGCTCATTCAAGGAGGAGTATGGAAAAAAGAACATGTTTGTGAGAAAGAATGTATATCATCTGTTATTTCCATATTGCTCCAAACCAGAGCAAACAGCTGAGCCCAGGTAAAGCTCAGACACACACAGCATGCCTTCCTACAGCACTGAAGAAGGAGAAAATCCAGCTGGTTAACTTGTATAGACTAGCATTTGGAAGGTTTTATCAACATTTTTAGAACATGCTGGGAGAAGCGCATCGATCTGTCTCCACTTAAGTAATGCAGGCTAGCTCAGGGGTCGGCAGCTGTTCAAGGCTGGCACCCAGGGCAGGTTCTTCCTCCTTGCATCAGAGACTGCCTTTGCCAAGAGAAACTAAGCAAGTTGTTGGAGAGACTGCCTCTGCAAGGGCTAACACGCTGCAGAACCAGCGATCGACAGTGTTTGGGTCTGGGCACTACAGTAGCACCCTGCTCCTGATAAATTTTATTGATCGTTATCCTACATTTCTTATTCCTCATTTTATTCAGTGGATTTCCAGAGTTATTTTACAGGACACAGAAAATTAGGACAGTTAAGTTGCAAATGTTGCTCACTGAAAGACTTCTTAAAAGCAAAGTTAAACAACTAAAAAATAAAAAAATATTCATGAGCTGACCTTTTGGCACCGAATTAAAGTTTATCTTGCAAATTAAAGAATAATAAATTGAATAAAATAATACCTTCATAGAACACAGAAATTAGGTAATTTAAACAATAAAAAGACACACTGAACATATTTCAACTGAAGGCAGGAATGCCAATGTAACATCCTTTCATGTACAATGGTAATTTCATTTGCCACTGCAGCTTATCTGACTGATTATCATAATTTTACTGTTTATACCAGCACATTAAAAAGGATTAAAAAATAAAATGAAACTGTTTGCAGATTTTTCTGTCTAGTCCAGAGTATGCAGTTAACTGTTATTAGGAGGTGCCGCATGTTCCTCAACTGCCCTTCACTCCTTGCCTCTAACACTCCCAGCGTGGGCTGCTCAGCTCCTTTACGCTCCAGCACTAAACTTTGCTAAAACGTCCCACGTACGAGTGTCCCCGGGCAGGGCGCAGGGGGACTGCAGCTCCCACTCCGCTCCGGTCGCCTGCCCCGTGCCAGGACACTCAAACGCTGCCCACGTACGGCTCCTGGCATGCTGCGGGTTGCTGAGCGCTGCCTCAGCTAACACCTTTTACAGGCCCCTCTAGATAAGATTTGCAGTTGAAATGCCTGTGCTTTTTGGGCCACCTGACTTCTCTGAGCACCAAAACACGACCTTAACAGCAAATGTTAAATTGAAAACACTATACAGTTTCCAGAGTGCACCAAAGGGTCTCTCTGTGATGTTTTGCAGACCATTATTTCAGAAACAGGAGCCTAAGAGACTTCAAACAGACTTGTACTCTGCAAATGAAGCCTCTACTGCAGATCTTTTTCAGTACAAGAACGGAGAAGACAACCAAGTGTTCCTCTGCTCCTCATGGACGTGGGGAGAAAAACGGTCCTTACTGGGATTTTTCTTTGATGTGGGGAAGACATCCAACTGCAGTTGGTGTAGAGCTCAGATACCCTGTTTGCTGAGATCTGAGATACCTCCCAATTCTTACCAAGTCTCATTTTGAAGAACAAGAGGCAGACAGAAAGCTAGCCATATTGATAAAAAATAAAAGTAAGCAACTGGAAAAATCGTTACAAGGTATTGTATCCTACTGCATAGAGAGGAGTCTCATCTCAAGTTCCTTCCCAATTCAGTTTACAGTTGAATTTATACTTCTAGATCTCCTCACGTAATTTTTTTTCCTAGAAAGATACACACACACTAAAAACGTCCATTAAAAATTTGGGCATGAAAGGTTTACAAGATTTTTTTTTAATGTGCTGAAAATCCCACTTGCTGCATTCCAACCTTTCAGCATTTTAAAGGGTCTTGTTGCAACCTGTTTGTGGTGCATCTCCGGTTGCTTGGGAAGCAGTAGCTAACGTGTACAAAATATAAGACTGGTGACTAACTAGCAGGGGAATGGGTATCTTCAGGGCAGGAGTAAAGCACAGCCATGCATCAGCCTGTAGAAACAGCAAGCATCAACCTTCAGAAATGAAGTCCCCCATCAGCAATCTACGCTCAGAAGCTCACAGAAGAGCCGAATAGCATTAGCCTCTTCTCAAACCTGTCTCAGAAATGCACTGATCTGGGAGGTGGCTGATCTGCAGACTGGTTCCCCAAAGCTCTTCTCTCCCTCCCTTCATGCTCAAGTCAACTCTGCAGAGCTCATGGAGTCACCAGAGATCTGTTTGCAAACAAGGAGGGAAGAACAGCCTGGATTCTCATTTTCAATTGGAACCAGGGTATTTTTACTTTTTCTGTGCTCTGTACATGACAAATGGCCTTTCCAGTTAAGCCTTTGTTTGTGAAGGGTGGAGACATTTGTGTTTACAGTCCTTACACAGACTACTAAAAAACCACAGCTTTCTTGTGTTGTGTTGTGTAAATAGAGAGAAACATTCACCTATCACTACCCGACTTCATCTGTTAACAAGTAACCCACACCTTCTTGAAGCCTTTTGTGAAGAAAAGGATAAAAAAATATTACTATCCAAACAACCACCTGATGACTACTTGAGCTGTTCTGTTCTACAAAGCTTGTGTTCACCCACCTGAGAGGCCTCCCAGAGACCATACAGGACCAGGGGATTTTTGTAGGCAGGTAACACCCCACAGCAGCCACAGAAAGTACCTGTCTCTCCTTTGAAAGGAGAAAGCAGAAAGCCTCCGGCAATGGCTCTGCTGATGCCCTTGCAGCTGCACCAGCCTGGATCACACCTTCCCCCCGCAGCACCCCTCCTTAGTGAAATAATTTTGTGTTGCCCATAAACCTACTGCGGTCAGAACAGGCACAGATTTTCATATAAGTCTGTGCATAATGATTAAAAACCCCCTGAAACTCTGTTAGAGAAATTCAGTAATGCTGTTTGGGGCTGGGTACGTGGCACTGGGGCAGTACTACTCGCTGCGCTAAAGAGGTATCAAGCAGGAGCTGCCCCTCCAGCCACAGGTGCAGAAGTCACCCCAGAGCTGCACAACACCTAAGCTTTGTCACCCCATGCCATTAAGTAACGTAAATTTACTTAAAAGTGGAGCTGAGAGATCTTTCTAAATCTGCAGGGAAAGGACAATTTTATCAGCAACTTCTGGGTGGAATGTTAGAAGACCCTTGAAGAATGAAACCAGCTTGGTTTGATGCACATTTCCAGGCAAACCTGCCCAGCTGTGAGCATGTGAACAGAGCTGCTGCAAAGCAAGGGAGCCTAAGAGCTCAAGCCACCAAAACTCACTCAAATCTGGTTGGAGAAAAGCTGGTTGGTTTGTATCAAGGCAAAAGAAACCAGTTTTTATCTGTTTTATCTTTTTATCTGTGTATTTGAAGTCTGGCAGGAAACTAAAACATCACTGTCCTCACCCTCACAATGCCAACACGAAGTCAATCCATCTATTTTGATGAGATCTACATGACTGTTACTGGAGAGAGAACTTGGCATCCCTGATTTCAACAGTAAAGCTAACTTAGCTCTGTGAGTCTCGACCAAATGCTGAAACAGTAATGTATGTGCCCTGGGAATATGAGAATGATCTAGAACACTCGTCGCAGCAAGACCCATCCCAAAAATGCTTTTACAGTTCAAATTGGGATTTGCATGTGGACTAGCCCAGCTGGTCTGGCGCCCCATGAAGCCTTGGCAGCTGTGGGCTGCTCAATTCAGGTTTCATTGTCCCTGCATGGCGCGCATTCCTTTTGGCAATTCTCATTCTGCTTGAAACGTATGTAGAATAAAAGGTATGAAAAGAAGGGGAAAAACCTGGGTATAACATGTCTCTAATATTTCCATTAACTGAGTTTATCTAATCTCTTCTTTTCCTGGTCCAACCACACAGGGAAAATGCATGAACATGCTTATGCTCCCTAATAGCCACCACAAAGCCAGCACTAGGTGAACGTGAGAGGCTCCCTAGCTCCATGTTATCCCTATTAAAAATCTGCCGTGTCATGAGGACAGCCAAAAGTTTTGGGAGCCACACACATCTGCCTCATTAACCAGCAGACGTACTGGCCTCAGCTTCCCAGGGAGCAACAGGCTGCCGGGACTGACTTAAGACTCTAATGCTTGTGTGCCTTTATGTAGAGAAGAGGGAACGTTGCCTCTTACCATACCACTATTTACTCAGTGTCTGTATGCACGACCCGAAGACCCTGCTAATGTAGATAAGCGGCAGAAATGTCCCAAAACAGACTTAGCTCCTGGCAGCTTGCAGGGAGTCAGCACTTGCAGAACTTGCCGTGTCTGCGTCAGGCACTATTACTTGGTGTAATATGAAAGCTGTACTGCATACTGACTGTGGGCGAGAGGCTGGTCTATTCACAAAAGCTCTTTCAAATCTGAAAAACACAGTCAGTTTTTCAAACTGTCTTTAATTGTCTGTAATATTTGCCAGATGAAGTGGTAAAACAGTACAGCAATGCTCCTACAGCTACCCCATGCAGAAGCTAGAGACAAACGAACTCACATCATGGAGACCCATAAACAAAATGTAAGGAAATGCTTCAGTTCTCCACCAAAACATTTCAGATACAGTATATCAATTTTCTTCAAACCATATCATTGAATCGTATCTTCAAATTCATATAAAAACCATATAAACAAAAATAAACCATGATCAGTCTGAATGACAGCAAAGTTGCACCCTGAAAGCCAACAGCAGCTCCAGTTAATACATGTTTATTTCTACAGGCAAATTCTGAGCCAATAGTCTTTAAAATCAAGTTTACAATTTTTCAGAATTGTGTAAATACATAATATGGAAGATTGCCATATTGAGGTCACCTGTGATTCAATTTACTACGTTGATACAGACTGTCTAAGGACGATTTATTTAGATCTACATATGGTCCCAAAAGAGACATCTCTACCTCAGTCTTACAAAAAATGCCAAAGCAAACAAAGAAGAGATGTAGCTGACCCGGCATCCTCTGACACCTGCAGCCTCTGCGCTGCCCCTGCTCCCAAATCTCTGTTGCAGCAACTTCTCCTGGGGTAAAAAAGGATAGTTCAGTCTTTTTATTTTTGTTTCCTTGCAGAGACTCCATAATAGCAATTTCAGTCGCTGCCAAAATACAGAGGCCAGTTCTGTGATCTGGACTGGCCTCTGTTGGTTTGGGGCTGAGCACTGCCAGGCATACACCACAGAAGCCACTGAATAAAGGCCACTGAATAATAATTAATTATTTTATTAAAATACAATGTGCATAATCTGTTTCATTATTAATTACCCAAGCACTAACTGTAAAACAACTGAAAGACCAATTATTTTCAATTATTTTGATACTCCTGAAACCCCTGAAAAAAAAGACAGTGAACCAAAAATTGATTAGTGAGTTAAAAAAAATAAAGTTTAGATCCTATTGTTTGGTGTAAAGAGAGAACTGCAATGATGTGAATGAGTTTAAATTTGTACCATTTGCATAATAATTTAGGTGCATTAAGTTATTTTTTCACTGAGTTTTATTATACTGTGTTTTAAATCTTTAATGAAGCTGTAATGGAAAAAGTGATTGTCAAGATCAAGATCAAGAAAAAGAGAAGGAATTCAGATTGGCATGATATCAATAAACATCCTAATCCAGCTCCCAGTGAAAACAATAGGCATTAGCTATAATGGAGGTAGATCTGAGCCTAAGTATCTGCATTTTAGGACTTTGCATAATTTCTCTTCAGCTTTCAACTTTAATGATACTGTTCCACGCATTTGTTTTTTTCCTTTGTGAATTCACACTTCCACAGGAAAATATCTGTGTGTTTTGCTTGTGGATTTAAGCTCTGGTGAGGAGCTAAAACATTAAGATCAAAAGCCAAATATTATTCTCACATTGACAGATGCCAACATGAAGTAATCCCAGTGTTTCTCATGAGGTTTATACTACTGCGAGAGAAAACAGACACACGTGTATGCATACTGCAAAAAGACAAATGCCTTCCTTCACCTTTCTTAAGAGTATTACAACTCAAATTTCTAAAATGGAATGTACATTTCTGAGTTTATGATTTTTTTTCTCCATCATTTTAAGGAGTTTTCACTGTGACTTTTGAAGGTGAATCATTTCCAGCTGCAGATGCTGAATATGATAATTTTTCATTTATAGGAATGGAGTTTTTTGTTTGGTTTCTGGCTTTTTTTTTAACTCAAAGAAGTATTTTTGTTCATTGTTTTCTGTCTAGTCCAAATGCTACTAAGTAATTATATAACAATATATGCATTTTCTTACTGAACACTCTCTTTACAGAACTGGAAGTTGCATTGCCACATAAAATCCCAATGTATGACTATATATTACATAGACAGACATACATACACAGATATAGAGATATATATACATATATATATATATGGATGGATTGAGGAGAAACACATATATTGACAGTCATATCTTCCAAGCAGTGAGTTTAACTCCCGTGTCTTTTGCACGCTGGAAAGCAAGACATTCCCCAAGACCCATCACATACTCCTCCCCTTCCACACATTCCCTCTCTTAATAAAGCTGTAAACACCAACCTCTATGCCTTAGAGATGGCTGTTTTGCCAGGTCCAGCATACCAGGTATTTCTCACCCAGGAGGGCTGGGAAGGAACTCTGGGGCAGTTGGGAAAGGAAAACGTTTAGGATTAAGTAAGCGTGTCCAACACCAGCAGCTTCCCACAACTCACAGCCTCTTCCTTTCTCTCCTGCTCCCACCCTCCCACCTTGGGGGGCTGCTTTGCTTCATAGCCAGCTCCTGACTCTGCCTCTGGTTCCTGTCTGAAGGAAGTCAGAATTAGACTGACTTGTCTGTAAAAGAAAATGTACTTCATTTCTTTTGGAATATAAACCCAAAGGCCCTGGGACCTCACCTTCTCAAGGTTCTCTACATCCAACTCTCCTCCCTCCAGGGCCAGACTGCTGTTTCTCTCCCGATTCATGAACCAGCACAGGTTTTCCCTATGTTATTCAATGCCACTTTTGTGAACCAGAACAAAATACACTGCTTGATTTCTTTTAAAGAGGCTTTATCATGACCCAGGGCTGGAAACACTTCATGCATGTGTTTGTACAAAGTAGTCAATCACAAACTTCAAAAGACTATCACCCAGACAACTATGTACCTAAAAACAGACAAGTCTTCACAGTAGTGTTATCTTTAAAGCCAAAGTAGCAGCCGTGTTAGTTACTGTTCTGGTTCAGGCCTGAAGAAGCAAAATAAAGCTTTCATCCCTTCAAGCAGCTCTTCTTCTAACACAGCAGTCAAACAGATCTGGTAGGTGGGTCATTTTGCATCACTGTTGTGTGGAAATGTCCAGTGACTGCTTAAAGCGAGAGGAAAAACCTAAGCAAATCTAAGAGCTGTACATTACGGTCAGGTTCACCCTTTACAATGACTTCTGTATTTTTTTTTGCTCCTATTTCTTTCTTTCTGTTTATACAACTTCCATAAATATCTTCAGCGAATCTGCCCTAGCGCTTGCTTTTAATTAGCCTAATTATCAAATACTTCCTTAGGCAAAATTTTAACACAGTTAAAGTACATATCTAAGGGCCCAACATATGCACTTTCATATAGGCAAAGCCCTGTTTCTCTGCCTGGACATAACTGCTGGGAAGAGAAAGGAGACTTGTCCAAGAAAACCTAGAAGTCTGATGACTTTGTAGATAATTCTTACTGAATTCATAAGCAAATTAAAACAATTTACTGCCTATCTGATTTGTCAGTGCTTTCTGAAAGAGAGTGAAGTTGAGACAGCACTTGATATATTCCTTTTACAACTACTGTATTTAAATTAGCCAATTTCTACTACACAGTATATGCAGTAAAATAAAAAAGGGGCTTAAATGCAAGGTTTCTGCTATAACTCAGGAACATATGATCTGATGTCCAGTAACTGATTTTGGATCTAATAAAAGGGGAATCTCAGTAAAGTAGGCTGTTTTCTTTCTCTCTGCATCACAGAAAGGGATTTCTTCATTCACCAAGACAGCACATCGATGAACTTAAATCCTAGGTTGGAGAAGATCATTGTTATCAACACAAAGATAAAGACTTCCTACCCAACATTTTGACATATTAAGCCTTCACAGTCTTAATGCTTTTCCTGAAAGCAAATCTCTCCTTTTTACACTTTTTCCCATTATTGCATTATCAAAATTAACATGCAAATGTATAACACCTGTGGTTTTAAACAGGAGCACACCTCTCCAGTATGCAAGGCTCTCACTATTCCTATTTTGGGCTTAAACAACCCTATGTGAAATAACTTTCTGGGTTTACACAGCCAGTAGTTGTTTAAGGTCTTGTGTCCCTTTTCTGGTGGAACAATGATAAATCATCCAACATTAGCTCACGCCTTTCTGCCTGATCACTTCCCAAAGCTAAGAATGCGTGGAATTACTTTCCCCCAAAACATCCAACAATGCCAAGAATGCACTCCTGCCCAAAGGTTTATAAATGCAGCACAAAAAGAAAAAAAAGAGGGCTAACATTTAGAGTTGAAGACAATGAGTGGTAACCAAAGGGGACAATTACACCACCCCACGCGCCACAGCTGGGAGATTGATACGTGGCTCTAACTGTATAACACATGCTGTTTATGGTCACTTTAGTACTTAAATATCTATCTCTACATATGATACAGAAAGTTCATAAATCTCCATATTAAACACTTTTCTGTTAATCTACTCTTTTGCTCCCAGAAACCTTCACACCTCCGAGGAATCTCCCTGCAAGGTCTAAAGTGCAAGGAGCTGTGGCCCACACCAGAGGAGTCAACTCAGGTTCACCTCTGTAAGAGTTACTTCTCAGAGAAATGCTCTGTAATGACCTCTGGTCTTGGTCTAAGAAGAAAATGATGAAGTTGGGGTTGTATGATCAAGCTCTTACTCAAAGCAGCATAAACTGTGCTATTTTACTGTAGTATTCATCAAAGCAGCATGGTTGCCACCAGGATAAGAAGTCAAGCAGTGTTTTTCCTCCAAGCAGCTCCCACTGACACCTCAGGAGCAACGGGCGCCTACTTGATGAGCCGCCTTGAGCAGGCCCAAGACCATCCATCTGCCAGAGCAATGCGCTCTGCCAAAACCTTCATAGTTGTCACTCTTCGTCTTCAGGTGAAAACACTTACTCATCAAAACAGCAAAATACAATGAATGAAAGAGATCTCTATTAAAAATTGAAAGTGCTACATGGCACATCATTAAAATCTTTACATAACTTCCTGTATTATGTTGTTCAAACAATCCTATTTTAATAGATGGAAGTTTTAAAAGGGAATTTATAGATTAATTATTTCTCAATTTACTTTAGCAGAGAGGGATTCCTGATCTCAAGAGGAATATATTTTTGTCCTTCCGTTATCTTCTACTTTTCAACATTTCAACACTGCCTGACACACAGTCCTCACTCAATAATTTGGAGAGTGCAAAAGTAACGAAATGAGAAATCTGTTTCCCTTGTGTGGGAACGAGAACCACTGGAGATATTTCTGTGGTACAAGGAATGAATCTTCTGCATGACAGTTGCACTATGCAGAGAGTGCGGCAGACTTGGTGTCTACTGTATTCCAGCAACCTTACACACAGATTTGGTCATATATACTGCAAAGTAAACATACCAATGCTGTATATGAATCCAACCACATCTACAAGTCAGGCAGTAAGTCATCTGAGCAGGTGTTACATGGTTAATTATGAGCACCTTTTTCCTCTGCATTTCTCTGAAGGCCAAGGTAAGACCCTGATAAAAATGGTATCCAAAAAGGCACAGCATATATAGACATTTATGGTCTACAGTATTGCAGATAACTATTTGCCAAGATAAAGTCAGAAGTCAAACAAAATTAATGGGTTGGTATTTATGAATAAACAGACTATAGATTATGTACTTCCCTAGTCGCACAAAATTTTCAGACAGTGAACAAAACATGGTATAACTGTCAGGATGTGTGATTTGGGAAGCAATGCCGACTCTAATGCTGGACAGCTAACTGCTGTCCCTGCTTTTCATGCGCTCACGTCCTACCATAGCACTTCCAGGCACCCTTTCTTCACCGTGGCATGTGCTATAATGCTAGCTGCAATACGGTCAAGTGGAGAAAACAAGATGGGCAACTCGGCTTGTCTGCAAACCAGAAAGGACTCAGCAAGGAGAGGAGGCAGATCCTGATTCCTCACCCCATGAAACCAACTCTTTAACTATTAGAAGATAAATTTTTAAATGCTGTTGGCTAATGCTGCTGCTCTAAATCTTTTCAGTGTAGCAAATGAATTCCATTAACAGAAGCAAACCACACGTAATTTGTTTTTTTTAAGGAGAGAGCTCTCTTCCCTCCCAGGTTAAAACCTCCACCCTATAATCCACGTTCATCTTGTCTCTCCTAGGTTTGCTTTCTGTGGCTCTCCTGACCTGAGGTCAATGTAACCGCCACACCATGGCTACACCCAGCGCACCCAGCAGCCATCCTCGTCAGAGCCAGTCTAGGTCTGTATGAGCATGCACCAAGACCTTCTGCTCCCCTGGCTTCCAACTTCAAAATCATCATCTGAGAAGATGCGACTCCAGAGTCAGACGAAATCTTAGCTGAGAATTCAGCTCAACAGCTTTATAGCAAGAAACCACAGAGAAATCTACAGGGCAGCAAAATGTCTTTCAAACAAAAGCAACAGTCAATGAAGAACAATCAAAAAAACCCATGTGAGCAATGAGTGGATTTATATTTATGCCCGTCTGATGGGAACAAACTCTACAGTATGTAACTCCCTTCTTCGAGCTACCTGCAAACACATACACTGAGACAAGTTTTGTCATCAGAGACTCTTGCCGCTCCCCTGGAAGGAATATTTGATGAAAGGCAATTAGTGTGTTGTATGTAAACAGACTTGAGAAGAGAATTTTGCTAATAAAGCATATACTGATTAATACCCAGTTAAGATCCCCAAAAGTAAGGTGTGCTTACAGACTGTTGCTCTCCCTCATTGGAGTACACACTCTGCTCTTCTGTTATAAATCTCTTCAGATCCCAACATGCTAAAATACGGCACACAACAGACATTATTTACAGTACAGGATTAGGTCATTTAATTTATCAGTGTTAATTTAGAGACATTTACTTGTTGAAGTAGTTGCACATTTAGTCCACAGGCTTACCATGAGAATGGGACCAACACCAGAGTTGTTTAACTGGTCCCTCAGAGCTCAGCAAACTGATCCTTATCTTGCTCTCCACCAAGTCAAAGGAAAAATTCCCATCACCGGGAACGGTGCAGGCTCCAGCCCGTACTGCACTTCTTCCAGAGCTGCAGCCAACTTTTCCCATCATATTTTTACAAGGAGTTCCGATGCTCCTGATACTCTTGGCTTTTAGATAGAAAACAGCTTTATATAAGTTTGCTAAACTTCAGGTATTAGACTTCGGAAAGATCAATATTTCTTTTTACCCTAATGAGAATCTTCCACCAGGTAATTAAATCCCACGCTTACTCATAGTGTGCAGTAACATACTTCTGGTAATTGCCATATGACTGCTCCTGGAACAAAGTGTTGCTTAATGCAAACATGGCAGAATTAGGCCCTAGGACTCTATTAAAACACAGCACAACTGCCAGAGTATGGCTTTTTCATAATGACACGTGATTGTAAAATGAAATTGCAGCAGGTTGGGAAATCTTGTATTAAAGCTATTAAATGTTTGCTCATTAAAGTTGTTTATTTTTTTTCACCCGAGCTTTCAATCTCATGTTGGAGCCTTTCTTATAAGGGATCACAACAGCAGTAATACACAGGAACAACAGGCAGAGATAATGATGCCAAATCCTCTTGTTTTTTGAGAGCTTAAGTTAGACCCTTAACATTAGCTTAACACTCTTTTTTTCTCCCCCTTTTTTTTTTTAAATTTAGTCTAAGATGCTCAAAGTGATCTAAAGGATTAGGATGTGCAAGTCCCACCAGCTGTAACAGCAGTACTTCAAATTGTCAGAGGAGCTTTACAGCCAGGGTTAACCCAGCTCACGCTGTATGTGGTGAAGAGGTGCTGCAGCAGAGCACGGCAATGCTCCAGCAGTGATTGAAGTTGTTAGCTGCCACCGGCCTGTCGTGCTCAAACCTGGTAAAGTCCCCTGACCTTGTTAAACAGTGCTTGCTGTAAGGGGACATACACTTGTAGTGATAGCCACGCAGATCACGTAATTCTACAGATTTCCGCGAAGAGAGGTGTCGGCTGGACTGGTGTAAACTGAGTGTGATGGATAATTAGCAATGTCTCACCCATATAAATCCAGACTTAATGAATCTAGAACCTGACTCTAAAGACGCTTCAGATGGTATCAATAAAGGAGAAAGAAGAAAGGCCTAAGGCACTTCCATGCTAATGTAAGAATATTAGCTCTCCCTGCTTGCAGCCTGAATGAATTAATTTACAAAAGTATTTGAATGTTTATGATTTTTTTTCCAACACTGTGTATTTAAAAATCAAGAGCTAAGCCTCAAAAAGAACAAGATTTATCCAAATAAAAATAAATATTGGTATCTTACTGTTTGTGATATAAAATGAAACCATTAAATGACACTGGGGACTGGGGACACCTGAAGCTTCTCTAGAAAACCATGTTTCTTAAAACGGTAAGCATTCCTGTGAAATACCAGAGCTCCAGGTGTCAGGGCATTAAGAAAACTGGTAAGTATGCTTGCTTGCAAGAGTTTCACACCAGAAAAATGGTAGTGGTGTATCTAGTACTCTCCTCTGGCTAAGGAGCCTGTTTTGCCATCCTGACCATGCCATAACTGCTCGAGGAGTAAAGAGCAGCTTGGAGGAAGGAGGAGATACAGGAGGCACCTGCGGCCCTTTGAGGCTGGACAGCGATTTGTTCCAAAGCAAATCTCCTGGAAACCTGAGCTTCAATTTTAGCAAGCAAGCACAGGAAAATGCTAACTAGGAGTCTGCAGTTACCATAATGATTTTATAACATGAGAATCCTATACTTAGAATGAAACCAACATTTTACTATTAGCAAATTTGACATATTTTAAAAAAAAAAAGGAAAAAGGAGTTGCTGAAAGACCAGTAATTCATATAGAAACATATAACCATAGAATGGTTTGGGTTGGAAGGGACCTCAAAGATCATCTAGTTCCAGCCCCCCTGCCATGGGCAGGGACACCCTCCACTAGACCAGGTTGACCAAAGCCCCAGCCAACCTGGTCTTAAACACTTCCAGGGAGGGGGCATCCACAGCTTCTCTGGGCAACCTGTTCCAGTGCCTCACCACACTCACAGGGAAGAATTTCCTCCTAATACCTAATCTAAACCTACCCTCCTTCAGCTTAAGGCCATTCCCCCTTGTCTTGTCACCACATGCCATTGTAAACAGTCCCTCTCCAGATTTCCTGCAGGTCTCTTCAGGTACTGGAAGGCTGCTCTAAGGTCTCCCCAGAGCCTTCTCTTCTTCAGGCTGAACAACTCCAACTCTCTCAGCCTGTCCTCATAGGAGAGGTACTCCAGCCCTCTGATCATCTTCATGGCCCTCCTCTGGACTCGCTCCAACAGCTCCATGTCCCTCTTGTACTGGGGCCCCCAGAGCTGGACGCAGTACTCCAGGTGGGGTCTCACCAGAGTGGAGTAGAGGGGCAGGATCCCCTCCCTCGACCTGCTGGTCACACTTCTTTTGATGCAGCCCAGGACACGGTTGGCTTTCTGGGCTGCAAGTGCACACTGCTGGCTCATGTTGAGCTTCCCATCCACGAACACCCCCAAGTCCTTCTCCTAGGGGCTGCTCTCAACCCATTCTCTTCCCAGCCTATAGTTGTGCTTGGGATTGTGCCGACCCACGTGCAGGACCTTGCACTTGGCCTTGTTGAAGTTCATGAGGTTCGCACAGGCCCACCTCTCCAGCCTGTCCAGGTCCCTCTGGATGGCATCCCTTCCCTCCAGTGAGTCAACCACACCACACAGCTTGGTGTCGTTGTCAAACTTGCTGAGGGTGCACTCGATCCCACTGTCCATGTTGCTGTCAAAGATGTTGAACAGTGCTGGTCTCAGTACCACCCCCTGAGGAACACCACTTGTCACTGTTCTCCACTTGGACATTGAGCCATCGATCACAACTCTTTGAGTGCAACAATGTAGCCAATTCTTTATCCACCGAGTGGTCCATCTGTCAAATGCTTTGCACAAGTCCAGGTAGATGACATAAATTGCTCTTCCCTTCTCCATCAATGCTGTAACGCCATCATAGAAGGCCAACAAATTTGTCAGGCACGATTTGCCCTTACTGAAGCCACGTTGGCTGTCATCAATCACCTCCCCATTTTCCGTGTGCCTGAGCATAGTTTCCAGGAGGATCTGCTCCATGATCTTTCCAGGCACAGAAGTGAGACTGATCAGCCTGTAGTTCCCTGGGTCTTCCTTTTTTCCCCTTTTTAAAAACGGGGGTTATGTTTCCCCTTTTCCAGTCAGTGGCAAACTGGACTGCCACAACTTCTCAAATATGATGGATAGTGGCTTCGCAACTTCATCCACCAGTTCCCTCAGCACCTGCAGATGCATCTCATCAGGTTCCATGGACTTGTGCACCTTCAGGTTCCTTAGACAGTCTCAAACCTGATCTTCTCCTACAGTGGGCAGTTCTTCATTCTCCAAGTCCCTGCCTTTGCCTTCTGTGACTTGGGCAGTGTAGCTAGAGCACTTGCCGGTGAAGACTGAAGCAAAAAAATCATCGAGTACCTCAGCCTCCTCCATGCCTTGGGTAACCAGGTCTCCTGTTTCCTTCTGGGGAGGGACATATTTTCCCTAGTCTTCCTTTCATCACTGACATACCTATAGAAGCTTTTCATGTTGCTCTTGGCATCCCTGGCCACGATTTAATTCTATCAGGGCTTTAGCTTTCCTAACCTGATCCCTAGTTGGCCAGACAGTTTCTCTGTATTCCTCCCAGGCTACCTTCCCTTGCTTCCACCCTCTGTAGGCTTCCGTTTTGTGTTTGACTTTGTCCAGGAGCCCCTTGTTCATCCACGCAGGCCTCCTGGCATTTTTGCCTGACTTCCTCTTTGCTGGGATGCATCACTCTTGAGCTTGGAGGAGGCGACCCTTGCATACTAACCAGCTGTCTTGAGCCCTTCTTCACTCCAGGACTTTGTCTCATGGTACTCTACCAAGGACATCCCTGAAGAGACCAAAGTGTGCTCTCCTGAAGTCCAGGATAGTGAGCTTGCTGTGCGCCCTCCTTGTTGCCCTGAGGATCTCGAACTCCACCATCTTGGCCACTGCAGCCGAGGCTGCCCTTAAGCGTCACATTCCCCACCAGCCCCTCCTTGTTGGTGAGAACAAGGTCCAGCATGGCACCTCTGCTCGTTGGCTCCTCTATCACTTAGAGAAGGAAGTTATCATCAGTGCATTCCAGGCACCTCCTGGATTGCTTATGCTGTGCTGTGTTGTCCCTCCAACAGATATCAGGGTGGTCGAAGTCCCTTATGAGGACCAGAGCTTGTGAATGTGAGGCTGCTCCTATTTGTCTAAAGAGGGCCCCATCCACTCAGTCTTCCTGGTCGGGTGGCTTGTATATATACTACATGAATTTGCTGGCTCTGAGAAATCCAACAGACTAACTCAGTAAGTCAAAAGTCCTTATGCACGAGTCAGGATTTGATTCACAAACTTATTTTTAAGACTGCTAATGCACTCATTACATGCGCAAAGCCCTACTAAATCCCTCTCCACTCACCGCAATTTGGGCTGAATGTAAGAACAAGGCAACATGTTCAGATCTTTTATTAACACCATAGTTTATGTCATTGCCTTAAAAAGCTCTATGGAGACTTAAACATTTTTTATAAGAGAAATATATAGAGATAATGATACATTCATGAATATATACAGAGAGAGAATTTATACAGAAAAACACAGAGAAAGTGCAAGCCTGTACACTGTTTAGAACTGGGCCAACCGCATGCCCGGTGGAGGGTGTCTCCGCCCATGGCAGGGGGGTTGGAACTAGATCATCTTTGAGGTCCCTTCCAACCCAAACCATTCTATGATTCTATCATATGATTCTATGATATGCCATGGAAAACAGACTGACCTAAAGCTACAGCGAAACAAGAAAACAAACTGTCCTGTGAACTACAGCTACAGTCCTTTGTCTTCTGTATTTGGGTACACATAAAGATCCTTCTAGATCACCATCCACATCCCATGGGAAAGAGAAAAGTCCCACCAGGGTGTACTGGGAACTCAGTTAGCAGAGCTATGTTAGCACAGGCAGTATCAGCAGAAGCACAGGAAGGAAGTTCAGGAGGGTATTTGAGACCTGAACTCATGGCAGGGAGGTTTTTGTTTCAATTTAACTGCAGTAAATTAGTGCATGTCACCTACCCCAAGGGAAATCATAGTCAAGATAAGGGACCCATATTTTCTGTAAGGTCAGCTCACAGGGCTCAGGTAGGAATACTCTACTGACCTCAGCAAATTTGCCAGAGGATTATAGAAGTCCCTCATCTTCTTGATCCTGTGACAATTCACTGAAGTGAATTGTTTGAGCCAAGCCAGAAAACATAACGTATGTTTTGTAGTGAAAACAACCCAAGAAGTAGGTATTGTAGGTAGAGAAACAACACCTGACATTGCACATGATTTGGAGGAAAAAATACGTAACTCATTCGATGGAAAAGATCCACCCCAGATGGGGCAGATCTGGCTTCTGGTTGCCCTCTCTTCACACCATCCCTGAATTGTATCTGAGAAGAGAAGCATCAGTAACAGCTAGCAATCACAGATTATTTGAATTATGCTCAGCCCAAGGAAGCTGCATTCCAAAAAAAAAAAAAGATAAACCCCACCCCACCAGGAAAAGGAGACCTCATAGTTCACGGCAGCTCTGCCTGATGCACGGCTCCGGCCGTCCCGCTCCACATCCACTCTGCAGTGAAAGCCCCGGTGACCACTAACCCCACCTCTCTGCCTTCCTTCGCACACAGTGAAGGACTCATACTCTCCTCGATGTATCTCCTGTTTAGAAGGCATATTCTATCAATGCACCTTCTAAAAAGTAATTGTATCCTAAGGAAGGATTGTGCCTATTAAGTTTGTTTGCTTTCTTTTTCATATGGCCACCATTGGAAATGTCACTTGAAGTGCAGGTACCAAGAGTGAACTGTGTCTCTGATCTGTCCAACGACCTATGATGCAGGTATGAAATAAAATCATGAAAACCAAAAAACCTCATTGATTCCCTCAAGCGATCACACAAAAAAATCCCACCTAAATAAAAAACCAAAATTACCAGGACCTCAAATACCTTTCCACCAGTAAACCACAGTGCAGAACACAACCTGGAAATGTCCTGCAATAACAGCCAGCGTGACAATTTGGCATTTTTAAATTAAAAAGTACATTCTAGAGATTAAAAGTTTGACATGGAAAAACTCTCCCTACCCCAATAATCCTTGTGGTAGAGGCCAGCTCCCAAACCCCTCAAAATGAGACCATGATTTTTCTGCTTTTTATGAGCACTCACATAGTATCTGTGTCATTATTACTCAGAACTGTAGCTGGTTAAGCACCGGCTAACTGCACTGCATTGACCAAGGGAAAAGTCAGAGAGATTCCCAGCCCCAAGGTGTTTACATGTATTTGAGATCCTTAATGAGGCTGCCAGACAGTGCAAAAAAGATTGACAGATGTTCCTGGTGGCGTAGCAAGAACCGTTAATCCGACAGTGAGACAAATACGTGAGACACGGAAACCTAATGGTATCACTGTACAAGCGACTGCAGCATTTTAGGTGTAAATTGCTGCGAGCGTACGGCTTTTACCAAAATAACGATGCTAATTAGAATAGATCTCAACAGAGGAAAACGTTACAAAATCCCCAGGTGGGCAAAATCCATACAAAAAGAGGACAAACAACAGGGTCTAGACTGCTTACCAAAACTAGTCTTAAATCTTAAACTAATCTTAAAAATTAATTGAAAATGACAAAAATCAGTATGTTATAATAAACTCTAGCACCCTGTGGGAAAGGAAGTCAAACTATTGACCTGGTCTTGCAAACCTCTTCCTACCCAGGCAATTATAGTGAAGTTAATGAAATTGCTCAAGGAATAGAGGACAGCTCACTCAGGGAAGAATTTGCAGTATCGGTGCCCAGAAGGATGTTTATGAGGGATAGACAGAATTTTTAGACCTGAAAATTATTATAATAAGCTTCTGTGTCTCTATGCTCTACAGTGAATTGACCTGTTTATAACTGAAAACTGTTCTACCACGTGCAACCAAATTACACATATTCCAGTATTTTAGGCAGAAACAGCAGAGGCCATCATTGTTAGCCACACTGAATCATGCTAAATATCCCTGCAAATTTATCCTCATTAGAACTGTTCTAAATTGTCTAATTGCAATAGTCTCTTTGCCGACAGTTTCTCGAAGCAATTTATTCTGAGAGTCAGTATTGGAGAGTCCACTTTCTGCGATGATGTGTGATGGCATGACTAATTATAAGCCATTGGTACCTACATGGGAACTGAAAGAGCTCCATCAAAAAGTGAAATTAAATTAGCATTTAGCTCTCACAGCAGAAGGACCACTCAAAGGTAATACAGCAAGATTATAAACAGTTTTAAGATACTTCTACGCACAAGATAAAAGGTTTTTCGTAGGATGGATTTCCTCTAATGCAGACAAAGCTACTAACATAAGAGTCATATTGCCTAATATCTGCTATTTTAGTCTTGATGATACAACATTTGGATATTTTGGATGCCCTTTCAATTAAACTAATGAATATTTTTTCTAACTTATCTTTTCATATACAGTATTTAACATTTAGAAGCAAATATCTTATCAAGCTCCTAGTCCAGAGTGATGTGACATCACAGGAACTAGAAGGGGCACATAGCCAGTATTATGTTTATAACAGAGTAAGAGAGTTGTTTTCTTGCTGTATTCAAAGAGAAGAGGTGGGGGATTTCTGTCTTGAAAATGGTATAGATGTTCAAAAATAACAGGAAAGGAGCAAACTATTTCCTGTAAGTCAAACACCTCACAAGAATATCATCACTGCGTAGTGCTATTCTGCAGGCTCTAAGGCATCACACCCCAGACCACTCGAATCAAGTCGATACGTTTCATGCCCCAAGTAACGCAGATTGTGCTGGACAAATCCTGCTCACCTCCCTGCTGGGAACGGACCCATGGAGTCAGGCAGGACACTCTGTGTGACTGAGGCTCATAGGAGCTGGTTGTAGCAAAGCGACAGACTTCACTGTAATGTGAGCAAATGTAAAGAAAGAGATGCATTTTACAGCTAAACCATGTAAGATGCACTATATGATGCTAGGTAACTAAAATGTACTGCCAATGGATAGGAGACAGGTTGTTCAGGAAAAGAAAAGGCTAATGCGATTCCTGGCTGCACTAAAAAGAACTCTTTATGCCACAGAACAAGCCCTGATGAAACTGTATCTGGCCTATCATCTCCATTTGGGGCTGTAATCCCGCAGTGGCACGCAGCCCCCGCCTGCTACACCACCCTGACTGTCTTTGTTGTCCCATTTGCCTTGGGACGCCTCTCCTTGCAGCACCCCTCAAGCTCTGCGTCTGCAACTCCCGACATAGTGCAAGGAGAGCATCTTCAAAAACCCACGTTGTTAGGCCACACTGAACCATACCCCGTTTGGGAACTTCCAACAGAAGCAAAGACGGAACTCAGAAAAAAATGGGATACAGGTTTAACTGCAGTCACTCCCATGGTTTTGTTCCTGACACCATCCAAAATGGACCGGCTGCTCACTCCCTTCCCAGGATCAGGAGCCAACACAGCGCTCCACTATTGCCCCTTCTCCTCCTCTGACCCAAGGGCAGGACCTCCACTGTCGGCAGTGAGCTGCCATCTTCCCACTGTAAGGGCTGAGGATCTGCTCAAAGCCATCACCTAGATTTTAAACTCAGGCAGACAATAATTTCTTAGGTGTTTTCATTAACTGCATAGGTGCCAGCATATTTTCCCTGTAAGCACCGAAAGAATAAAGGCAGTGAAGACCTGAGCTCTGGGGACATACTAGGAGTGATAAGAAGCAAGGACAGCTCCCAAAATCCTAAGCAGAGCTTGGAGTGAGTGTCTGAAGTGGGTAGGAGGGGGGCAGAGTCCCGGCAAGGGGGGGCAATCTCAGTACTTACACCCCTTGCATTTGCTCTTCTGCCAGAGCGGTGCTGGGGAGCACCAGCCCCTTCCCCCTTTAAACCCACACTTGGAACTAAATGTTTTAAGTAATTTGTAACAATGCGATACATAGGGTCTATGGATACAAAATCCTCTGAAAAACAAAGTCATTAAAATAATGTAACAGTGAATGTAAGACAAAGTACAACGGTAAACGAAGCAATATTATCATGTCTCCAGTGATCTGGCCTTGATTTCTGTTATCCAGTGACATATCTTTTTGCAGTAGATAGGAACAAAATTTAAAAAGTCCTGACTGAGAACACTCTCCCGCAGACAGGTGACTGCAACCTTTCAGGCGGAAACACATTTATTGTGAGATCCTGGAGAAATTTACTGTTCAGCTGTGGTTTTGTTGCCGTGACTACGCGGACAGAGTCTCAAGCTTACTTTCTGTATGTTTGGCCTCTAGCTCAGGGCATTCAATGCATTAATTCTGCTGGGGCCAGATGAGTGATACCTCAGAGCAGATATGATCTGGCTACTACCGATGAAAGACTCATTAAAATTTTCTTGCTGCAAACACACAAGCACAAGAACAATTTTGAGTGACCTTATATCTCTGCAAATGGCCAACGACCAAACCCCTACCACCATGCACGACCCTTGTACCAGAGCTAGAGAAAACAAATTTAACAAGACCATAGATGGAAGGGAATATGCCTGAAACTTAAAAACCTTCCAACGTTTCCCTCGTTGCGAGGCAGAGGGATTTGCTTTCTTGGAGAACAAGCCCGCGCTTCATCCGCCTTGTATCAGATAACCTTTTACATCCCGACTCCCGGAGTTTTGTCTTCTCTGGGAGCTGTGAAAATTCCTCCGGAGCGGTGGCTACAGTCAAAGATTGCATTTACAAGTGGAGCACGATGCCGCCGGTAACCACAGTAACCGGGTGCCCCGCCGGCCCCTCCAGTTGATGAGTAACTCGGGGACAAAGGCGCACGCCCAGCGCTCCTGCCAGGTCCCTAACGCCAGCTGGGCTGGGAACGAGGGATGAAAGGCTGCAGCACAAAACAAACCCCGGGCAAGGTGGACTAGGAAAGTCACCAAGCTGAAACTGCAGCTGGAGAGACATCTGTAGCTGGTAGGAGTCACCATAAAGTAAATACTAAAATAAATTTCTCCCAATGCCTTTATTATTCTTCCTAAAGGATTTTTGAATTAGCATTTACAGCAATTTCTCACGTGGAGAATAAAATGTAAGAGGAACTTCAGCCACAAAACTCTGAATTGGATCCAGATTTTCATCCTTCTTAACTTCGGGGCTTTCAAGAAGAAAGGGCAGACAAAAAATTAATTGTAGCATGTTTCAACCACAGTTCACCTTTAGCCACTTTGCCAAGTGTAACTCCAGGTCTGACCGTGTTGTCCTGCTTTAAAAAAAATCTAATACCAACTGTATTCCAATTAGTCCAGGAATATTTCTTAAGTATTTAAAATCAGCTGCTTATCCAAAAGGAAAAACTTTGTATGAAAACAGTAACCCTGCTGCAGCATCCCCAGGCAAGAGAAGGTAGATGCTGTGTGAGCACCGCTGTGTGCTGAAACGACAAATCCCGTCTCTAGCTATCTAAGGTCTTGCGAGCTCAGTTACCCTCCTGTGGGTTTTCCTCACCCCATGAGACCCTGCAAGACTTGCTCCAGGCTATAACCTGACACCCAGGCAAGGATGGACAACTGGGAAACCCAGGGTCGAACACATGTTCCCTTCCAGGCTGCCGTGGCAGCACAGACGCACGATGTAGACATGGCAGTGCAGTAGGATCTGTAGGGTGAAGGAGTGGGGGCTGACAACCTCTCTGTAAGCATTTCAGGGGTTCCTGGTCTCACCTACCCTGGTTCAGTCCTGAGGACTGTCAGACAGAGGTTACAGAGCATCCTCTGACTAGTTTCATCTGGGAGGAGCACAGTTCATGTGCTCCCAGGCCACTCCACGATGCACATCAAAGTGGAGTAAGCGGGAATGATCAGCAGGTCTGCTTCAAAAGCATGGCTGTGATCTGAACTAAAATGGTAATGCACATACATGTGAACCAGATTTAAACTGCACTTCAGCTTCACTTAGTTCCCTGGAAACCCTGATGCAATATAAAAAACAAGCCCCTGATTCTCACTCAGATGGATTTTCCCATACCCACAGACCCTGAAGTCACTATTTTAGAACTGATGAACTCTCACTAAGGGGATGAAAGTAAAATAAATGGCTCCCAGGTCCTGCTCCTTTCAAGTCGATTGCAGAAGTCCCTTTGACTTCAGAGAGAACAATAGGAACAATAATAGGTTCTCATTAGGCCTCGTTCCCAGCGGGGCCTTGGGTACTTCCAGAAATAACAAGATCTTCCCAAAGGTCTCTTTCTTTGTCTCTTCCTTTAATCCCAACAGGATTGGAATTTGGGGTTAATTTTGTTGCAGGAGTAGGCATTGAAATCCAGTGCAGCTCACATCAACACCTCTCATTCTGCCACCATCTCCAAATGTCTCAGGATTAGACCTTTCTTGTCTGGCAGCCAGGTAAAAAAAAGTGGGTTTCTAACAGATGGCTCTGGGCTAGCCACAAATTTAGTTTTCATCTAATTAACATTGCTTGTGTGTGCGTGTGTTATGAAAGAATTGAAAGTAAGTGTACGGAATAAGGCACATCCAGCGACTCCAAGCACTGAAAGAGGTAACTGCCAGTGGACTTCTACAACTTCATCCCATCCCCATGCATATTTCATTCCTAGCTTAGTTCTCTTCCAATCTTTTCCTAGATTATCCAGCAAGTATTTCGCTTCACTTTATAGTGAAGACTCTATCCTAGCAACATGTCGTTCCTCATTTTATTTTGCTAAACAGAAATATAACACAGATATAACACTGATTCAAATGAATAATTACATCTCTATATAAAAACCATACTGATTAAATGCTATATTTCTCAATTTAGTATAAAATTATTTGTTTATATTCTGAATTCTCTCTTTTTTTATCTACACACAGTTCTGCCCAGACCCAAACACATGGGTCATCCATGTGGATCTGTCTGCTCAGGAGATAACAGTGAAGTCCTGACCTTTTTTAGGTCTTTTCAGGCGAAAGACCAAACATCTACAAGGACAGATTTCCCAGGCTGTGCTTTTCAAGCCTACTCAGAGTCATTCAGGGCGCAGTTTGAGTGTCTTCCTTGAATCTTTTCCTATTAATACAGGGAACCAAGCTGTGATCCTGATTTAGAACTAAAAAACTTGGAGCCTTGCAATAGCAAGAAATTGGAACTTAACTCCCATTGAGCCATTTCTTGTAGAAAGTAATTAAAATAAGCATTGATACACAAACAGCACTCCAGATTCCTATTGTTTTACAAGTGACAGAAATCTGCATTTAGACAATGAAATAGGCTCTTCAATTTAAAGGGTCCCTTACTTAAAAAAGGGACTACAAAGGTGCATCTTGCAGCCTACTTTTCCTGAGGAATGTCTGTGAGGAGGTTTCAATCACTATGACAACCTCTTTTTAATGCCAATGCTTTTCTAGCCCAGACAACTCTTTTCTGAGAAAGGGCATGTTTCAAGGCTCTGCCAAAACTGTGGTTAAAAGCCTTACTGACAAGAAGATAATCTATGAGGTTACCGTTTTGGCAAACATCAGCTTTCAAAAATAACTGGGAATTTCGCATTATTGCTGGCCAAAAGATTGCTGCTGTAAAAGGAAAAAACAATACAGAGAATAAGAAAAAAACCCCAACAATCTGCCATAAGCACTGTTTGTGTAAAACATGGGTGTTCTGGGGTCTAACAGTTTTGGCACTTGGGGAGTTTGCAAACCCATAAAGATGCACTGTACAGGGACAGATAAGAAGAATTTGAGGTACCCTCTCCAAATCTGCGTTTTATTTCAATCTGCACTAAAGATTCTTTAACATTTGTCAGTCTTTATCTGCTAAGCCTTTGCCACATCTCCATCAACAAAATCATATGCAACCATTTCTTTTGACTCATATTTACAGAGCACTTCTTGTACTCTATTGCCATTTCTATCTAGAATAAGCAAATAGAGAGTTTCCCTTTCATCAGTGATTTGATGTTATTCTGTAAGAATTACCTCATGGTGAATACCATAAAAGAGACTCTTCAATATTCACAGCACAGTCCCAACCTGGTGTCAATTTAGAGGCACGTTAGTGCAGCCCCGTACAGGCTTTGCATTCCCGCGGGAGGGTTTGCAGCCATGTGGCTGCCCGGTTTTCCATTCATTGAACCTTTCCACCCACCCAGGTCCTAGCAAGCTCATTTTCTACTCCGATTTCTGACCTGTTACTAATTTCAAAGGGAAATAAATTAACACAGGTTAAATGGCACAGCTAAAACAGTAAATCAGTGGTAGATGCTGGAGTGCAAAACGAGGATTTTGGAGCCTCACCCTGTAAAAACGGTCTCACTACCCAGAGCTCACAGGCAGCCTGTTGCAGGGGTGGCAGATCGGCATGGGAAGAAACAGGCAGAGAATGGTTTTGCAATCGTAGCCGGCACAAAAGCCCTAGCAGCTGTTGCTATTGAATCTGAGGAATGGAAAGGCTATACACGCACTCAACCAACCGCCTGCATTGGCAGCCGTAACAACGTGTTGCAAGAACTGTTCGCTTTTACGCAGTGGTGTTCTTCACACGTGTAGGTATGCACATAAAAAAGAGGGTTTCGATGTTATACAATAACAATACAGTGGTATAAAATATACAGTAGTTAAAAGAAAGGAGGTAATTTTATGTAAGATGTGCCTGAGTAGAATGTACTCCTGCAGCAATGCACTTTGACTTGCTAAGAGTACAACCACTGCACTGAACCTTCTCTTCTAGAAGCAGCACAAGTGTTGTAAGAAAAAGAGATGTTACAATAAAAACCACAACAAATAAAGGGGTTGGGGAAATCCCTTTGGTTCTGGAAGGATCCACATAAACCTGCATATCTGTGCCTGTGGCTCTCACTAGGACCTGTTGCTTCAGAAAGCGATTAAAAGGGTCAAACTAATACAAGATCTTGTCTCCGTGCTACTGCCACTATTTACAGGTTAAAATATCAGAAGAATAGTGGATCTCTCAATATATTTTGACCTCAAAAATAGTTGCAGTGATATACTGGGATATGGTCACATACAGACACACAGTAAGCATGAAAAATGTTGCAATATAAGGATATTTATAGACCTCTCAGAGTACATAAACCACCAAGTAACTGGCAATATTTGCATCTCTGCCATGCTACTATCAGACAAAAGGAAACTAAGCTTCAAAGCGTTCAGCAAGGGATCTGAGGAATTTTTCTACAAGTTTATGAATGCCTATACATTTGCCTAATGAAAATAAGCTTTGTCAGAAAAATTACATCAGTAAAGGGACTGGCAGCCAGATCCCACTTCAAGACACGACACCCAGTTAAGGCTGTGTGTCAACAGCCCCCCAGATGGAGCAAAAAGGCCCTTTGGTGAGGACCCGCAGGAGAAGGCAGGACATGCCGACAGGGAAGGACTGGCGATGCTGAATTATGAGAGCGACAGATTCCTTTCCTGAAATGCAGCCTCCTGCTCTGAGGGCAGCAGAACTATGCGAGCATACATTTAGCCCTGGGCTATCTATAGCTTCTGTACATAGATGACATTGTCTCTCAGCTAAGACAAAGGCTGGTCCTTGTCTAGTCCTCCAGGACGCATGCTGGCCAAGCTGGGAGTAGTTTGAACAGTGACAAACTTGGGCATTCATCAAAGTCAACGGAGGCACAGGTGCAGAAAGGCAGGCACAGCCCCACTGATCTGCTGACAATGATGGAAAAACATCAGCCCAGAAGGCAACACCTCCCAAGCTAAAGTTGAAGATGCAGGTAAATCAATCTAGAAAAGAGGTGAAAAGGCAAGAGAAGTCGAAAGTCCCGAATTTTGCTGGCATAGTGCCACTGATCAGGTTATTTCAACAAAATGTGTTCATGTTTGGAGACTTGTGTCAGGATACTCTACCCACAGAGCACCATGCTCCACTGGCAACAAGGGCGTGCAACTCTCCAGCTGGACCTCTTGGCATCCTCCAGCAACAGATGGGAAAGCTGTGGTCACATACTCAGGGCAGCCACTGGCATCATACAGATTTGGTACACGTGAGCAACTGGGGAAATGACGGCAACTCCTCTGGTCCCCAGTGCTCTGCCCTGTAACCGGCCTCTTGCAGGCACCACTTAAACGTTTCCCATCTCAAGGTACAACAGTATAACAGGTTTCAATATCCTCCAGTTTCTTGGAAGGTGATCTCAACCTCTCCAGGAGCTGACAGTGAAGAACAGTTCCTGGTTCTGCTGATTATCACCACTTCCTCCCTCTCCAAGGGTTTGGCAACCTTGGCATGCTCTTCCTGAAATGACCTAAAATCCAGATGTTGCAGATATTGGCATCGAGGACATATTTTCTGACAATATGAGAAACAGGGGTTGTCCAGCCTCCCAACTCCAGTTCGATTTGATAAGAAAGGTTTGGCCACAATGCACAGAAGACCTGTTTCTCAGTGCAACTGATGACATTTCAGGCTCTTCTGCTCCACAGGAACTACAGCAGTGCAATATCTGAGATCCCCCAGAGCAACACGGGCTGTTCAGAGGAGGAATGCGCAATGGAGAGGGCACCTCTCAGCAACAGTGAAGAGGGAACTGGTGGCCATGGAGACCTGTTCCCCAGACCTCAAGCAAGGGGCCTTGCAGATGTCTTCATCACAGCTTTGCATTGCTTAAGAAAAGACACAATGCCTCATCTGGACTCTCCAAGGTCCAGAGTATTGCTCTATTTCAATGATACATCAACCTGGCAGTGCTCAACATCAGCAGAGATGTCCAATTCAGCACCAATGACCCAGGTGTCAGCCATGTGGAGGGGTCAGCCAGCAGTATTGGGTCAAAACCAAGTTTTATGATTCAGGTAAAGATGGAGGTAGTCCACAAGGCTACAGGAGCTTTGCAGTAAGTTCCCATTACAGCTGGAAAGACCTGAGTCACATCACTGCCAGGTTCCCCCATCCCTAGGAGGGTGTCCCTGCCCATGGCAGGGGTTGGAACTAGATGATCTTTAAGGTCCCTTCCAACCCAAACCATTCTATGATTCCCTCCTGGAGGCTTTTGGAGAGACACTGATAATCAGTTTTCATATCCCAGACACTGATGTAGGGGAAGGTAGCTAGGCTGTAATTCTGGAGCATAGAGCTAGCACTGCTCAGTTTAAACAAAATAGGCTGTCTTTGTGAGCCCTGCCTGAGGTGGTCAGGGTCTAACAAAAGACCACTGACAGTCCTTTGGCATGATCTCAAGCAATTTGAACTTTCCACCGCTTTTGCAGTAACACAGTTCACTTAAAGCTGACACAGACAGGAATTTTCCAGTAATCCTCATGTTAGCTCTTATGCTGGGTTAATAATTCCCTGCTCAATCATCTGTGACCAAGACACCACCAGTAAGATTCTGGTTAAGTCTCACCTACTAAAAGTGGAGTCAAAAACACATACAGAAAACTTTAAAAAATTAAATAAAGCAAATGCTCCATCATACTCGTGTGCAAGGCAAAGCTGAGTTGCTGGCTTTTTTTCATTTTATTATAGTAATTTATAATCCAAAATGGGACCAAGACCAAGACCTTATGCTCTGCAAACATAAACACAAGAAAAACAGCAAACACTCTCCTGTTGTTGTCCTTTGAACCATGTTGCTTAAGATTTTCTGGTTTTCATTTTTTGTCTTTTTTTAAACCAGTAAATAGAGACAAATTTAAACCTAACACCTAAAAATAAAATGCATCCAACATTGGTAGTCTCAAGGCATGCTCTGAGCTCCCATTTTGGGTAAAGCTGTTCTCCAATGGGCTAGTGACAGGGCCCCATGAAAAGCCTCTCCCCAGCACCACAAGGCTCCCAAAGCCCTGAACTCCTTGTACTATCTAGATAATATTCTCACTACTTTGGTCTTTTTTTGAAGCCTACAGAACTCTTTCCTGAACTGATTTTGGCTTAGTAAATAAATTCAGCATGTTCTGATTTTAGTGGAAAGAGCTCTAGCAAAAAACTCTGGCCACGTACACTCACCTTGGTCTTTCTACCACAAAGGGCTCAGCAAGGGGTCGAAGAAACCAGGCAGCCGTACCTGTCCCACCTCAAAGCAAAATCCCAACCAGTATGGCAGCATTAATTGTTAAAGGAAAATACAAGGGTTTTCCTTAGCGATTGAAAGGCAATTCTGATAGCAATGAAAGTATCAGGTTCAGATGTACTCACAATTAATGTGGTTATAATAGCAAAAGTATCCATATATATAAACAAATAAATAAACAAACCAGCAAACGGGGTGAAATGTCTAGCTTGAGTTGAGCTCTTCCCCTAGGGATGAGGGAGCCACGATGGTCCCTGTACTCAGCACAGCCTCCAGCGCAGGGGTCAGCTCAGCTGCTGTGATACGCACACGCTAGCTTAAGGTGAGCAGAGACCCTGAAGTCACGGCTATCTCCTGCCCTCCCCTTCTTGTTGTTTCCACAACCAGCAATTACCTTGAAACGGGCCCGAACAGAATCAAAAGTCAAACATCTCAGGACAAACATCTTAATTTTGACAAGAAACCCAGCCCAGGTCACAGCTACCCTGCATCACCTGCAGCACGGAGAGGAAAGCAAACCCTGCTCGGCACAGCTCTCTTGCGCGCGTTTTTGTTGGCAATCTGCAGACTAAAAGGCTGCCAACAAATACAAATGAAAATGTAAAAATACATTTGCTGCACCTGGTTCTTTATTCTTCTCTGAAATATATGACTAAGCTTTGCTCTAACATGAGTGGGGAGGCAATATAGCTGTGTATTGAAATGGGTATTAGCTGTATCCAAAACACCCCAGTTAGAGGGATGAGCAAAGAGAGGAACAAAAAACTAGATGGGGCACCCCGCTGCTTTTCAGAGTAGCCAGCAGCCACCAACAGCAGCCATCCAGGGATGGGTGTTTCCATAGCCAAAGCTTTGCAAGTTTTGCAAAGGAGTTTTAAAGAATGATGTAAACACAGTAAAAATTTTGCAGAAAAAAAATGAAGTTCAATGCATCTGAGAACATTACAGACAGTTACCACCTCTGTAATTTGCCCTTTCCCTGGAAATGGTTTGGGCATAAATACACCCATTTACAGTGGGATGCTTTTGTTTACACCCTCCTGGGCAAGTAAGGCACATCTGAAGAAGTCATCTTCACAGTGCAAGACTAGGAGCACTCCCTGTAGAATGGCAAGACAGACAGCTAAGGGGAGGCATGACAAGGAAATATAAAATCACAACAAGAAGGGGAACAAAGAACAATTAATCCCTGTTCCTCATAACATAAGAACTAAAGATCGCCCAGTGAAATGATCAAGCAACATGTTTTAACAGAAAACAATTTCTGCAAGTGCGTGCATCTGAACGGTGGGGACTGTGATCAGGCATTGGAGAAAGCAGAAACCTCAATAAGGGATTAAACAAATTGAGAGATGAGGGGGCCATGGATTGTGGCACTGACTCGCCCCACAGCAAGTCAACACCATGTACCAGGGGAAGCCTGTAGCCCCAAAAGCCCTAAACTTCTGCCTGGCGGGAGCTGGGACAGTGCAAGAAGGGAAGGACCAGTCTGCGCTTGTCCTGTTTCTCATACTCTTTCCTTAGTATTTGTTACTAGGCTGAGCTAGAGTGGGGCTAGGGCTTAGACACCCCTTTGGCCTCATATAATTTAGCAGGTCTGAGAGGTGATGCTTATGGTAGTAAATTAAACAAGGCGCCACATACAACCACCTGCAGCAGCATCAGTACTGGACCTGGTGCGGTTTTCGGCTGGTGCTGTAGCACCCTGCCAAGCTGCCTCCCTTGCAGGGAGGGATCCTGGCCATACCGGGATGGGACGGAGCAGAGGGAGCCGTGCCGGCCCAGCCAGGCTCTGCCATTTAGCCTTCGGGGCAGGCAAGCATCCCTGCCTTGCTTAATGAGCTTCTGTAAACATTAGCAGGGCAGGTCTTTTCTAACTTTAAATTACTTAAACATGCAAAACAGTGGTTAAAATCATCCAGACTATTTTCTGCTATCTGTATGGCAGTTGGGCTCATTGATCTCGCACATCAATAAAAGGGCCACTTAGGCTAATTGGAGGGTATACCTTAATTACCTACACATGGTGCTGAATCAGGCAGCCCAGCTAAATCCCAGTCCCCATGCGGCCTCCTAGCCCTAAAATGAGCCGTGCCGGGAGATCCTCTTTCACTGTTTACCTGCCTCTCCTTCAGACTCACTTCTCCTGAAACAAAAGGAAGTAAGTGTACTTTTTGACTAACAAACACATCCAAAAAGGGTGTGTTGTGCCTCACAGAAATTGTTAACTCACAGAGCTGGATACACCCAAAATACTTCTGCAGGGAGCACCAGCTTTTCCCAGAGGCTGGTTTTCTGCATATTATATTCAAGAAAACATTTTATGAGAGACTGTTCCTGTCTGCAGCAATCAGTGTGAAGGAGGCCCTCGGCTCCTTCCCACCGAGTGCAGCCTCCGGGCCCCCGCGGCAGCTCCCGGCCGCCACACCGTCTCTGCGTCCGCAAGACCTGCCATCTGCAGATGAAACCAGGTTCTCCTCCCAGGGCTTTGCAGCTGGGTCTACCTTCCAATTCACCTCTTAAGGAGGGTTTCTTGTGCAGGAGGAAAGCGTCCCTGACTGGATTTCTTCTGACAAATCCCAGAGTGAGGAGCAGGGTAATCCTGGTTCCATCTGGCCATGCTCTCTCTGCCTCCACCTAGCTCCTCTGAGTCCATTAATACGAAGACCTGTGACTTTATGCCACAAGAGAGGTGGAGATCTCAGCATGCGGTGAATATCTTTAACACAAGGACACCTGAGAGAAGAGTAAGAGGGAGGATGGTTTCAAATCAAAACACAGCTCAGGAGACATGAAAGCAGCTTTCCTCCTTGCACTACACAAGCCTGGCTTCGGGGAAGCAATTACCACACTTGCTAAACCAAACCGATGAATAATTGCAGGTCGCTTAGCCCAGCGCTACCTACTGTACCAAGTCCTCTGTACAGGTTTCCACACAAATGAGTGATCTGAGTGCTTTTTTGGTCACCTTCGATGATGGAGATGACAAAAAGGGAACCCCAGGTGCAAGGACACAAGTTTAGTCTCGGTGGCTGCCTCGCAATAACGTGAGTGTTGCTGCCCGGAGTCCCTGGGGAATTCAGTATCAGCCAAGCACAGCCACCTTTTGCTCTGACTATGGCTCACACAGACTTTACAGGTCGTCTTCAGCAGCTCCGAAGAGCAGCAAACCAAAGGGAGATAATGATTTCAGGACCGTGACAGCCCATTTCCCAACTCTGAGCATTTTTATACACACAAACCATTCCATGCCTGATTCTGATGAGTCACCCTGTTTAGTTTGACTCATCTCCTCAGCTCCTCACCAAACACAAGCCAGTACAGGCCAAATCCTACCCAGTTGATACTGTCTCGTGAAAGCAATTACAGCAAGCTGCCTCTCAGATTGTAAGGCCTTTGGGTGCAGCCGACGAGCACGGTGAGGGAACGCATCTGGGAACACCCTGCACGCACAGTTTGTCTCCGTCCAGGTTTTTTTTCCTAGCCTCTGTCTTTTCTAAAAACCCTGATTTCCAGCCCTGCGGTTCTGAGGAGACAAAGTAGGGGGAAAGAGAAAAAGGGAACAATTGTGGACAAGGCTTGAAGTAGCTCTAGATAAGATGATGCCCAAAATCCAGCAGCCTCTCTGGAGCCCCTTCTCTCTTCCCTCCTCTACCACATGCCTACTGGTGGGGCTGCACCCATCTTTGCAAAGATAGAAGTTTTTGGTTGTTTTAAGTGTAGCTAGAGTTATGAGTACAACCCTCTGAAACCAGCAAGGTTTCCTATAGTGCGAGAGAGGCCAGAGACCAGCCTTTTCTATTCTCCCTCTTTGTTCAGATCAGGAATTTGCAATCCAAATCCCAGCCACACCAGGGCAGGCAATGAGCCCAGCTGCTGTGAGTAAGAACCATCTTAAAGAGTTCATAAGGCTGCTTGCCAAGGAGCTGCTGCGAGACAAGGTGAACAGAGCTTGAAAAAACTGTATGTATATAACACCATTAAGATAGCAAATAAAAAACCTGTCCTGCAATGCAAAGGAACGTGATAGTTACCGACTGCTCCCCTATAGTTGCAAAGAGTCCTTGAAATATTAACAGGGCTATCAGCATTCACTTGTCGGTTACAGTAGTGCCTAGATAATTCGAAGAACTGAGCCAGAGCTCATAAATACATACACTTTCTCAGTGCAAAATCTGTACTACCAGAAAATTTCTTAAGTTTTTTTTCTATTAACAAACATAGAAAGGCAGCAATCTACAGGGACTGAAGAACTAAAATTATTCAGTTGTTTATTTTTGCATTCATTTATTACAATATTTTCTTGTGCTCTGTGTGTTTCCAAGACAGGTGTTTTTAAACGTGTCTACTGAATCTCCTATGGTTTTGATGTTAGCACAATGCAGCTGCGTTTTGCATCACAAAATCTGTGGTAGGTTCAAGCTGTAGAACTTCTAGGTGGCAGAACTTCATACAAATGAAATCTGGGAGTTTTGTACCCCCAGAAGAGAGTGGTGAGAGCTCACACACTTGCCTACGTGGGTTAGGTGCTGAGTATTGCGCACAGAGCACTGGAACAAATTCTCCCCTTAGTTTTAGTCAGTGTGGTCACACAGGTCTAAGGGAGGGATGGCATAACCTTCTCATATGTGAAAGGACTTTCTAGAGACTTTCTACCTTCCAGAAGGAACAAAACACAAGCATAAGCAAACATATATAATGTCCTTCAAGAAGCAGCAGCAGAGAACCCCCCAAGCCAACGGCAGAGCCTAAACCCACCTAATTACTGCCTCCTCTTTTACACCATCCCTGGTACCTGTCCAACCATGTGCTGAACTGTTCTTGCACAAGGTAATAAAAATCCTACCTAAAAAACCCAACAAAAATGAGTATTTTTCTTCAGGCTTTGGTTGCAAATGCACAGTAGCCCTAAGCTAATCTAAGGGCCGGCTGCCACAGTCCCTCTCCTCCTTGCATTGAACTGTGTCTTCACCCTAAGTCAGGCCTTTTTTTTTGCTTGTTTTTATCGGTAGTTTGGCTTTTTATCAACTTTCATCCTCCCTTGCACTGTCTCTGATACTCATTTGATAGACTGAGCTGTTTTTTCATGTTAAGTCAGAAGTTTGTTCTGGGTTTTTTAATGGCAGGTTGGCTTTTTAGCAACTTGGTGCATGGAAACAGCCCAGTTACAAGGTCATACAGGTGCTGGAAGTGAAGGACTGTCACAGCCAGAAGCAAGATTGGCTCAGATTTGCTGCAACTTGCAGCCTATGACATTTGTGAATAACTTCCAGCCCCATTCATTCATCTGCTGAACCACGCTGCCTTGTGGATTCTTTATCTTCTTTGATACCAAGTTTAGGAGAAGATTGCAATGCTGTTACCAACACACAACAACTTACACAAGCTCAGGCAGTTCAAAGGGCTAATGCATTTACAATTTGCTAATATGCATGTTTAATTTCTGCAGCAAAAAGAGAATGGGAAATAATTTTCCCACCAACAAGTTCAATTTTCTATTCAAGGAAACTTCTCAAGCAAGTGTGCTGTGTATATATACATAATACTAATAAACTATCAAGCGTTCATTAATTTATCAAGCTTCATAGATCATAGAATAATCTGGGTTGGATAGGACTGAATCACAGATTGGTTGGGGTTGGAAGGGACCTCTGGAGATCATCTAGTCCAACCCCCCTGCTAAATCAGGATCACCTAGAGCAGGTTGTACAGGATCACGTCCAGGTGGGTTTTGAATATCTCCAGAGAAGGAGACTCCACCACATCTCTTGGCAACCTGTTCCAGTGCTTGGTCACCCTCAGAGTAAAGATTTTTCTCATGTTCAGATGGAACTTCCTGTATTCCAGTTTGTGCCCATTGCCCCTCATCCTGTTGCTGGGCACCATTGAGAAGAGTCTGGCCCCTTCCTCTAGACATCCACACTTTAAGATATTTATAAGCGACCTTAAAGATCATCTAGTCCCACCCACCTGCCATGGGCAGGGACACCCTCCACTACACCAGGTTGACCAAAGACCCATCCAACCTGGCCTTCAGCACTTCCAGGGAGGGGGCATCCACAGCTTCTCTGGGCAACCTGTGCCAGTGCCTCACCACCCTCACAGGGAAGAATTTCTTCCTAATATCTAATATAAACCTACCCTCCTTCAACTCAAGACCAATCCCCCTTGTCCTATCACCACATACCTTTGTAAACAGTCCCTCTCCAGCTTTCTTGTAGGCCCCTTCAGGTACTGGAAGGCTGCTCTAAGGTCTCCCCAGAGCCTTCTCTTCTCTAGGCTGAACAAGCCCAACTCTCTCAGCCTGTCTTCATAGGAGAGGTGCTCCAGCCCCCTGATCATCTTCATGGCCTCCTCTGGACTCATTCCAACAGCTCCATGTCTGTCTTGTACCGGGGACCCCAGAGCTGGACGCAGTACTCCGGGTGGGGTCTCATGAGAGCGGAGTAGAGGGGCAGAATCACCTCCCTCAACCTGCAGATCACGCTTCTTTTGATGCAGCCCAGGATCTTAAACCCAGCTACACTTGTCTGGATGCCTTCACAGAGAGGTTGTTCCAGAAAGTTGCTTCCCTGAAGGTTTCAAACTGCCTTCTAACATTCCACCTAAAGTATACTGAGAGTGAGTCACTTACAGATTTTTTTCCTTTAAACTGCCTTGCTCTTAACTTTGTTTTCCATAAGTACTTCAGAGAAGTAGGCAGCAATCATAGTCCTCTTTGGTTTTCATTTTGCAATATGAAAGATGCACTGTTCTACCATAAATGATACCTCCAGTGAAACAAATTCTGTTCCCCAACTTGTCCTCTTTACAATATAAATTAACTTTTCTTGACTATGAACTATCAGAATAGTACAGAGATGAGATATTCCTTGTACAACAGCACTGAATACCTCACCTTCTTCAATAAATCTGTCGTGCTTAACAAACCTCTGTGGTGAAAGCCCCATGCATCAACGCATTTTTCAGCTGGTCTGTTGCTTCCATCCTTCTGAACCAACTCAAACAGGCAGACAATGGCTCAATGAGAAAAGTCACCCAAATATTGTAACTTCAGAAAATGGAATAATTTTCCATCCCAGTATTTGCTAAGCATTTCAAATACTACCTAAGCAGGTGGAGGGCCTGTCTCCAAAGAGATGGCAGCGTGGTCCTGCCACATCACACCCAGGTAACAATATATTGCTTTCCTCAGGGAAGCAGCAGCATTGCCTCTAAACAAGCAGCAACACAAGATCCAACCAAAGGAAATGCAGGAGGTGCTGAAACGCCATCACTCTGAGGCTAACCTGTTCCAAGAGATTTCATAACTCACAAATTATTGTAGAGATAATTAAATGCTATGAAATGCCTAAGAATAGTAATGGAAAAGAAATCAATTAAGATGTCTAATAAGGAACAGAAGCAGTGGCGTTTTCTTAGTGAGGGATTATTAACTACTGTGCTTTCCAAAAGTGATTAAATTATCCTGAAGGTCTAATGGATCAACATCTCATTTGCTAGAGGACCAGCTCTCAGCTGCAAGCTTGAGCCCCTGCCCCAGGACCTGAGCATCTCTGCAAGGTGCCTACGCCCATCGGCCTCTCCCACCGCACCACGAGGATGGAACAAAAAACCTGTCCCAAGGACAAACCACCAGCAAGTTAGCTGCTGACTACCAGGAGTGGGAAGCAGGGAGGGATGACACTGGTCACAAAACTAGTCAGAGCCCTTTTAATATTCACCGTACCGTAAAAGGGAAACTACTGCAAAAAGAAAAAAGCACTGGAAATGCAAACGTAGACGTGTGGCTGTAAAATCATGAGGCTGAGCTCTCTGCTGAGTACATGGAGGGATTCAGTGACCCTGAGATAGCCTGACCTGCTGAAGGAGCCAAGAATACGCCTTGCCGGGTATTAGGCAATGTCATGTAATATGACTACAGCAGTAAGCACAAAGGCTCTACAGTGCAAAGAACAACACTGTGAATTTCACAACTGCTGAAATCTCAGACTGATTTCTTTAAAATTCAGTTTCAGCACAGGAATAATATTTAATTAGTCTTTTATTATCATAAGCCATTTAAATAAGTTCATTTAAATACCTGAAAATGCACAATATCCCACCTTTTTGCAGCACTAAGCCAGTAAAACATCATCCTATAAGATCAGTATGGGATGTGTAGAGTGTGAGTAAAGTTGTTTACCCCATGGGATTCTTTCCAGTCTGAGAAAGCTTTCAAATTGACCATCAAAGTTGTCACTTTACTTTCCCTTTAGGCCTTGAAAAGAGTAATGGGATCTTTTGACAGCTAAAGTCTGATCAAGGAGACTCAGAGCAAAAACCCAGGGAGTCACTGATACCACCTCAAGGAAAAAAAAAGGGGGATGGATGCTCAACTGCCACTGGTGGTGTGAAGAATTTTATCTGATCGTCTCAGCACCTCAGCTTCAGCGCAGCCTGATGCATGTTGGCTGAGCCAAGGAGTGAATCAGTCATCTCAGCTTAAGAAATTCCTAACCATTTGGCAAGGGATGTATTTTAGAAGCAGATCGTACAAAAGTTCGTAAAATTCATTCATACAAAACAAACAAGTTCACTGCATACAATAGAAAAAATGTCCTTGTCTCTCAGTTCTCACCAGATTTTATTGCCATTAATCAGTCATGTCCATCAATGCTGTCAGTAGTAAATAGGAATTTCTTAGTTTAAAGTCTCTTAAAGCTGAATAAAGTCCCAGACATCACTATTAGCTGAGCCATAAGGGAGCTGAGGCACAAAGGAACCAGCCAGTAAAGGCAACTGCAACTTGTCACAAGGGACAGGAAAAAAATACAGTCACCGTCTATACCCAAACTGGGCCAAATTCCCAGTTCATGGGTACAGGTGTTGCTCCCATGGACTGCAAAGATGACAAGCACCAATGTTCAGTGTGCAGCATGCCCTATGACCTGTGACTGCCCATGCTGGGCAGCAAAAGCTCCATGGGACTGTCACCACCTCATGCCATGGCCCCTGAGTCCCTCTGCAAGGAGAGGGTTAAAGGATCACAGCTGCAAAACCTCTGGAAGCTGCACCCAGCAGCCAGCACCACTGAGGTCCCAACCCCAAAGTCAGTCCCCAGTGCCGCCGTCCATATCTAGCTATCTCACAGGGCTGTTGGTCAATCAATGTCTGGTGGTTACCCTAACTATTTACAGCAAGTATTACAAACACAGCCCCTGTGAGGTCTCCGCTGTGTGCAGCCCTGTACAAACTTGCAGCAGGCAAACTCCGCAGACGTGGCATCTCGCTGCAAAACAGCACATGGCAAACAGATCCAATGAACGTGAAGGGAGAGTGAAGAAGATAAGCAAGAAGGAAAGAGGAACACCAGCGTATTTTGTGTAATAAGCTTTCAACATCCACCAGGTCACCAGTGCAAACAACCAGTGCCTGCTGTCAGCAGCTTGGTCAATAAACTCAAATGTTAGATTGCCAAACTCAAGTGCAGAATAATGTTGGGTAGCTTAGTAAGCAGGACCTAAAAGTTAACCTGTGTTACCCAACATTCCAAAAAACTCACAGAAGTTTGCCCACGTTGCTTTAGCTCCTAATGAATCCTTTTGCAAACAGCCTGCAAAACCAACCAGAAGGCACCAGCAGGTTTCGTGATCTCAAGAAATTGAAGTTAAGATGGGATTTAAACTAGCAGGCAATTATCTGCCAGATGGAGAGCTCATCATGCAGAGCACACATTGCTAAATTACACTGTGTCAACAAAAGGAGGCCAACATCAGAAATACACCCCGTGAGAAGGGAAACTGAGTCAACTGATGGGATAGTTCAACCCAGTCATTGCTGCCAAGAGACCTTTACAGTATGTGTCAGGACAACGTCGGCTAGCTGTAACGTCAGCGAGCGCATTGCGGGAAAAGCCACAGGATCCAAATGACAAGCGGCAGCATGTTGGTAATTACCAGCAAGTCTATCATCACGGCAAACTGCAGTGAGAAAGAGGATTAAACAGTAGGCGAAGATGGGTTGAACTCTGGATATTTAGTAGCGTAATTTAAGTCTGAGCCTGTGAATCCTTCCATAACTGACCATTTAACCCATCTGAGGGCCACCCCATCAAAGCAAAATCCATTTACAAATAGTTAAAGCCAGAACACAAACTAATCAGCTCTGATCAATAGGAAAGTACTCCTTGGAAAGCCCTGGGGCTCTTGTTTATTTTACCTCTGAGTTCCCAGGTGGGAAGAGCTGAGTCCCTGGCTACAGCCAGAACTGACCTAGTCCTGACACGGCCTGAATGGTTCACGAGCCAGCTTTTATTATGGCCTAAACTAAATCCAGCAGCTGAGGGTCAGAGCCAGACTGCCCACATACATGAGGTAAGCGGAAGTGTCTGCATACACGAACATGAGCCAGAAAGCCTCCTCTCTGGCGCCCTGCAAGTGTGAGCATGACCCCGTAGCTTATGGCACTTACCAAAGAGATGGGAAATGTGAGTCCCACAACGGCTTCTGTACCTTACTTGGCTCCTCTTTAATGTATAGCACAGTAAGAGCTTTGAGATCAAGAGCTGGAGCCCAGCCCATCTCTGCCCTCACTAAGTGTCCTGATCGCTATGCTGAGTGAAGTGCCCAAGCTGTAGCAGGATGGTATTTCAAGTACTCCCACTTTATAGGACACTTAACTGCCTAAACCAGGATACCGCTGCAGGGAACAGGCACCTCCAAGTGAGGCACTGTGGCATTTGATGGTCAGATATAGGTCCTTGACTGGACCTAAGCTGTGAAAGGTGCCAAACGCCTCCTCCTAGCCATGCTGAGCTGTGCCTGCAGTGTCTGGAGGCTGGCAATCACGCACTGCTAAAACAAGCAATGCACTAGTTTGGGATAGCTTTTACATGATTTAAACTAAATTCAGACAGCTAAATAAACAAATGAATTTAAAAAATAAAAATCACAGCTTGGATGTTACAGGGTCTGCTTTAGAAACAGACCCGGCATGAACATCGCTGCAAGCACAGAAGTAAATGAGGGGCTGGGCTGGTTCCTGGAAAGTTCAAAAGTGCCATTCAATCCAATAAACTCAATGACTTGGTAACATCAGTTTTGAATAGCGTCAAGGAGTCTGATCTGGAGCTAATGAAAGGAAAGAGCAAACCCAACTGATTCAGCAGCTCTTTGTACCCATGATGCGTGCTCCAGCAGCATGACACCTACAGAGAATTGACTTGAGTACACTTGCTTCCAAACTTAACAGCCCCTTGGGATTTAACAGCAAAGACAGACTGCTAGGTGCTGGCCAACATGTCTGTGAAACTCAAATCTGATAATATAGTCCCTGCTTTGCCCATTTGGTGGGGGGAGATGCTTTTGCTTCTCCCTGAAACTGGATCTAGCCCACAGACTCCACAGCAGGCAGGAGATGCCGTGTTGGCAATGGTTGTTAATGACGGACTCTCCTCCCTCCTTCAAAAAGCAATGAAATATTTTGAACAGATGCATCATTTCCAAAAGTGCTGGAGACCTGACGGAATGTAGCCTCTATCACACGTTTGGCAATGCTGTTGAAAACAGATTACTTTCCTTTGTATTTGATAAGCGTAACATGTCTATGTTTACTATGTGGTCCCCTGAGGATTTATTACAGGTTTACCATTTCATTTTTTTGCTTTTTTTGTGCTTGTCAAGTGTAAATACTGGAATAAATAGGAAGGCGGCTACAGCTTAGCAGAATTAACAACTTGTTGAAACAAAGTCCAAAAGTTTTCCTTTCTGTCCAGCAAATCCTATTTTTCTGTCCAACTGCTTTTTTTTCAAGTGCAAAGATCATCTTTCTCAAGTATTTTAAAATTTTCTTTCTTTGTTGAATGCCAAATCCTCATAAAAGCATACTTTCCCCCTTCATTCACTCAAACTCTTGACAATATTTAAAGTCTCTCATAACATTATTCATGGCAAGACATTTTCCTGTTTGCAAGTTATAGCCTCCCCCATCCTTTCCATCTAGTCTGCTAAGCCTGTTACTACAGGTAGTTTGCTGTAACAGAAATAAGTACAATCATCACCACAAAAGAAAACAAACCCTTCCGTCCTGGCACACACATTCAGGGTGGGTTCATCCCACTGAACTTTGGCCACATAACAACAAGGCAATTAGCCCAAGTCAGTCATTTATGTTCCCTTTTTAATCAGTGGGGTGAGATGGACATCTCTAGCCAGCAGCCCTCCTGCCTATCAACCAGTCATGGCTGCAACCTACATGACCATCTGTGAAGAGACACCTGATTTCTTGGGACGATCACAGAATCATAGGATCATTTAGGCTGGAAAAGACCTTTAAGATCAGCAAGTCCAACCATTAACCTAATCATGGTAGGTGATACAAATATGACCGTAAGAGCCAAGCTGTACCTTGGATTACGCTGTTTCAATCCAACAAAATAATCTCATTGCATAAAATCTCAACTGAAGTGCATGCACCCAGATCTTACAAAAAAAAGGTGTTAGGCAAATCCTCACCAAACAAAGAAGAGATCGCTCAATAGCAGATTTCAAAATTTTCCATGAAGATTGCATCCTGCCCCTTTTGGAAACTTGTGTTACACCTATAAATAGTTCAGTGTTTTTCAACACTGGAAAAAGAGCTGCACTGGGGGAAAAAATAATAAAACTGTCACTTGTCACAGAAACACAAAGAGGCAAAACTGAATTTAATTGGTTCTCAGATGTTCGTTCTTTCAAGCGGACAACCACTGTGAACAAGGCTTTGAAGAACCAAATCCCTCGTCAACTTGTTCTGTACTCTGATTTATGCAATCTTTTAGCCAAATAGTCTTTAAGAAATGAGCAGACAACAAAATAGCCTTTCATTCATAAAAGACAGCACAGCCATACTTGTTTCTTAAACGGCAAGCTAAATGTCAGCATAGTTGAAGTACTATTTCACCTAAAAATATCATCATTCCCACAGAAACCAGGACAGAAAGACTGTAACATGGAAGATTGTCAATAAAAGGTCATTAGATCTGATCTGTGTATCTTCAGCCCTTCTAACCTTCCTACGTTTCCTAGAGATTCTCCATAGATATTTTTGGAAATACAAGTCAGTATGCCAAAGAAAGCCAAGAGAGACAGCTGCCCAAATCCTGTAAATTAGGCAATACTGAGGTAAGCAGGTAAGTTGTGTTGTTATCTCAAGCACTCAGACATAGTGAGTCTGTCCCCACCAACTGGCTCCGAAAATCCTGAGGGCTTATAAAAGAGAGAGGAGGGATGGAGAGCTTAGATCTTGTGTCTGACATTTGATCCACCCCCTACTCATCTTCAATGCATGAGCATTACATCTAGAGTTGCCTACACTGCTAAATATTGAAAAGGTATTTGTAGCACATGGATTTTAGAAGAGGTTTCTGCTTCACGTTTACTTGTTTTCTGCTCAGAAAGTAATTCTGCTTCCAACTTTTAGAGCAGTCATGTTCCCTTAGAGCAGCCATGTTCCCACAGTCTTTGTATCAGTCTCACCAGACCCATGAGGGAACTGAGGGGCCCAGTGAAATCACAAGCCGAAGCTGTGCTACAGCGCAGTCATTGCTGTCTGTACCCAAAATAACCAGATGAAAGTGAGCTCAGCTATGCCTATGTATGCAGCAGCTACACATCTGGCTGAACTGTAAACACTGTCATAGGTGTTGCGTGCTATCACATGCCGCTGAACCCATGAACCATGAGCACCCAGCCAGTCAAAACCCCGGAGATAACGTGTCAGCTGCAGGGGCGTCTGGCAGACCTGCAGCACATCCTGAGGAGGAGGCAGGAGACCACGGATGAGTCTCCCTAACCCTTCCTTGAAGATGCTGGGAGACACCGGGGCCACGCTCTGACCCAGCTGGTGGAAATGTGAGAACACCTGGGTTCCCATCCAAGCATCTGCTAAGGATCTCACCAGCAAGAGCCCTACCAGACGAGCGGTGAGCATACTACCTACCTTCACCTAATGTCATACTTTAAAACACAGCATTACTTTCCTCAGTCATGGGGTGTCTGAGAAAATCCATTCAGCTCAAAGATGGGAGTCAACAATGAAAGGGAGTTTCAAGATACTAAGTATATAAGCTGAAAGAAAACAGATCGTTTAATGAGCAAATGTAAAACTATACACTTTATCAGCAGCTAGCTACTTCCTCAGGTAGCAATTGGGGTGTTGGAGATAATGAAGTGTAAAATCCCACTGCTTCACATCACCTACTTTCCCCACCAATTCTACTGCAGGTTTACTATCATCCTAATATCCAAACCCAGAAAACTGCTCTGTATTCTAAACAAAGGGTTCTTTTGTCATTACCCTTGACAACAATTTGATGTTTATTCTGTGTTTGGCAGTTTCAGCAGGCTCCGCAACCCCAGTCTAAACCAACTCTGAACTGCAAGGAAACATGTGTCCAGAGCAACAGAACAAAAGAGGATTCTTCCCAACCTGCAAGTGCAAGTGAGAAGTAGGAGCACTTCAGTGACTTCTAAGAGGGAAGTAAATCATGAGAGAATACACCAAGGAAACCAATTCACTAATACACCCTGAAGCTTAAAAAGTAATCAAAAATATAAAACAATTACCAATACAATTTAAAAATGGTTATTACAACTCTGTCCTCACTTGCAAATAATTTGAAAATAGGAGGAAAAAAGTTTTCCAGGCAATCCCACCATCATACTTTTCTAAAAATAATGTCTATCCCTTGGGAACTTGATTATCAAGTAAAGCCTAGTAGATCTTTCTCCTTCTCACATCTTTGGTCTCATTCTTCTTATGCCTTCTCCTTGTTATCCTAAAGTCTCCCTCTTTCCCAGAAACCACTGAGAAAAGCATCTACATTTAGGCAATTAAAAATTATTAGTACACTGAGCAGAGTGTGTACAAAAGCAGCCAAAACTCCCTGCAACCTCAATAAGCCATTTCTCACACCCTCTCAATCAAGGCAACTCTCTCAATGAAGGTACAGCAATCTTAACAAGAAGATGCTGCAAATAAAAAAACGCCCTTGGGATTTTAAACAGCATTGCTGAGTTTGGGTTTATGTAGGGCTTTGATACACACTTTTTTCCCCCCCTCCTCTCCAGTTACTGATTATGACCTCTGGTATTCATAGTTCAAAGTTTCACTTTGTGGGACGAAGTTAACAAGTGCCATCTGCGTATGCTTCAACCACCAAGACATACTAAGGTAGATCTATCTTGTTAAAAACTGTACAACAAAAAATGGGTATATACAGCCTGCACTGCACACAGACAGAAACAGGGAGAAACAAACATCTTTAGTGATGGCTACATTGCATAGTAGCATTTTCTGAAAGAATTAGACTTACAAAATAGCTTTTATCTGAGATAAAACATCTTGTTTACTTTTTAAAGTGTGCTGTGGTAAACATTTCTCTTTTTTATTACTAGGGATCACCATTTTAGCAAAGAAATTGCTTATTTACCATAGTTCAAGCTGCCATTTTATTTATTTACATGCAGAAGATAGCTTTTATCTCAGTAAAAAGTTATTTTGTCAGTCAGTCTTCCACTAAATATTTTCCTCTCGTAGCCACAGACATTTTCCTGTCTTTTGAAACAAAAATACACCACTCCTATGAAATCCAGGGACGGAATGGAAGGAAGCACACAGGAAAGCAACAAGGCAGCCACAGCTTTTTATCAGCTGGAACAGATCATACAGATGAAGAGGGAAAGTCACATTCCTGTAGGCTGGAGGGACGCACATTTAAAATGCATCTGACCTACAGAATAAAATAGAATATAGAACCTATATGGATGCAATAAAGAATTTAGGTAGCCACATCAGATCCAGGAGCTACCCTAACTTTAAAATTATGAGCCCTGCTCTTGATTTGCTGTTTTAGGAAAATAAACAGAAGTGTTTAAACCCACTGCTACTAACTATTATGGGTCATCCTTCACTTCAGCCCCACTTAATGCACCAAGTAAGGACTGGGGATACAATCCAACAGCTCCCAGTATAACACCATCTTCCTACACAAGGTCCCTCACCGCTGCCTCCCTGGGCTTTGCAGCCTTTGAGCCACTGCTTTCCCTTCACTCACCTTAGCGTGGGATGCACACGCAAAGTGCAAGTGCCTGAAGTCCCCGGGAACACTAGTGTGCAAAAGCCCTGCAGCCACGCAACATGCTGGCACACCTCCTCCCACCCGGAGGGAGGAAGAGGTGCCTCCACCCGTTGGTTTCCATCATCTCCTAATTGTATAACCTACAGGGATCCCACCGCAGCTGCCTGTGGGAATGTGTTCGCCGAGCAGTTCGGGTGCTAATTGCCCCTCGCTGACCCTGAAAGCAAGTCCTCGCAGGGAGCCAGAAGCATCACCCCTAAAAGAACCGGTTGCCCTGCGGATCTGCCCCCCCAAAACCCATAAGGTCCCAGCAGCCCCGTCCACCCTGCTCCCAAAGGCGGGGGCACAAGGCCAGGGTGCACCCTGACGCTGCCGAGGCACCAAACCCGCATCCTGAGCGGTTGCCCAGTGCTCGCCCTCTGCACCCAAAGGTGCCCCTGTGCTTACAGAGATCACTTTTCCCTTGGGTTTCTTTTTTCCCTTTAATCTCAAATCTTCTTCATACATAGAAATAACCCCCCAATGCCTTGCATCTCAGGCACAGCTGCGGCCTTACCTTTATCAGAATGGCTAAACCTAAGTATTACATCTTCTTTTACATTTGTACAGAGAAAGCACAGAGCTGGAGATTCAGGACCAGCAGCGTAATGACTTTTAAATTACAATAATAATGAAGATCCTTTACCAAACCTTGAGTAAAAATCCCAAAAGTTTATTGCAACGCAAACAAGCACCATCTTAATTTGTATTTGCTAATAGTCAATAACCTCATGAATGCCACTGGAGATTAAAAACCAAAGAAATGTAAAAGGTGATACTTGAGCTTGCATGCCCTCGAAAATGCTCGGGTGTCTATCCCTCACCGCGTAAGAAGCACTACCTTCCCAAAATCATACATTATACCACGATATTTCACATTTATCTGGACCACTCGAAAGCTGTAGCATCCGGCCAGGTTGGGTTTTATCTGCACTGGTGAGTTAGGCTGGGTTCCCAGAGGAGTTTGCACACACACCTATTGTATCCCATCGAGCTGCCGTTGATAAGTGGGACTACTTGTGGCAGCACAGCCGACCAGGTGCCGGCAGCGTCTGCAACATGATACCCAGGCAAACTTGTGCAACATTTGTGCAAAGTTGAGGCTAGCACCAGCCTTCCCCCTCCAGCACCGGCTGGGACCGCAGTACAATGTTTAACACGGGCAAATGCAACGTGACTTGAACAATGTTTAACCCAATTTTTGGCCAAATAAATCCCAATTTGTTATCGTGAACACTACTGTGGACAAAAAGAAATCGTTTTAAACAATCCTGTCAATTTACGCCATATATTTAATAGTAACACTAAGAAATCACAGGCTGATCGACTCTTGACCACCTGTTTCTGAAGCCCAGGGTAAAATCCTGCCCCCTGGAAAGCAAGGGCAGGATTTCAGCAGGGTCCGGACTTCATCCCAGTTGTTAAAACAACATAAACCTAATGATACAATGTACAGGCATGGGAATATAAGGCCAAGCTCTGCTTTTCTGTAGGAAAGCCTGAAAGGCACAATGGAAAAAGGAGAATATGTCTTTTTTAAGGGACCCCTTGGGGCACCCCTGGCACACATCTGGATTCATTTCATCCAAAAGAGATCCAGTTTGCTCACTCTGATGGCTGTGCATGACAGGCATGGGCAGAGGGGCACCCAGAAAGATTCACTTCAAAAGAGATTGACTTCAAAAGCTCCCTCCCGATCCAAAGCAAAATGCTAATATCCACATCACCCACATTCCTGCCTCCTGGCTTGGATGAGTTCCTGACCGGCTGCCGGGACACAGCCCAGCAGGAACCGCGGCACCAGGGCAAAGGCAGAGCAGAGCCTGCCCAGGGCTGCCCACCGTCCCACCGAGCTTCTGATGATGTTGGCACTGTTAGGGTAACTTTTAAACACTGAGCGTGCTGTTCTCAGTTTTTATGAAATTATCTTCATTTACCTGATTTTCATCATTCTTACGGCTTTGTTTATATGCAGAAGGCCAACATTACCACACTTACATGAATAATCCCCAAATCAAATGAAAAAAATGCTGTGTTTAGCCAAGTATCAAAGTCTCAAACTAATTTAATTGAGTAGCGCAGCTCCTCACTAGCATCACACACGCTCACATGCCTCCACAGCACAACACATTGCTAGGTGGAAATAAGATTTTTATAGCAGCAGTGTTACTTCCGACTCGTATATAGATCAAATTCCCAAAGCTCACAACGAACTCCAATCCTTCCCTGACCTGAAGAGCAGCTGTGTGTAGGGCAAGACTTTGTGTTTGTCTGGGTTGAGAGGTTAATGGCTACTCCATAGACGCGTTTTTCAGTTAACTGGCAGGTCATTTTAGCAGATGATTTGCAGGTATTTCGCAACACTCAGAGATAACCCTGTGGAGTACTTCTGTCTGAGTTCATCTCTGTCTTTTTTTTTGTAAAGACTGCATCAGATAAACCAGAGAAAGCAGGCAGGTGAGAGTTTCCTGGATGCAATCACACACTGTCAAACTCTGCCCTTTCAATTTCTAAACAGCAAACTTCTCCAAATTAACGTCACATGGAGTTCAGTGCTTGTCAAAATTATTTTAAAATCCTATCCATAAAAAGCTTTAATCTTTCAAATATCTGAAGACATGCAGCAGACAGCCAATTTTGATCAGTATCATAGCAGTTTCAAAGTTCACACCTTCACCAAACATGACAACGATGCTTGAACGATCAAGCTCCTGTTACTTAAGAAAAGGTCTTCATTCCCACCTGAGATTTCATCCACTTACACTGCGTAAATCATTAGATTGAGAAAGGAATAGTTCGTGACATCTATTTTTCTGTTCTGAACACTCTCCTCATCTAGTCTAATGAAATGTCTTTTCCAAGCTTCTTGCTCCAAGTCAAGTTCTTATCATCCGCTACTAGATAAAGAGCTACTGGTTCAGACAATGAGCACGCAATCACCTGCACCTTAATCCAAATGTTTTTCTTTAAGGTCACAAGCCAACTGTGTGTTTTCTCTGCAAGTCCTCACAGGACATGGAAATGGCATTTATGAGCCAACTTACCACATCAGCTGCCCCCCATCATTTTGGAAGAAACAGGAGTGGCTTGTCAGGTGATACACCACAGTAAATTCCATCAGTTCAGTTGACATCACTTTCATTTTCCTGAAGCAAAAAGGACTTCAAGCCTGCAAACACAAGGGAGAGCACGGCTCTCTCCCCCGAGACCCCACTGCAAGCCATGACTACTTACAGTAAAACAAGCGCTGCCAGGACTATGCCATCATTTGATTATCATTTTTTTAATACAATCATCCAAAATGAAGCATTTCCCACTCAAAGTGTCATTTTACATACCTAGTACATTCAGCTATTTTTTGCAGAAAGAATACAAATATTAGCTTTAGGCTGCAGAAAGAGGTTGCAAGGAATGTATCTGGTTAAACCTCTGAAAGTCAACAGAAATATGGGATCAGGTCCACAGTAAACTTTATAGAGTGGCACCTGCAGAGGAAATTACTCACTGCATGATTGATGCCACAATTAGAGGCATAAAAAGTAATTCCATGATAAACAAGCAACAGAGCAGAGAAAAAACAATATCCTAAGAGCACATATGTGCTCATATAATAGTATATATTGGATGATATCGAACAGTCTTCAAACACACAGAGACACAAATTGTCTGAGGAAGTTAATGGTGCAGTACCCCTCCTCTCCTCCTCCCCCTCCCCCCAACAGTGCAGATTCTGGGCTGTATTTGGCCAGTATCTGTCCCCAGCTCTACGAAAGCAACTCCAGTGCAATTAGCAGCGATACACAGCTATTACACAGCCATAACTCATTGCTCTCAGCGTCGCGATTTCCCACAGGAACGCACGCCAGCAATGCAAACCAGCACAGCTCCGCCAGTGTCACATCTACCTGGGCCACACCAGTGGAGAACTGGTCTGAGGGCTAGGGATCTTCCAACCAAACCACCCAGCATGCAGAAGGGAATAAACGCGGTTTGTTGCTAAAAAAAGCAGAGATACCAAATCTCAAGTTTGTTTTTTTTAAGAGGAAAAAAAGAGGGAGGGGAAACAGCATTACAGATACACGTGCATTCCCTACATCTTTGCAACTTACGTCCTTTATTACCTTTATACAACCACATCAGAAAAGCTTCAGCCAAGCTCCCACCTCAACTGAGGGAGTATATACTCTTCCACGCACACTCATATTTATTTACCCTTGTGATCCACGTTTACCAAACAACTTCAATGCACCACTTCAATCCACAGCACATGGGCTTCATACATTTTTGTGGCTCCTCCAAAAATTTCACAGATAAATTGCTGCCTCAGGAAACCGAAAGCTGTGCACTAAACTGCAAGCAGGTTATTTCTGCCCATGCCCCTGTGCCGGTCTGACAAGCAGAATTACGCACTTTATGAACTTCAACGTTTGCTTACCTGAGACCGAAACTTTCATGAGGGCTTCCAGGGGTCTGTTGTTGTCCAGATCGCGACTGAGTTTGAGTTCCCCAGTGGCAGAGTCCAAAAGGAGCAAGTTTAACTCATTTCCTTGCACAAAGGTGTAGGCCAGGCTGTCAGACACATCAGGATCATGAGCTGGGATCTTGCCAATGACACCAGAGGGGAAGCTGTTAGACTTGTTGGTCACATAGTTATTGAAGAGGATCTGGAAGTCCTGCAGCACCGGTGGGTTATCATTTTGATCCAGGAGGCGTATGTGCACCGTTGCCCGGCTCACAAGAGGGGCAGAAGTGGCCTGCACCACAATCACGTACTCTGTCCGGCTCTCATAATCCAGGTCCATCAGGGCCGTGAGGTCTCCATTGAGCAAGTCCAGCTGGAAGACCTCAGGGATGTTCCCCTCTACGATCTGATACATGATTTGTGCATTGGTCCCCTCATCGGGGTCGGCAGCACTGATGCGTGCCACAATAGAGCCCACGGGGCTGTTCTCCTCCACAAAGATGTCAAATTCATCCTTCTCAAAGACAGGGGGGTTGTCGTTGATGTCTAGCACAGTCACTTGGATATCCACGGAAGCTTTCAGCGGCGGGCTGCCCCTGTCCACAGCAAAGGCCCGCAGGCTGTAGACAGCCACATTCTCACGGTCCAGCTTGCGCAGTGTGCGTATCACTCCAGAAGTGGGTTCGATGTAGAAGTCTCCATCTCCATCGTCACCGCCTTGGAACGTGTAGAGGAGACGGCCATTTAGGCCTGCATCACGGTCAGTGGCAGACAGCTGCAGGACGCTGGTGGAGAGCGGCACATCCTCGAAAACCGAGCCCTGGTAGCGGTCGCGCAGGAAGCGGGGCGCATTGTCATTGGCATCCAGGATGAGGATCTCAACATAGGTGGTGTCCGATTTCTGGGGGATGCCATTGTCATGCGCTGTAATGGCCAATGTGTAGGAGGCCTGGTCTTCGTAGTCCAGCTCCATCAGGGTGGTGATGGTGCCTGTATCAGGGTCAATGCGGAACTGGGGGATATTATCGTCCAAGATGTAAGTGATTCTTGCGTTCTCCCCCGTGTCTTCATCAGTGGCACTGATGGTGACAATAGAGGTGCCAATGGGCTTGTCCTCACTGACGCTTACTGTGTAGTGGGAACTCTGGAAGACCGGGCGGTGCGTGTTGGCATCCGTGACGTTGATGAAGACCTGGACAGTGTCAAAGCGAGTGCCGTCAGAGGCAGTAACTGTGAGCACATACTGCCTTTCCTGCTTGTAATCCAGGGGCAAGGCCAGCGTGATCAGCCCCCCTCCACTCTGACTGGTGATGGCAAAACGGTTCCTGGTGTTGCCACTGGTGATTTGGTAAGTTACAACGCTGTTAACGTCCCTGTCCACTGCTGTCAGGGTCAGGACACTGCTGCCCACAGCTGCGTCCTCGTTCAGTCTGAGGTGATACACCTTCTCTGTGAAGGTGGGGTTGTTGTCATTCACATCCAGGACAGTGATGGACACGCTGGCTGAGGAGGTCATGACTGGTATACCATGGTCCCTGGCCTCCACCCCAAAGTGATAGTTCTCCACAGTCTCTCGGTCCAGCTCTGCAGCCACCGTGATCCACCCTGTGCTGTTGTTGATCTGAAAAGGGAACCCAGAGTCACCTGCTACGGGGGTACCTCCGGTGGATGGTGCCATCTCTATGAGTTTGTACTCCAGGCGGGCGTTCTCCCCGGAGTCAGCATCCACAGCCTGGATGTGCAACACCGAGTAGCCCAGAGGAACGTTCTCCAGCACCGTGGCTTGGAAGGGAGTGCTCACAAAGATGGGGGCATTGTCATTCACATCCACGACCTGCACCGACACCATGCCACTGGAGTTGATCAAGGGAGGCCTGCCCCCATCCTGGGCTTTGATCCGGAGCGTGTACTCCCGAATAGTCTCGTAATCCAGAGGATTGATCAGGTCGATGGCGCCGGAGAAGGAGTGGATGTAGAACTGGCCTTTCAGGTTGCCACTCACAATGCTGTAGTGCACCTGGGCATTGCTGCCCCGGTCCCGATCTGTGGCCTGCACCTGCAGTATCTGGCTGTTCACTGGGGCATCCTCTGGCACCTGAACCAGGTAGCGCTTCTCACTGAACTGGGGGTAGTTGTCGTTCTCATCCTCGACGGTGATGTGCACCATAGCCGTGGCACTGCGAGGTCCCGGATCCTTGCCCTGGTCATTGGCTTCTACCACCAGGTGGTACTCGGAGACGTCCTCGCGGTCCACTGGGGCTCGGGTCCTCACAACCCCGGAGCGCGGGTCGATCTCAAAGACCCCATCACCAGCTCCTGGCTCCAGCAAACGGTAAAGCATGTTGGCGTTAGCTGGGGCATCACCGTCAGTGGCACGGATGGTCAACACCTCATAACCCACCTCCAGGTTCTCCCGGATGCTCTCCCGGTACTCGGGCTGCTCAAACACTGGCTCGTGGTCGTTGGTGTCACTCACAGTCACTGTCAGATAGGTAGTGGCCGAGCGGCGGCGCGGGGAGCCGTGGTCGGAGGCGGTCACCTTCAGCACATGGGTGTCCTTCGTCTCCCGGTCGAGGCTGCGGGCGGTGACCACGCTGCCCGTCTCGGCGTCGATGGAGAAGTAGTCGTTGGAGCGCTCATCGAAGAGCGCCTCCATGGAGTACGCCAGCCGGCCGGCTTCCCCCTCGTCAGGGTCCTGGGCCCGCAGCACGATGACCGCCGTGCCGGCCGGCTCGTTCTCGGGGATGGAGACCTGGTAGCTGGGCAGCTGGAACTGCGGGGGGCTGTTGAGGCTCCGCGCCCGCCGCGCTCCTCGCCGCCCGCCGCCCTCCTCTCCCGGCGGTGGGGCGCAGCCGGCGGCGGCTCCGCGGGACTCGGCGGCCGCTCGTTGCCGGGCGCGCCGCGGGCAGGGCCCGCCGACTCCTCGGGGCCCGCGGGGCTCGGCGGGCGGAGCGCGGCTCAGCGCGGATCCCGCCGCCCTCAGGCGCCCGGCGGGCGGCAGCGCCGGGGGCTCGGCGGCAGCGCGGCGCCCCGCGGCCTCCGGGGGCAGGTGGAGGAGCGGGGCGGCGCGGGGCGGCCGCAGCTCCCCGCCGCCCGCCAGCGCCAGGGCGCAGAGCAGCGCGGCCCAGGACACGCAGGCGGCGGCGGACAGCCGCAGCATCTCCGGGGCTCAGCGGGCAGCGATGCCGGGCAGAGGGCTGCCGTACAATCCATCCACCCGCCGGGCTGCCCGCCCGCCCTCATCCATCAGCCGCCGGCGCGGCCTCCCCTGCCGCCCTGGCCGCCCGGGCGCCGCCGGCCCAGAGCCCCGCGCCCCGTCCCCGTCCGCGGCCAGCGGGCTGGAGAGCTCCAACTTTTCCACCTTAAACTTTGAAGTGAGTTCAAAATGGCTCCTCTCCTCCTCCTCCTCCTCCCACTGTCGCTCCCGAGAGGGTGATTAGCATAAACCTGCTGCTCGTCTCCTTCGCCAAAAAAAGAAAAAAAAAAAAAGAAAGAAAAAAGAAAATTAAATATCGAAGTCGTCCCCCGTCCCCCCCCCGCGGCGGCGCTGGCCCACGGGCGACGCGGTCCCGCGTGGCTGTGCGACACAGCGGAGCCGCCCTGTCCCGTCCCGTCCCGTTCCTGCCGCTCCGCTCGGTTCCGCGGCGGCGCTGAGCGGCGCAGGCTGCGCGGAGCGCGGCGGGCGCTGCCCGGGGCGGGGTTTCCTGCCGGCCCCGCCCGGCCCCTCCCGGGCGGCGGCGGCGGCGGTGGCGGGGGCCGGGCTGGGTCCGGCCCGGCCCCGCGGGGCTCTCGTCCCGCCGCCCGGCGCCTCTCGGCGGCCGGGAGAGCTGCCCGCTCGGCTGGGGTCTGCGCCGGGCGGAGGCTGCGCGGGCAGCTGGCGGAGCAGGTACCGCTGCTGCAGCCCCGCTCCCCCCGCCAGAAACGGCGCTCCGGGGGGTGGAGGTGCAGCGGGAAGGCGCTGCGCTGCGGGTCGCAGCCGGTTCCCCGCGTATAGCCAGCCACCTGTCGTCCGGACCAAAGTTACACTGAATTTTTTTTTTTTTTTTTTTAATATTGTTCCCATGGAGGAAAAAATAATTAAAATTACTTTTCAGGACAAAATCACCATCATCTGACTTAGGGACTGCCGTGTATCCCGGCGGTAGGCTTTGCTGGCATGCTCAAGCTTTGCAAAACAGCAGGTAGGATCTGAAACCTTGAATGAAAGATTTCTTTGGGGCAATTGCACATAATTATATACAAGATGCAAACTTAGGTAGTTTGCAGGAAGAAGCAAAGCCAAACCCCGCATGCAAATGTTGCACTGGTGATTATGATGTCAATGCAATGACTTTATGCTAAGCCTTTTTTCATTTGTAATGTACGCGTTGAAGTGGGCCGCCCAGGCTGAGCCTTCATCCCTGCGGCTGCAGCGTCCTCTTGTGGGTACGGCCTGGAAAAAAAAAGATGCCTGTTACCTACCTCCGGTGCACATCGTACCATCGGTGGTAAATACCGACGATAATCTACGGGGATCTTGCGTACAAGAGCTTTAGATACGAAGAAGACCAGGGGGTGGAGAGCAATAAGTAGTGAAAGGTTGCCGAGTGGGATTGTGCAAAACGCTGCGCTTTGTAGGAGCTGGAAGGCAACTTTTAGAGCAATCTCTTACTGACAGTTCAGGCTCTTCAGCACTTATGAGAAGTCTGTTAAAAAAAAAAAAAAAAAGATTCTTTCAACTGCTTTCATCACCGGAACTCCATTATTGCAAGGGCGGGGGGGGGGAACCAAAAACCAAAACCCTCCAGCTGGATTATTGCCAATATGTCTGTCAGTGGAAAAAAAAGCTTTATAAATTGCAGTTTTGGAAGATGTTTAGCTGACTCAGCTTTACTCAATTAGATTTTGTTTTAAAAATGAGATTTAGAGGCTTAGTTGGCTTTTCAGATCCACTGATGAAAATGATAGTTCATGAAAAGGAAGAGGAAAGATATAGGTTAAAAAAAAACAAAAACAAAAACAAAAAAAACCCAAAACCTCCCCTTTATCAAGTTTGAGTGGATGTAGTGATCTGTTTTATACTCCAGAAATCAAGCAACTCACTCTGTAGCTGATTTAAATCATATCAATATTAACTTGGGATCTGCATAAGAAAACCCTGTTTTAAGTCCAAACTTTTCTTACTTCTCTCTACATTTTCTTGCTGCAATGCTTAATGCCCATATTTTGAAAAATAAACGTTTGTTACAAAATAATCCTTCTCTATGGCTTTTTAAAAGTGAGATCCAAGCACATGTTTCCAGAGTTATTATTAGATAAAATAGATCTGCAAGAAAAGACAGTTTAAACTTTTTTTCTTTCTATTTTCTTGCAGCAAGAGGCAACATCCGTGAGGCCAGAAAGGGAAGATATTGTGAACGCGTTTGTATGAAACCAATTATGTGCATAATTACACAAAATCCTCCATCCTATTCCTGTTTGTATGACTTGCCCTCTGTTTTCAGTTAATTTAGTCTTATCATCTGATGTGTTTCACTGTTTTCTCATTAGTTGTATAATCCCTATTGTTCCTTTCATGTGTTTTACCATTGTCGTATAATTTTACCATAAAAATAGATTTCAAATGCAAAAATGGTGACTATAGTGTTGAAATGCAAGGCTGACTCGTTGCCCCAGTGAAAGGAGGGGGTTAACACTAACACACTGACAGCTCCAGTCGCTTTCCAGACCCAGGCAATGGTGAGCCTGCGCCCATATCGCTCCGTACAGAAATGGGAGTCGCTGCTTGGTCAGAGGTTGGCGCTGGTGTTTCTGCTGCTTCTGTGGGTCCAGAAGAGTCAGAGAAGGCAACGGTGAAATCGAGCAGTTAGTAAAGGCGGCTCATGGTGGGGAGGAAAATCAGAATTGCATCTGTCTTGTGTTTTAACTGGCAAGTTTTCAATGAAGGCTGGTCCTTCTAAGAAAATCAGATACTCCCTTTGTGTCTGATTCTGCAGATTTTCTGGTATATGCTGCCCTTTTCCATAGAAGAAGTCACACTGACATCACCATGATGGGTGATGTTCATAATAATATGCAAGTGGGCGAGGAAACCCTTTGTTTCCTTGGTACCAATCGATGACATATTCATTTCACAGTTCAAAAAATGCTCCGTTTCAACTTGTCCAGGAGTGAAGTATTTCCAGTTTCTTTTCAAAGAGAATTTAAAACAAAACTGAGAAGCTAAAAAAAAAAAAAGGATAACATTGTTATCCAGCTCTGTTCAGTGCTCAGCTCTAAAAAAAGTATAATAAAACTTCAAGGGATTTTCTTAAAACATAAAGTTTAGAAGACCACGGAAGAGACCAAGATTTGTTCCTTAACTGAAACTCTGCTGTGAGATCTGTAGCTGTGAGATCTGTAGCCCGGAGGAAGAGGAATGCAGAGCTGGGGTTGCCTGCATCTAGATCTGATGACATTTTAAAGGTTGGGAATGAAGCGATTCAGTGTGACATTCATCCCTGTGGAGGAAGTGATTGTCTGGAAGAAGATGGAGCTTTTCTCATCTCAGCCCATCAGTACTTTGAGGAAAGACTTAAAAATTCACGTTCGGTAATTCCGTGTTACAAATAGTTCACATTTTTAAGAATAAGAGTGGTGAAAAGCTTTTTGTCATGGGATTTGTGAAGTATATTGCAAAAAGGTGATATGCAGTGTGTCCCCCACCAGCCAGTGGCTTTATCTCCTAAACTCTCGCTTGAGGGGAGGTTATGCAAGAGAAAAAAAATTATCCTCAAATTTAGGCATCCGTGCAACACAAACGATATCTTGTACGGGATCTCTATATACATAGTGTTAACATAAATTGATAGATGTAACACATATTTGTAACTGCATTTATTTACTTCACCAGTGATCTATTCCTGCTAAAATAATGGTTTGAGAAAATAATCTGAGAAACCACAACAGGCAGCAGTAAAGCAACCTTTAACCACACTTTATTCCTCAACCTTCCAATTTTCCAGCACCTGGAAAGAAACTAGAAGTTGTGTGTCACACATTAGAAGTGAACAAAACTAGGTTCTGGAGGGCAATGCTATTTATTATCCATTATTTCAAATAAAATGACAACAGTAGATATGAAGAAAAAAACCTGAATAACAAATAACTTGCTAGTCTTTAGGCTACCGGTGCTGGTCGCTGTTACATCCGACCCTCAAGGCTGGGTCTCTTCATTGTCTGGGACTGCCCATCAGCAGAGATCAGCCTTCTGTGAGCCCAGACAAAGTCTAATAAGAAAAGAGAGGGGCTAGCTGAGAGGAATTCCTCAATTTTGAAGGTGAGCCTTGCCCTGCTGTTGTTCCCCCTGTCCATGCAGGAGGGAGCCCGGGGCTGCCCCTGGCCGACTTGTCCCTGGTTCTCCGGGGCTAGGCATCGCCGAGGGGGTCTCCATCTGCCCAAAGCACCCGCAGGAGACCTCGTCCCAGTGCAGTCTGCAAACTGGTCTGAGGACCAGAGCTGAGTCCCAGTGTCGCTCTAGTGAATTTAAATTGGATAAAATCAGGATTTTAGACAATTTCTCCAATCACTACAGAAAGCACGATAGCAAGTTGCTCTGTGAACAGGCGTTTGGAGTTCCAGTCCCCATACAAACCTGTTCCACATCCAGCCCAAGAAAGCTCAAGTGAGCAAAAGTAATTTATTTTTTCACATTTCATCTAAGTGTATTTTAAGAATAGAAGAATTAGTTCAAGCTCCATAAGGTGAAACTTGAACCTTCACCTATTGCAGGAACCACACAGGTTTGGAAACATTTCAGAAATACTTTTATTGCTAACATGCGTTATTCTTAAAGCCAAGAACAAATTCCAAAGCGCTGGGATGCTTATTGCAGAAATTATGTTCAAGACTTCTTGGCTGTATGTAGTTTCTCTTTTGTAGGAAGAGAAGAAACAATTTAGAGCTCTTAGACAGCAAGTTTGTTGTAGCTAATCATACTGTTGCTTCTTTTGAAATCCTCGGTGGAGATAGCAGCGATTCGGTGTTGGAACTTGTTTATTTCCTTAGACTTAATACCATCCATTTATAATTTACCCTAAGGAGCTCAGCTCCACCCTTCTCAAACACTGCCTGTGAATTTCCTCACTCTAAATAGGTTTGGGTATTTTTTTTTTCCTCCTCACTTATATTAGCTAAAAGCTCCACTAGTTACAACATGCAAATAGACAAATAAACCAAATGAAGAGCAAATTTCATGCCCAAAAATTACACCATGGCCAAGAGCAAATAAAAGCTGAATATGACTCGACTTTTATTTATGGGAAAATCAATGCAGAGGCTAATGCATCGGAAATGTAGTTCTACAAACTAACAAGATCTGTAACAAATCCTGTAACAAACTAGTACATAATACCCAAGACTAATAATCCAGTTCAAGTAAGCAGAGTAGAAAGCCCAGGTCTACAGATTCATGTGATTTTCTTTACTTTTCAGGTCTCTCCTACTCATTAACAGAGGTACTGAATGAGAAAGCAACCCTTGGAAATTACCTTTCATTGTTTGTTTTGCAGGACTTGCCCTCTCTCTCTCACAGGGTCTCACCCTAGGTTGTACAAACAGATTCAAAAATCAGCTCTCATGGCTTTGCCCAAGAGATTCAGGTGAGTTTGCGGCAAATTTGCTGTCAGCTCATCAAAATAAAGGTGCAGCAGGATAGGTTTCCTTGCTTTGACAGCTTCTGTTATTTAATCAGGGGATTAGGGGACTAATTAATAAAAAAAGAGTGCAAAAGCTAGACACATCTAGCTTGGCTAAGAGACAGGTTAGGGTCTGGAGTGGGCGGGAGTCTAACAACACATTACAAACATCCAGGTGTAGTCACCAAGGAGCAGTTATGGATGGTGGTACAAGAGCATGAGGAGCAAGGAGATGACACAGAAGATGAGTAGATTGAGTAGCAGGGTTCAAGTACTGATAGACGTGTTTCTGGCTGTGGAGCAGCCTTCTGCAGGACTGCACAGCATGCTCATGGGGTAGGAGTGCTCTGCATTCACATGGGAGTATGGGGGTAATGTTCTTGTACCACCATCAGTAACTGCTCCTTGGTGACTAGACCTGGATGTTTGTAACATGTTAGACTCCAGCCTGCTCCAGTTTGTCCCCAAGTAATTCCTTAAGCTCTCTCTACTCTTTTGGCAGCCATTTAGTATTGAAACATTATTTTTCAGGGATTTTAACACACCCAAAATATTTTTTTCTGGAGTGATCTGATATTTTCTGAACTTTTTATGGCATACATAGAGACAGGATTAGGTTTTTTCCTCCAATCTCTATTACTTTGTGCTTATCAGCACCGAGCATCATCTGCCATTATATTGCCTGCTCGCTCAGCAGCATGAGATTCTTTTTCATCCCTCCAGAAGCCAGTTAGGTTTGATGTCGTTAGATTCAACTATCCTGGCTACTTTTGTAACCTCTACACGCTCAGTCACCTGTCTACTCAGCTCTTTCCCAGCAGTGGGGTTTTTTAGCCTGTTCCCATGAGCTTGGTGTGGGCTCCTCGGACACAGCAACCTTTGCACAGGGAAACCATCAAGGGAAATTCTTTCAACTGCTTATAAAAGAGTATTCAAAGAGCTTCTGGTGGATAGGCATGAAGGAGTGAAAGCAAGGACACAGTGACTTTGGTCTAAACTGTTCCTTTTCCAGAAGTTCAATTACATTCAAAGACAAGGTATTTCAGACTCTTAGGGGAGGAAGCACACAGCTGTAATGAAACACTTGCAGGCAGGGGATTACTTGACCTGTTGGAAAAATAAAAACATCAGCTGAAATGCTTAACGTGGGAATATGAAGTCAGGGTAACAGGTTGCTGAGATAACGGTGGGGTTTAAGGCTTTGTGGCTGTCTCAGCAAAAAGACCAAGAAGGTGATGTAGGTGTTCAGCATCTCTCTTAAATCACTGTTTTTTTTGCAGATGAGGTATTATGGCTATCATTATATCCTCCCCTTTCTCAGCATTATTTCATACCTAGAGTTTGATGGGAAGATACAGTCTTGGTTTCTAGTCCTGGTCTGAAAACACACTGTGCACCACAATCACTTTTCATCTTTTCCCAAGAGGTCTAGGAATAGTAATTTCTTTTCTGGTAGATGCATTTTGTAACATCTTTCTGAGCATTTTTCATCATCCCTGGAGCTTGGCACCTCTGAATGTGAAAAAATAGAAAGTATTTGACAAACCAGTATACCAAATCACTTTAAAAAGCATCAGTAGAAGTGTGATGGGCCCCAGTTTAGACTCTCTCTGGCTCTGGGATGGGTACATATACACAATGTCCTCCTGCAGAAATCCAGAGGCGTCAGGCCCGAGTGCTGGTGCAGGACCAGTGCGTTGTACTGCTGCCGTGCTCTCAGGATGAGCTTTGCCCCGTGACAGATCACCCCCTTGGCCAGCCTGTGCCAGGCTGGGCTTAGCACAGCCCTGAGACCATGCCTAGTGAGAAATTTGGACGAGGTTACCTTGTGTATGTCAGGAAAGGTAAAAGAACTTTCCTCTGGGTTCAAGCCATGCTGTACCAGTTGGCCTCTGTGCCAAAAACCAGCACCTTCCCTGATTTATTTCCCCATCTAAACAAAGTGAAAAGATAGGTTTCACTCCAAATGCATGAAATATATAGCATTTTCAAAATCCAATGTTTTAACTGTCCACTTTTCTGCTCCTCTGCTAGCTATATAGCACCAAGGCATTTCCTGGCAGGGATCGGTTGTCCTACCTCTCCAGCAGCCTTCACCGGGCTCACCACTTATTAGCAGATCATGTCTCTGGTTGCTGGATTTCTTTGGGGATCACTCAATATTGTTTCATAAAAGAGAGGAAGCACATTTGCACTCTTAATGAATTTAGTTGTCATCACTTGTCAGCTTTGTGCTCTGAGGTCTCAGTTAGATAGCATAATTATAATTATATTTATATATAGGTAATTATAATCTGGGAAATGGTCCAAATTCTGCTTTTTAAGTAAAATTGGTCAAGCCTATTTGCAGTGACTGGAGCCCCTCTGCATGCAGCAGTCTCACCAGCAGCACCGTGGTGGCCGTGGGAGGATGCACCGCATGGAAACAAAGGGACCTGCTTTCTTGCTGGGGTACAGCCAGGGGTCATTTCTTATTCTGCCTGGCATTCTCCGAAACACTCTTATCTTCAGACATTCTAGCCTGGAAGCTTAAGTCAGAAAAAGGACAAAAATAATCACCGGTTACACAGGCTGGGGAGTGGGAAGGTCATTAGGCTGTCAGGCTTGTGCTCCATCCCTACCGCTGCTGCCAGGCTGATTTTCCCTACACCAACAGGCACGGGTCTCACAGTCCTCAAAGAAACAAGGGTCACACAAGATGGTTTCTCATGGAGTGGCTTTGGTTTCAAATCCCACCGTCACTCTTGCCATGGCAACAGCTGCTGAACGAACAGCACAGGGCTCTGCAGAGCCAAAACAGCACCGTGAGCACCCTGCCTGATTCTCCAGACCTGACCTACAGCTGTAAATCCTGTCTTGATGATTTCTTTGTCTTCAGGGGCACAAAATATGTTTTCTGGTGAAAAAAAATCCTCTGGGAATATCTCTAACCATTTTTACTGGAGTGTGCAGCATCACCCCTAGCTGCTGTCTCAACGATCAGTTGCAACTTCCACCATGTCACGTTAGGAAAATCATAGAATCATAGAATGGTTTGGGTTGGAAGGGACCTCAAAGACCATCTAGTTCCAACCACCCTGCCATGCCAGGGACACCCTACACTAGACCAGGTTGACCAAAGACCCATCCAACCTGGCCTTCAACACTTCCAGAAAGGGGGCATCCACAGCTTCTCTGGGCAACCTGTTCCAGTGCCTCACCACCCTCACAGGGAAGAATTTCCTCCTAATACCTAATCTAAACCTACCCTCCTTCAGCTTAAGGCCATTACCCCTTGTCCTGTCACTCCATGCCCTTGTAAACAGTCCCTCTCCAGCTTTCCTGCAGGCCCCTTTAGGTAGTAGAAGGCTGCTCTAAGGTCTCCCTGGAGCTTTCTCTTCTCCAGGCTGAACAACTCCAACTCTCTCAGCCTGTCTTCATAGGAGAGGTGCTCCAGCCCCCTGATCATCTTTGTGGCCCTCCTCTGGACTTGCTCCAACAATGCAGGGTGCTCTTGGGTTTTGCGAGCCATAGGTGAAGCATCAGGACTCCACCATCATCTCTGCTACTCATCCAGGGAGCATCGCTGTAGCATTAGAAAGCGCTAATCTCCATTTCCACCCACAGTGCAAAAATGAAAATTTTCTGAACTATGAGGAGGCTGAGAGACTCGGAACTAAAAATATTCCTGCAGCTGTCACTGTCACTGATGAAAAAAGTTGTCAGAACTGGCTTATTCTGAAAATTTTAACCAGCGGACCATGCTGTCAGCACAGGCAGGGGCAGAGAAGGGTCCTGGGTTAGTCACGGGGCACAGCGCTGGGATGCAGGACTTCTCATGGGTGGATATCACTGGGCCCTAATGGGTTGCTTCTTGGAGTGTTTCTTTGCCTTGCTCTCCTTGCTACTTCTGGTGAGCAACAGTTTGGTTTTGATGAGGTTGCACAAGTCTTTTCAGCCAAACCGCAATACCGAATGTGTCTGCCATGAACGAGCTCAGCGCAAAATCTCTGCTGCTCTACCAGCCCTGCTATACTGACCTAGCTAATGGAGCCAAATTCATTCTGATCCAGAAAATCCTCTTAAATCATGGGAACAGCTGAAAGTGGAATTTGGCCTACTGTGCACAGGGCCTGGGTCAGGGCCAGGACTACTGAGCCAGTGATGTGCTCTCACCGCAAAGCGAGCTAACAGTATCCTGGGCTGCATTAGGCAAAGTCTTGCAGCAGATGGAGGGAGGTGATCCTTCCCCTCTGCTCAGCACTGGGGAGGCCACACCTGGAGTGCTGGGTCCAGTTCTGGGCTCCCCAGTACAAGAAAGACATAGATGCACTGGAGAGAGTCCAGCAAAGGGCCACGGAGATGACGAAGGGGCTGTAGCACCTCTCCTGTGAAGAAAGGCTGAGAGAGCTGGGACTGTTCAGCCTGGAGAAGAGAAGGCTCAAGGGGATCTCATCAATGTACACAAATACCTGATGGGAGGGTTCAAAGGCGACGGAGCCAGGCTCTTCTCAGTGGTGCCCAGTGACAGGACCAGAGGCCATGGGCACAAACGGAAACCCAGGAGGTTGCTTCTGAACATCAGGAAATGCTTTTTTACTGTGAGGGTGACCGAACACTGGCACAGGTTGCCCAGGGAGGTTGCGGAGTCTCCATCCTTGGAGATATTCAAAAGCCGTCTGGCCACAGACCTGGACAACCTGCTCAAGGTGGCCCTGCTTGAGCAGGGGGTTGGACCAGATGATCTCCAGAGGTCCCTTCCAACCTCAGCTGTTCTGTGATCCTGTGTTTCAAAACAGGACAGTGAACAGCAGAGAAGGGCCAGGATGAAACAGGGCAAGAAAGATGGAGCGAGGTGCATTACTGAGGTGGAACAGAAGAGAAGGACAAGACTGCCAGGAGGGATTACCAGTTAGCGCTCCCTCTTTTCTGTCCCTGTCTGAAACCAGTCTCTCTTAGGACTTATCGAGATATAGACATAGAAAGTGGTTGCGAACTGGAAAATGGCAATAATCTCATAGCTTGGCAGGTTTCCCCTCTGGTATTGAACTTCTCAGGATGGTTGTCAGTGGTTTTTAGTCAGCCTCTGCCCAGCCAGCCTGTTCTCCTGCGATACCGAGCCGGTACCACCTGGAGGTGCCAGAAGAGCTGCCCAGTATCTGCCCTGTCCCTGCACTTCATCACCTGGGCACGGACACAGAGGTTTCCTGTGGATATGCAGAGGTGATGGTGGGGTGATCCAAGAGACGTGGCTCCTAATCAAGCATTTTTCTGTAGTTTTCCCTCTCCCTTGGAGTCTTAATCCTGGCAACTGGAACTGCTTCAGGGCACGAGCTTGCAGTGCTGCAGTGCTTGATCAGAAGCAGCTGGCACGTCAAACACACACAGCGCGGGGTGGACCTCCCCTGCAGGCCTCACCAGCAGTGTTCATTTAGATTGCTGAATTATCCGTTAACAGTTTTGCTAAGTGAGATACACTGGGATGTCATAATCATAGCTGAGATATTGTCTGCTGGCAGGTCCAAGCCCAGATTCCTTGCTTGGGCTGGATTGCCACTGTATTACTGTTATTAGCACTGGCATTGCAAGAGTTTATCTGGCACCCATTGGTGTACCTGAAAGCCATACAGACCTGTCTTCTTGATCTTGGTGCTGCCAGAGGCTGGCCATGCAGTGAGGACCATGTCTGCAGGTGGGGTTGCCACAGCAGCAGGTGCTCAGCATCTCTCAGGCCGAGCGCCCCGAGGACTGGTGCTCACCATGGACCATGTTCAGAGTTTCAGCGCTGTGGAAGCACTGACTGCCCTGAGACACAGACTGAGCAGGCAGATAGGACCCTCCAACAGGTCAGTGTCCGCATCCAGCATGGGCTTTGCCTGCACTTACAGGAATGGGGCAGGCAGCCGCAGCCACACTGGGTATGATAAAGGAAAGTAATCTCAAAATGAGTGCCAATGTAAAGTGTTGCTGATTTTATAAATGATTCCTCTTAATTATTCACACAAAAACACACATACAGACTAAATTAAATAAACATTACTGTCTTTGCAAAGTCAAGCTCTCAAGATTATGCCAGAATTAAGGTGACCTATGCATGCTATACAGCCTCCTTAAGTACACGTATTATGGGAATATGTTGCAGTTTCTCAGTGTAGCGGTTGTTGTACACTATGGACTTAATAATGGAAAAGATTTCAGCCCTCTTTCACATTTAGTTGAGGCTTTTCTGGCTATCTTTCTCCATTCCTATCATGGACCCTGTAAACAGCTCCGACTGAGGTTTGAAATGTAATTTAGTGGGAGATGAGATGTACTCCAGCAAATGTTTTATAGCCTTTGGGGTTTTTCCTCAAATGTGGAAGGTACTGGATTTGAGTGATACATAAAAATCAAGAATAAACAGGCCACAGGGCTGCCTGGCTTGTTACCCTGTCTCTGGCGGTGGCCAGTAGCAGGTCCTGCAGGCAGAGCATACTGGTGCTTTCCAAAAGTGCTTGCAGACTGCAACCATTTGTGGTCCAAAGACTTCCTGACCAGAAATGACGCCTTCATTTTTAATAGATCCAAAAGGATTTTTCTTCCTCTGAATTTGGCTGATTGCTTTCTGAACCAAGTAAACTTCAGCATCCTCCTGCAAACTGCTGTGAAGCTGCAGCCTGCATTGTGTGAGAAGCCGTCCCCTTCCCTCCCCGTAGCATCTGCCACCTGCTCCTTGGGTCTCAGACACCCTCAGGCAGTGCCCTCTGCTCCCTGTCTTCATACCGCTCAGGACTTCATGGGCAACCATCATAGTCCCCCCCTCAATTATTTATTTTCAGGGTTAATAGCTGTAATTTTTTTCTGTAACTGTTTTTTTCTGTTATATTTGCCTTGAGATAGGGGCCCAGAACTGTGCATCGTGTTTTGATTTGCAATAGCTGGTTCAGGTTGTATCTCTGCATATCTAACTAGAATCGGCTTTGCTAAGGGGTTTGACATAAATTAATCTACCTTTTATCTGCAAATGTCAGCTGCCATTTTACTGTCCAATTTCTGTGTATTCTGAAACTCTTTTGCAACTGCTGAAGTAACTTTCATCCTTTTTACTTTGGACAGCTGCACACAGTTGACCGATTTTACCCATTATCCCTGAAGGTCTATTATTCACCTTCTTTGGCAGATGTTTCAGAAATTGGTTGTTCAGAGCAGCCACAGCACATGCCAGTGTAGGAGTCCAGTTGGGACTCCCCTTCCCTGTGAATATTGCTGGTGTATTCCTGGTTTTTGCTACATGAAGACACTCTCTTAATCCATGGCAGCTACTTCACAACCTGCTGTTGAAGGATTTCCCCAATGCCTTTTGAAAATCAAGTTGACTGTATCTGTTGGAATTTGTTTGCCTGTTGACACTCACTTGTCGATGCTTTCAAAGAAATCTTACAGATATGTGAGTCATGACTGCTGACACTAAGTGTGATGAATATATCGTATCTATTCACATATCCACACCACCAATCCCTTCCAATCGTTTCTGCATCCGACTGTGGAATAAGAAAAAAAACAATAATTAGTCCCTAGATAGTGATAGCTTAAAGTGTTTTTCATGTTTACATATATATTCTTATCTCAAAAGACTGCCTGCCTCCCACAAAAGAAAAACTGGGAATCATGCAATTCATCTTCCAACCACCAGGTAGAGGCAAAAGCCATTGCAAAATACCTACCCAGGCGATAATATAACAATATTTCCAAAATACCAGTCTGACTGACATCAAATGAATACTTTTGGCCAATCTGTCTTTATGGTTCTTAAAATAGATCTGGCCAAATTCAAATATAAAAATAAAATTTTAATCTCATTAGCTCTGTAGTCAATTAGCTAATTAGAAAGCAGTTGCAGACAATCGGTATGAAACACACTCTAATTATCCCTTCCTACCCAACGCATGAAAAATTAATCATGGTAGAGTTGCTCTACCTTTTAAGACAACGATAAAACCAGTTGTATAAGTGTTAGCTCTCTCAAAGAGTATCCAGTGAAGCTCTTTAGAAGGAGTCTTTTCTTTTTCATAGGAAAACTTAATAATTTGCCTATTAAGAATTTTTAAAATCACAGTCTTTTCAAATCTGGCCTTAAGAAAAGAATCATTGAGAAAAAAGGGCCAAATCTTAGCACCAAAACTCAAAGGTATTAAATACTAATTATACACAACAGTATCTATTCATAGTGTTTTCATGAGTTTTCAGGGGTTACTTGTAAGGAGGAGAAATATAAACAAATGTAAGTTATTGGGCTATCAAGGACAAAATTTTCATGTATCATTTATTCTCTGTACAGGAGCAGCATCAATCCTGATCTGTCAAAGACAAATCTTTTCTTGACCTTACACATCAGCTGTGCGTGTTATTATTCACATTGCAGCAGCTCAGCAGAGCCCCTGATGTGGATCAGGACCCCATTACACCGCAGACTATGCATGTATAAGCTTGAACGAGACTGCTCATAATCCACGTCTGTCTTGGAGGAGCAGGGTTGTAGATGTTCAGCTCTCCCCCATAATTCCAGCACACAGAACTGCTCATTCACCGGTCAAAAAAAACCCCAAACAACAAATTACAAAAAACCAAGAAAACCTTAAAAGTATATTAAAGTTGCAGTTAAAGTACCTCAGTATTTCGCTTTGGTGAAACTGATAGATATTTTAAGTTTTTTCAGATGTCATAGGATTTTGAGCTTAGGAGTACTGTATGAAGGAGAGTGAATCATAGAAACATAGAATGGTTTGGGTTGGAAGGGACCTCAAAGACCATGGGCAGGGACACCCTCCACTAGACCAGGTTGACCAAAGACCCATCCAACCTGGCCTTCAACACTTCCAGGGAGGGGGCATCCACAGCTTCTCTGGGCAACCTGTTCCAGTGCCTCACCACCCTCACAGGGAAGAATTTCTTCCTAATATCTAATCTAAATCTACCCTCCTTCAGCTTAAGGCCATTACCCCTTGTCCTGTCACTCCATGCCCTTGTAAACAGTCCCACTCCAGCTTTCCTGTAGGCCTCTTTAGGTAGTGGAAGGCCACAATTATGTCTCCCTGGAGCCTTCTTGAAGTGATATGCTTGCTGTTTTCCTAAAACCTATCAGAGGAGCAGAATTTGATACATGCAAAATAATGATCTCCAACTATTAATTTCATATGAATATGACTGAATTTTGTTACAAATGAGTAGCACATGACTGCACATTTTGGGTAGTCTCAAGGGCCCTGGGCAGAGGGTGCTGGCAAGGAGGAGCAGTGGTACGCACCTCCCAGTGTCCCCTGGCATGGAGGAGGCACATTTCCCTGCCTCCCCTTGGAACACTGCTGGGGCTCGGGAGGGGAGGACACCACTCAGCCAGCTGCTGGTGGTACAGGAGGTGTTGGATTTCTCCCCGCTGACAGCACTTCATTGTAAATATTTCATCTCACCTGAAGTATTTGCTGGTTTTACCATATAAGAAACTCAAAAGATGTCCAACTACATCAGGATGGGTTTTGGCTATAGATGCTAGGAAACTTCTCTCAGCAACCCAAAATTCACAGCCTAGACAGTCTTTGGGTCACTCCTTCCCTTTTCCCAGAATCAGTCCAGAGGGCAAAGTCATCAGCTGGAAAGCTTTTAGCTGAAAGCGTCATCTCTCAGCCCCACAGAGCAGAGGGGGGTAAATGCTGAGCCCAGTCTCACGTTTGGAAGGTGCTGTAGGACACACTGGGGATGGGAACGTGGGTCATGGAGAGGTGGCTACATCAGTGAGGTGTCACTGCAGGGGGTCCCAGCATGGCCAGCCGATACCTGCACTGCCATCTGAGCACAGCAGGCAGCACTGGGAGACGCGTGGCTTGGCAGCATGCTGGTGGCACACAGCAGGCTGGGACACCTATCAAAGAGCAGCCTCTGGATTTCTTTTCAATCCATCCTCCTGCCGCCAAAGATCCCTGAAAGCCTGGGGTCTGGCACTTACTGAGGTCTTGTCACCTCTCCGCAGTGCAGTGTGGTGCTTCAGGCCAAAGCCCCAGGACTGGACCTTTCATTGCATTTTATTCCATTTGCTGGTAATCGCCCTGAAATCTGACCATGCCTTGCAGGGTCGGCCCTTCCAGTCTCCTCACTGCAACATGTTTACAACAGTAATTTCCTGCACTGAACCTATTTTTTCACCATCTGAGAGCTACACAAGAAGAGTGGAAACTTCTTTTTTTGTCTGATTACTTAACAGGAATGAACCAGAGAAGGGCCCTGTTAGCAGCAATGAGACAGAGATGCCAGGCAGAGGGGGAGGACCATGGGGAAGAGGTCACTTGTCAGCCAGCATGAGAGGTAGAGTTGGCAGTGCCTTGGCCTCCTAGCCCAGCTCTGAAGAGCATGCTTCTTTAATTTTAGCTTTGTTGAATATTAACTAATTAAAAAATAATAGCCTGCATCTGATAACATCCCCAGGATAAAGGTGCTGCTTCAGACATAACACAGTGGTGCAGGCCAAGACTTGGGTGAAGATCAACACCTGGCACCCCAGGTCCTGGAGTGATGTGGTTGTATCCAGTTTTGAGCTATCTTCTGTACAAGTTTCATTACATTTCGGAGGACGGCCCTTCCTTTTCAAAATGGAAGAGGGATCATCAGGGCTTGCTTCTCCTGACATGAGCAGGAAGCTCTATTTTTCCAAGGAGACGGTTATAAGACTCTTTGGCTGATAGAGTCAGAGATGAGATAGTGGGATTTACCACTTACAGCTGAAATTTGATTAGTCTGAAAAGTGGATTCAGCAGCAGGATGATCCAGCACTTTTAGGCTTTGATCAAAGCAGAGAGAGGCTTAATTTGTCTTCCCAGATGAAGGAGAGGGGTGAACACGTGATGAGGAGGAGGACGACAAGGAGGGGAAGAGCTGCTGCCGAGTAGGAGCCATTTTTGGGAGAGCCTGGGAGGCAGGGGTGAGTGCTCCAGGGCTCCTTGACAGGTGAGGAGCAGGGTGAAGCAGTGGGAGCCTGTGAGGTTGGTCCTGGAGCCCTGGGGAGCTCCAGCAGTGAGGCTTGTGAGGGATGGGGGCCTGGAGGAAGGGTGGTAGGAGAATAACAGTGATGTAGAGGAAAGGCAGCCTGGAGGAAAGACCAGAAGGATACTTTTATTCAGTTTTTCTGGACTGACAAGATTAACTGAGCTTCAGGAAAAGACCTGATCAGCCTGAGGACTTCTTGCTGTCTGAAGTGGACACATCCCAAAATGGGAGCTGCGACACAAAGTGCCAGCTGTGGTACTCTGCATGTGGGTAGGGTACCTGGGGCCAGGCTAGGTAAGTCCCAGCTACACAGCTTCATGTAAAAAACACCCCTGAGTGTGACAGCTGCCTTCACTCCCTTAGAATCACCAAATGGCTTAGGTTGGAAGGGACCTTCAAAGCTCACCTAGTTCAACCTATCTGCCACAGGCAGGAACATCTATCAGTAGATCAGATTGCTCAAAGCCCTGTCCAACCTGACCTTGAACAGTTCAATGATGGGGAAGTGCCCTTGCTCTGCTCAGATGAGCTTTCTGTGCCAAAGGGCACATGGGTCACAACAAACCATCCTGCTTCCAACAAGGGGCTGATGTACATCTGCTGGCTGCTGGTAAGCTTTTTCCATGTGTAGCTACATCAAAATTCTTCCCATAGATGCCCAAATGAACTGGATAGATGGACCAGGTAGTTATTCTGCAGCTGTCAAGTATGGCTTTGCCTTCACCTCGTGGAGTGTTTCACAACTGACAGCAACTACAGCCCCACTCATGTCCGTTCTGTCTGACTTTGGAAGAACTGCAGTGATGCCTCTGAGCTCCACAATGTCTAGAAATCCTTCAGTGACCATAAATAACACTTTACTTCCCTGCTTCCATTTGCTAGGGGTGGACCTTCAAAAAGGCAAATGAAGGCAAGAAGGCAAGAAAGGTTAGTTCGCTGAGTAAAAACTGGCTGAACGGCCAGGCCCAAAGAGTTGTGGTGAATGGAGTTAAATCCAGTTGGCGGCCGATCACAAGTGGTGTTCCCCAGGGACCAGGGCTGCGGCCAGTTCTCTTTAATGTCTTTATCAATGACCTGGATGAGGGGATCGAGTGCCCCCTCACTAAGTTTGCAGATGACACCAAGCTGGGTGGCAGTGTTGATCTGCTGGAGGGTAGGAAGGCTCTACAGAGGGATCCGGACAGGCTGGATCCATGGGCCGAGGCCAACTGTATGAGGTTCAACAAGGCCAAGTGCTGGGTCCTGCACTTGGGTCACAACAACCCCAGGCAACGCTACAGGCTTGGGCAAGAGTGGCTGGAAAGCTGCCTGGCGGAAAAGGACCTGGGGGTGTTGGTCGACAGCCGGCTGAATATGAGGCAGCAGTGTGCCCAGGTGGCCCAGAAGGCCAACAGCATCCTGGCTTGTATCAGCCATAGTGTGGCCAGCAGGACTAGGGCAGTGATCATCCCCCTCTACTCAGCTCTGGTGAGGCCGTACCTCAAGTGCTGTGTTCAGTTTTGGGCCCCTCACTACAAGAAAGACATTGAGGTGCTGGAGCGTGTCCAGAGAAGGGCAACGCAGCTGGTGAAGGGTCTGGAGCACAAGTCTGATGAGGAGCAGCTGAGGGATCTGGGGTTGTTTAGCCTGGAGAAAAGGAGGCTGAGGGGAGACCTGATTGCTCTCTACAACTACCTGAAAGGAGGTTGTAGCCAGGTGGCTGTTGCTCTCTTCTCCTAAGTAACAAGTGATAGGACAAGAGGAAACAGCCTCAAGTTGTGCCCAGGGAGGTTTAGATTGGATATTAGGAAAAATTTCTTCACTGACAGGGTTGTCAAGCACAGGAACAGGCTGCCCAGGGAAGAGGTGGAGTCACCATCCCTGGAGGTATTTAAAAGATGTGTAGGTGTGGTGCTTAGGGACATGGTTTAGTGGTGGACGTGGCAGTGCTGGGTTAGTGGTTGGACTTGATGATCTTAAAGGTCTTTTCAACCTAAATGATTCTGTGATTCCATGATCAGGAAGGTCAGTGACATGTTTGGTGTGCCTAAGTTCCTTACTGGTACTTAGAAATAAAGTACATGTTCTCACATTACCATCCTGTGATGCCCAGTCCAAAAATCAGTGTGGATTTTATTTCTGTGCCTGCTTTGCTCTAAGAGCAGGTGGTATTGAAGCTGTCAAGAGTGATGGAGGAGGAAAGCTGGAGGGAGCTGGGCTGTCCTCCCTTGCTACACATAATTAAAGAGAACAAATATTTGTCATTAGCTTGTGACTCTTCCAACCTGCGTACAAGGAAGATTCACACTATTCAAAGAACTGTGTAATTAAGTGCTACTAATCTCCCAAACTCCCACTGTAGTAGGATCATGTTAGTTTTAGGGAGAGATGTGGCATGTCAGATTCTGTTCCCACAAGTACCTTATGAAATAAGCTGCAAAGTACAGGATATGACCTGCAAGAAGAATCAAAGGAAGCCAAATCTCCAGGATCTAACCACAGAAAAAGGAACACAGCCTGCTCTGCTGCAGAGGAAAGCACTGTGGTCTCCTAGCTAAGGGAAGCCAAACTCAAATGGAGCTATCTTCTGCCCCTGCCACATTGGTGCAATGGGAGTAAGCCCTTCAGCATCAGGAGAAGCGACACAGGCTTCAAATAACTGTCCCTAATCCTCCTGCTGCCTCTGTGCTAGTGCAAAGATTTTTTTGCCTCAGGGTATCTCTAAGACGTCTGTAGAGGAGACAACCTGCTCTCCCACCTTCAAAGTGATGACGCTGGGTGAAGCTAACACCCACCTTGCAACAGAATTAAAATTCTGCTGCAGAAGATGCCCATGGGAGTACGCCCACACCAGCACTGTGGGTTTGACCAGTGCTATTAGGCAGAAGAAACACCGGAGGGAGAGTGGGGATGGCTGAATACAATGTTTAGTCACCCTGTGACAATATTTAACCACCCTCCATAAGCTCCAGGGATCTGTGCTTTTCGTATCCCTTTTCTTATCGGAGGCAGGGTGAGAGGAAGGATAATTTTCCTGGTTTATTTCTAACCAGAAGATGAAAGGATGTGTGTAGTTCACTCCATGACCACTGGCACTAGGCATGAACTGAGTCCCTGAGAAGCTGTTGGCTGAATTTGCCAGGCTTCCTGCTGCTCCTGCCATGGCTGAATGCAAGAGAAGCACAGCTAGGTGGCTTAGGGATTTCCTTTTGATGTTAACTCTATGCTGTGGGCACGTAAAGCTCAAGCTCCTGAAGTTCAAGGCTGTTCTCAAGCTCCTGCCTGTGCCCACAATCTCTGAACGGCAGAGAGACAACCTCTTCTAGGACAGATTTGGGAAGGGCAGAAATCTTCTGGCAGCAGCTGCAGGCAGGACAGAGGTGTGCGACTGATGCTAGGTGTCTGCGAAAGCTGCCTGCAAAAATTGCACATTCTATTTCTTCTTTTTTTGCCCCAGGTGGATTTGTCTTGCTCTCTGTGGGATTCAGAAACCAGTGCTGAGTTTTTCCTTTTAGCAGAAAGGCTTCCCATGGGGAAGGCAAGGCAACTCTGCCGGCTGAGCGGGCGACTAAGAGCAGAGCCATGGGCACAATCTTCTCAAGGGACTCTCCACTGCCCAGGAGGGCATGACACAAGTCCCTGACATGCTGCTTTCAGATAAACCCTGCTGAGAGGTGAATCAGGCAGAGTTTCTGCCTTAAAATACACAAAGATGATAAAGGGCTGTAGCTCTGGAAGGACTTTTAGCTAGGGGTATGTCCCTGGTTCTGGTGAGCATCAAGTCTCTGGAAAGGACGTGTCTGTGCCAGCCTCTAGCACGCTGAGCTGGACCGGATGTGGTTCAGCATCTCTCAGCACAGCAGCTTGCCATGGCGAACAGTTAATAGCCTACATACGACTGGTGGTGGGAGGGTCAGGGATGCGACATCCTGGGGGATGCAGAGACACCAGGCACTGCTGGATGGGCCCTTTGTGGGTCTGTGTTCCCCCTCTGCCACATCTTACCTACTATAAACTCACCTAATTTCAGATACTGGATTTCAAGGAAGATTTTCAGACTCCCTCCATTGTAAAATGAGAGAAATGTGCACTACCGGCGTGTAGGTCACTTCATCCTAGTGCAGGTCAGCTGGCTCGCAGCACGGAAATTGCTCTCCACTCCAGTGATGAGAAATACCAGCATCTGCAGTAGTCATCCAGGCAGAGTGGAGTAAAGCAAAGTGATGTTACTTCATCAGTGCTGAGTTTTTGCAGCTGCCAGTGTGTGTGAGGGAACTGCAACTCCCTTTCAACTGCACGGTGAGTGCTCAGCCTCTTCCATTGTGGCAGCATGACGAGCAATCCTTTGAGGCCTTTTCACCCGTGCTTTGTGGTGAGGGGCTTTGACACAGATAAAAATTTCATTTCTTCAAGTTTAAGCTACTTGTGGAGACAAGGGCTCAGAGAGAGCGTGAAATGATACCTCCTTGCCTGTTAGGGAAGAGCTGGCCAAAGCCACCTGCAGTGAGGAACAGAAGAAAGACGAGGAGGCTTGACGAAACTTTGCAGAAAGGATTCTGAGCCTATCAGAGACCTGACAAGGCCAGCACTCAGCTGGAGAAGCTGGAAAGCTGTGCAGGACAAGGTATGATGTAAGCACATATTGGCACTGTGGTTTTATGTTGACCGAATAGACTGCAACAAGGGGTGCCATGCACATGTCTGGGAACAACTAGAGACCTGCAGAAAATGAAATGGAGGCAGTCACCAGGATCTTATCTGAAAACTTCCTCAACATGCTGGGATTGCCAGTGCTAAATCAGAGAGGAAGATCTGTAAAGTCTAAGCTAGAGGTGACCCTCCGGCTTTCGTGGTGAACCGAAACAGCCACCACCCCTGGCCTGCTGGGTCCTGCCTACAGCTCACTGTTATTGCAGACCACGAAATATGGGAGTAGAGGTCACGGACAACACCCTATGGGGCTAGTGTTGCCTAGAAAACAGCCATTTTCAATGCTGAGCAGACCAAACCATCAGGCATAAATCTCCACTGTCCAAAGTCACCTACAAATGGCTGCACACGGCGGTGTCACAGCCTCTCACCACGAGCCTGGTGTATGTGTAGGCTGTACCTCACCAACGGGGCACCGCTGGGACCTGCCGAAGGCTGAGCAGATTGCGAAGTGTTGGTAAGGGGCAGGGCAGGTCAGGGAGCCAGGGACAGGTGCTGCCTTCTGCTCCCTGGTGCCTGGCAGGGTCCCTTGGCGTGCTCCTCCTCGCCGTGCCCTTGCCGTCCTGCCAGCCTGTCCCTGTGCCTGTGAGCCGGCTCTCTGGCACAGAAGCTGTTTTCTTTGCTGTCAAGACCTGCTCTCATTTGAATTATTTTAGAACTGCTGAAATAAAATAATTGGGATGGATGGCTTATTCTTTTCAGTTTTATTTCAGCCCTGACACAAGTTGGCTGAGTTTCAATGAACTGATTTATACCAAACACTGCTCTGTCATAGCCACAGCTTATCTTTATCTATAAGAATGAAAATAACTGTCAGCAGCAGGTTTAAGCCAGCTCATACAGGAGCTGCTGGAAGGAGCTGCGTGTGTGTTGTCCTTCAGGGTCAGGGCTTTGGCCCGGATTGCAGGGGAGTGCATTTGCTGTGCCCACAGCCTCTCTCCCTGGGCCTGTCTCAGTGACTCAGCTTGGCAGTACGGCACGAGCACGGTTTCAGCTCAGGGTTCGAAACCCAGATGATATCACACCCATTTCTGTAAGGACAAGGTGCTACCATCTTAGGCTGTGTGACTTCAGCACCCCGGTGGAGGTGTCTTAGCTGGCTGACTTGAAGGAGGGAACCAAGCCTCAGAAGATGAAACAGGACTTTTTCCACCTTGCTAAAAATAAGTTCAATTCTTAGTAAAATCTCACTTAATTATAACCTGAGAATCCAAGTAGGATCTCGCTGGAGCTTACTGAGCACAGCGACCAGGCCTCTAGCAAGACATACAGGAAATAACATGTGGTGTGGTTTACACTATGCACATTTACATCCTAAATCTTGATTGTGAGTGCTCTGTGACAGTCAGGGAGATGCCAGTACGGGAGAGTAGCAGTCCTGCACAGCGAAACACAACCTGACATGTGCTGTGCCATGAAATCCCATGAGTGATCGGGATGTCAGCTCAACCACATGTCTTCCCATAAATCTTTTAAAATACTCAGTCAAACCTTATACCTGGCTGACTCCAGGGGACTGAGAAGACTGTCTGATACGGCTTCTACCTCTTCTGGGTCATCATCTGACAAGGGCAAGAACGTGACATAACCGAGGTATGGAGAGGACACTATTTTCAGTGCTGAAATTATACCAAGGGTTTCACTGTTAAACTGCCTTCAGGGACAGGCAAAAGACCTTTTATGAAAGTTGACAGCAACAACAACAGATGCTACTATTACTAGTGTTCGGATCTTCGTACTCAGCTAAGAAAACGACTTCAGTTTTGAAGCTAGAAAGGGAAGCGGAGGTTGGATTTCCACTCGTGTGCAGGCACTTAGCTGTGTTAAAAAGATGTGTGGGAGATTTAAGTAATGTTTTTACTGTTGTGCCTAATTTCCAAGGAGTCGTCACCCTTGCCCCCCTAATAAACTGACCCCTTGTCCAAAAATATTAGAAAGTGAAAGTGCATCCGATGCCGGAGGAGGAGATGGCACTTGCTGGGGAATGGACTCCTGCTCCAAGTCGTATGCACTTTTCTCATCAATCATTTAAGGAATGAAAACAAACAGTTTCTAGGGTACTGGTCTGTTATCCTTTACTTCAGAAACACTTCTTTCTTCATGTATTTTCCCTGATTTCTTTTTTTCCAAATAGCGGCCCAGCCTCAGCAGGAGGGGTAGAAAGGCATGCCCCAGGTTAGGAGTAGGAGTAACCACAGGGCTAGAGGTTGTGAGCTGGGAAGCAAGTGGCTACAGCCAGCAATTCCTGTGCTCCTCCTAACAGCTAGTGGTCTTATTCCAAGCCCCCTTTCCCACTTATAAAAAAGAGGGAAGAAAGAAATCAAGGTGCTTTTTTTTTTCTCCCTGAGCTATAGCATTAAGTGAGCAAGCAGTGGCTCTGTAGTCTTGCTTTTCCTAAGACAGCTTGCAAGAGAGAAACTGGAAGAACATCAGGGTTAAGTATCAGTACAAAGTTGTTCAGCCTTGTATAGGCACAGATGCTTTGGCATCTTTGTGCCCAGAAGCAAAACTGCAGGTATTTACGTTGACTTCACATTTTTCCAGGTCACCCAGAGCTGTTGCCCACTCAGGCCTCGGCAGGTGTGTAGCTGGGTGTCAAAGTTATCCACAGTCAGGCTAAGCCTTGAAGAAAATATGAAAAATGTGATGCGAATGGTAAACTACAAACGAGAAGAAGAGGGAAAAAGCTCCAAAACATGAGTAGTCCTTTCTGAACAGTCTGAACTGGCTATTCATTTACGTGAAGAGGGCACTTAGGCCATGAATTTCTGTTCTGCCCCTACCTCGTGGAGGCTCCTTGCCAGGGCTGACAGGTATGGGCTGTTTCTGAGGATGCTGCAAGCCCCACAGCAGCTGGCAGGGTGGATAAGACTTCTTCCTGCTGTTCCTTTGTATCTAGTGTAACTTTCCTATAAAGCAGAGAGCTACTGTTGCTTGCAAACTTGCATCTATTTAGTCTTTTGTTATTAAAATTCTTCTTGCCATCTATGCACTTCTAATCCCTTTAAAATATGGCTGAGCTCTCGGTTGCTGTGATACCCTTTGGCACGGAGGACCTCCTGTTCATCCTTCATGGCGTGCAGCTGCTTGCATCGAACTTTCTTCTGGTGCTGCTCAGTCTCGTTCAGCGTCCTGCCCTACAAACGCAGAATATCACACGTGGTGATTAGTTTATACCAGGGAAGATGCTGGCTCTGAAAGAGAGATGGTGCGTGCAGTGTCCTGTGATTCCTGAGAGCTCCATCTTTTTCATTTAAAGATACTTAAATGACAGAAACAGCATTACGGGCATATGTTCAGGGAATTGACAGAATCCGGGGTTTGTAAGAACTTTGGTGCCCTTGTATTTAAAACTTGAGAAGAGGCGTGATGAGAAGAGGCTCGAGATGCCTGCTGCTGAGCTATAAAGGCTTCTTTGTGCTGAATCATCCGGGCTAAAAAGAGCTCCGGGTCTCTCCTGCTAATTGGCCAGGGGCTGCTGGTGGAGACAGCTTTTGTTAGCCGAGATCAGCTGTGGTGAGAGGTGTCTGGGTCCTTTTGCTGTAACACAAGCTGCAAAAAGGGGCTGGAGGATGAATTTGAATTTCCTTCTTTTGCTTTCTCACTGAGTTTTCCATGTAAAGCTGCAGTTGGCTCGCTCTAGACCTGGGCCAGAGTGCAAGCCAGTATGGATTTAGTGAGCTCATGTGGACGTGGCATTGCAGGGTGTTTGTGGAAGAGATGGGACGATGCTGCATCTCTAAAGTCAGCACTCAGATGTGACTTTTTATTACATTGATGACAGAAGAAAGTAGCTGTGGGATAAATGTTCAGTCCACAAATGTAACCTCTCAACAAAAGCAACCGTTTACCTCTTGACAGGCTCAGGCAGCCCTCGCCGTCACAGGCTTCCCACTTTGCTAGAAACGAGCCCATGCCTCAGAAAGCTTCCTGCAAGGACAGGTTTTCTTGAGAAGGGGCAGTTCAATAGCCTGTTTCCATCAGTGCCTGCAAGATCAGGCTTCCTGGGAGCCCTTGAATACTGCAGCACTCCAAGGAAACTGAAAGCCTAAAAAAGGAAGATGGTAAATGGCAATAGCACCCTCACATTTCCTTTACTTTAGTGAAATTGGATGCAGTGCACTTATGTTCCCTCCTTTTGTTGGTCTTCCCAGTCTCAGGTGAAGAGAGGAGACCGAGCGCTTATATTGACAGCACTCACGGCTCTCCCATCTGATGCTATGGTTTTCAGAGGCAGCCAGGTATTTACCAGGACGTGTCCCAGCCCATGGGGCAGGTTAGGTCAGAAGCATCTCCTGGTTTATTTAAAAAGTTATGCTCGACACTTTTTCCAGTGTTGGTAAATATGGATGTACTTTGTATAAAGAATGTTCTCCACACCTGCACAGGAGTAGGTTCAATGGCCAATAAATTGGAAAGATGCTCAGGTGGTGAGATACTCGCCCTTCCCCGAGGCTGGATGTATGCAAATAATGGATGAGCAGCCACAATGTAGCAAACTCAATGCAAGTCCCTATAGGAGGGTGACTTTATCACCTTATAGGCAGGTGAATTTATTTTAAAGCAGTACTGATTTGACTCAGTCACGCTCATATTCTTGTACCCACGTACTCACGAGATGGGTGTATCCAAGCCGTCTGGCCAGCATGCAGACACCAGGATGCGTGTGTCCATCTTTGCAATGACTTTGAGGATGAGGGCTGGTGCCATCATGTCCTCATCAAATTTCCCGGGTTCCTCTTAGATTGGTGACCATGTGCTGGCTCTGGGTGTGCCTTTTGTACCTTTTAGCTGCTGGTAGCAACTACACTGTCCATCCTGCTCCACCTTTGGGAGGCACCAGGATATACCCCCTGCCCTTCGTTTCCTGACTGTCCCGAGCAGCTGCACACTGTGTGTGTGCTGGCATCTTGATGGAATCCTCATAGAGGTTCCATCACCACCTGCCACTCTTACAGCATTCACTTATAGTATCCTGCCTTCGGTCCCTCCTGGTGCCCCATACCCAGCCATTGCCATTTCTTCCTCATTCTTACCAATCTTTCAATTTCTATTACTATTACAAACTACTTCTGTGTTAGAAGACAGTTAAATCTGTAAGAAATTTTTTCTGAATGAATTCTGTAGGAAATTCTGTAAGAGATATTTTTTGTGGGGGGAATTAGCTTTATGGACATTAAAAGGCAGGAAATTGTGTATAACTTTTTAAAAATCAACTGCTTCAAGGGAGAAAAAGAGAAATGTTTTGAGAACAGCTTTCCTTTATATGAGAGAGCAGAAGCTCCATCCCTCTCTCTTTCTCACACCATCTGTGTGTTTATTAACTCTAACTATTTTAGAAACAAAACATCTCTTAGATCTTTCACGTAAGCCAGGCTAACACAATCCACATAACCATCAACGCACATAGGACAAGAAGATGAAACGCTTTCTTTTATGCTTTCTCCTAAGCTTCAGAGGCCTAAGAAAATTGCCTGAAACTCTTCACAGTTCATGCATAGTACAAGGCAGACATTACATGAGTTTATACAGACAACCTGGATCAGCCCTTTGGTGCATCCAACCCAAAATCATGTTTCCAGCAGTGGCCATGACAGAATAGGCAAGAAAGAATGTAGGAATCAGGCACACACATAGAATAACTTTGTCTTCATAGTCTCCCAGCCTCTAATAATTTTCAGCATAATTTGTATGTGCTTAGCAACTCTCAATGGATTTCTCTCCCATTACTTTGTCCTTGAACCAAGTGATAGCGTCTCTAACATCTGTTGGCAAAGGGCTCGATAAGTGGATGGTTTGTTGCATGAAGTGCTGCTTCTCTTTACTTATTTTAAACCTCATTCTCTTATAGTTTATATTGATGCTCCAGAGTTCTTCTATCTGGTTCTGCCAACAGCCTTAGCCATGTGGCTCCTAAGTCCAACTAATGATCTTTGAATAACCAGTCAATAAAAATTAAATAATATCTGAGTAACTAAAAAGAATTAGTTATCTCCCAACATCCTGGAGAAATATGCTTTACCTTTTGTAACCTGGTTTGGGTCTTCCTGAGACTCAGACGTCAGCTCTGTTATAGAATAGAAGAATCATTTAGGTTGGAAAAGACCTTTAAGATCATCAAGTCCAACCATTAACCCAGCACTGCCACGTCCACCACTAAACCATGTCCCTAAGCACCACATCTACACATCTTTTAAATACCTCCAGGGATGGTGACTCCACCTCTTCCCTGGGCAGCCCGTTCCTGTGCTTGACAACCCTGTCAGTGAAGAAATTTTTCCTAATATCCAATCTAAACCTCCCTGGGCACAACTTGAGGCTGTTTCCTCTTGTCCTATCACTTGTTACTTAGGAGAAGAGAGCAACAGCCACCTGGCTACAACCTCCTTTCAGGTAGTTGTAGAGAGCAATCAGGTCTCCCCTCAGCATCCTTTTCTCCAGGCTAAACAACCCCAGATCCCTCAGCTGCTCCTCATCAGACTTGTGCTCCAGACCCTTCACCAGCTGCGTTGCCCTTCTCTGGACACGCTCCAGCACCTCAGTGTCTTTCTTGTAGTGAGGGGCCCAAAACTGAACACAGCACTTGAGGTGCGGCCTCACCAGAGCTGAGTAGAGGGGGATGATCACTGCCCTAGTCCTGCTGGCCACACTATGGCTGATACAAGCCAGGATGCTGTTGGCCTTCTGGGCCACCTGGGCACACTGCTGCCTCATATTCAGCCGGCTGTCGACCAACACCCCCAGGTCCTTTTCCGCCAGGCAGCTTTCCAGCCACTCTTGCCCAAGCCTGTAGCGTTGCCTGGGGTTGTTGTGACCCAAGTGCAGGACCCAGCACTTGGCCTTGTTGAACCTCATACAGCTGGCCTCGGCCCATGGATCCAGCCTGTCCGGATCCCTCTGTAGAGCCTTCCTACCCTCCAGCAGATCAACACTGCCACCCAGCTTGGTGTCATCTGCAAACTTAGTGAGGGGGCACTCGATCCCCTCATTCAGGTCATTGATAAAGACATTAAAGAGAACTGGCCGCAGCCCTGGTCCCTGGGGAACACCACTTGTGATCGGCCGCTAACTGGATTTAACTCCATTCACCACAACTCTTTGGGCCTGGCCATTCAGCCAGTTTTTTACCCAGTTTTACCAGTTTTTATGTTACAAAAGTGTGTTATGGGTGCTGTTCTGCCAAGGGGTATCAAAATTGAAATCAGCATTAGAAGCAGCATAATTTATTTACTTGTTAATAAATACTTCAGATCAGTTAAAGGGGTTTTTTTTCTCCAAATACTGCTTTTCCCCAATTATGTTAAGTTCATGAGTTTGTCTTTAGAGAGTGTCTACATCTTTTTATCTCTGATTTCTGCTATATGTGATATCTGAAGTCTTAGCTTGTTTCTCCAGCACACAACATCTAGCACGGCACATGCATTTCCCACTCCAGTGAGTGCATTATGATGCTGATGTCCAGCAGGTAAGTGATTCACTTGAGTGTATTTACCAATCATTCTTTAAAAGGAAGATCTTTTTCTTCCTGGGGTTTTCAGATGCTACATCTTATTTCATGTTTGTTGCCTATAAACTTCTCACAGTCCAAGGAAAGATGTTTCTAGTGGCAGCAATTGTTAATTCAGATAAACAGAAATCCTGAGTGTGCATAAATCACTTTTCCAACCACAGAATTTCACAGTGATTCAGTCTGTGCAAGTCCAAAGTGTTGCCCTGCGGGGGTTAAATGATGGGTGCCAGGCAGAGCGCACCCCAAGCAGGAGTGTGGCAAGGACAGGTTGCAGGCTTGGCTCTGCCTGGGGCAAGCTCCCTGGAAGGGCTTGAAAACACATGCATGCCCATGTTGCACTCATGTTTGGGGTACGTGACACCCCATGAGGAGTCACAGTGGCAGCCGGTGACACCCCCTCAGTCCGGGGCTGCTCTGGTTTTTGACTGACCCTCTGGCAGGACCAGTCGGGCTCCATCTCTGCTGGAAGGGTGGCTGCTGTCACCCTGGGTCTGGAAGAAATATGATGGATAAAAAGAAATGTTAGGCTTGGGGAGGCCCTGGTGACACAGCAGAAGCAAAAACATTCTGACAGCTGGGTCTCACCTGACTTTCAACAGGTCTGCATTTACATTTTATTTATTCGTTTAACAGAAAACAAGTAATTAGCTGTAAGATAGATCATAAAACAGCAGTAATATAACATAGATCATACTTGATGTAACACTTACTGTCAGAAAAAACTCTGCGTACATAAGCCTACAAGATACCATGCATGGAGAGTAAGCACGAGATTGCTCCCCAGGTGCTGCTCCCAGGGAACTCCCAAAATTCTGGCAGCAAGTGATTTTTATGGTTTAGTTCACATTCTTCCTTTCCCTGTAAACAACTTGGTCTCAATGTAAACTGTCAGGAAATGCTATGATGGGACAAATGCTCAGGGCTGTGCAGAGGCCATGCCAAGCTTGGCTCCAGGGGTGACCGGGACCTGGAGCTACCTCCGCACGGCTGCCAGTTGCCAGGGCGGAAGGGCATGCAGCCACGGGGCTCCTCTGTGCAAGGCTCTTCGGTGGTCTCAGTCCAGGACAGTCTAGGACATGCAGCAGCATCCAGGACAGGTACTCATCCCGCACACTTGTTTTTACTCTTGGTTTCCCCATGTTTGACTAAAGACCTGTCTGTCCCGAGCAGGAGCAAACCTCCATGTATGTGGCCACTCGGTTCTTTTGTAGGTTGAGGTCTGCTGTGAGGGGCGAGTGGACTTTAAGCCCTTCTAGGGAAGCAGGGTGAAAAATCAGGAGTAGATCTATAGCTGCTAATTTTACCTCTTAAATTGCACACGAAAACAAATAACTCAGTGCAGTGACATCCGTGGGCTTACTTAGAGGTTAATATCAAAGTCATATTACTCTTTTTCAGCTTCCTTCTCCAACTTTCAATCTGCAGTTGATTTTTTTATTTTTTTACAAAACACAGGAATGTCCCAGAAGCACTTCTGGGATTGCAGTAAGAATCAGGTAGGGACAGTGGGGCTCGGTATATTATCTTCATTTTAAAAATGTTTTATCAATTACAGAGCTGAAAATACATATTTTTTAAAAGTCCTGAAGTGTAGAACCCCTTTTCTGCAGCAGATCCCCTTACCAGGGAACTGTGATATATGTCACACCTCAGTTTATTGAATGGACAATCGATGCCTGAACTTTTAGAGCGTTTTCTATTGCCTGTACAGCAGCAGGCAGCTGCGGGAAGGGCAGACTGCCTTGCATGTCGTTTGCCTGCTGAACGAGGAGCCTCCAACTGCTACAGCTGGGTGGCTGTGTGGGAAGAGAGTCCCCTTCCCGATCTGCTCGCTTTCCCTCGTATAACGCTTGATGTCCTGCGGGATCTGCAGAAATGGGATGCGTCTGATATCCGGCGTCAGGACTGTTAGAGAAACTGCTTGTGGGACACTGCAAGGGCAACACCCATAGCGGTATATTTAAAACCCACACCTCTTCTGCTAACTGGACCATTCCAGGAGACACAGGTTTCATTTCTTCATTTCTCTGACACCAAGGCCATTAATTTCCCAACTGCTTTCTGTGGCAGTCCTAGTTTACGCCAGTCCTGCCTTTCCTGGATCAGCCCTTCCCTTGGCTAGCAAAGTGCCTGTACGACAGTGACGGATTAGAGCAGCCACCAGAACTGGGTTAAAATGAAGCCTGAAGAAAAAAACTCCAAAGGTTCATTTTAACCTGGATCAGTTTCTCAGTCCTGTGCTCCGCATTGTCAGGGAAAGTAAAAAAGTGATACAACGGGAGAGGGAAGAGCAAATGATGTGTGAAACGACAGCCTAAACTATAAATGGATGGAGATGACCAGTCTCAGTCACTCGGCTTTAGACAATATAAAAATCCTCTTCAGGCCTTCAAGTATTTTTATAGCCTTAAATCGCTGTTTCTTCTCTCTCTGAAACAATCTCCAAAAATGGAGAGTGGCAACAGTCACACATCCCAGAGAAGAACATGAGACCAGTACTGTATGCGCGTGGGGCCAGCAGCTCTCGCCCAAGCACCCAGCCTTGTCGCCAGCTCCCCAGGCTGCCCAGGAGACCCTGGACACCCATCCAAATGACCATCTCATTTTATTTTCCTGACTTCTTGCAGTCTGTGGAGACCGGAGCAGGACTCTGCTCTGCTCAAAAGAGTGAGGATTTAGAGGCTGTGCCGGGTAATCCTGGGAGGTGTGTGCCCTGGCTCGCACACACTGCTTGAACTGGAGCGGATTTATTCCACCCTGAATTCCTGCATTCAGGAATGATGCTGGCACTGCCAGCCAGCCCTTCACTCCCTGCATTCCCCTTCTGCATCATCTGCTGTCTGATTTCTGGTGGGAGAAGGGCCAAGGATGGTGGTTCTAGGCCCACTGCGGGTACATTTTCACCTTTGGTAGCTGATTTTGACTATTTGATTGGAAAACAAAAGGAAGTGCTAAGCTGTCACCTCCAAAGTGTCCTGGCCAAGTGGTCCAGGTTACCAAGGCTACTGAGTACAGGTATCGCTGCTGGGAGCTGCTCCTTGTGTGTGCTGACAGCTGGGGATATCTTCTGAAAGGTATCGCTGGGGATTCCTGCTGGCATTGCGGTATGAAATGTGGCTGGAGTGTGCTATCACTGAGCAAAATAGGGTAGGAAAGCCCCTTTTTGGGTGGGGGGTGTTCAAATTCCAAGCTGCAGCAGGAGGATGGGAGCAGCCTGTAAGCAACTGTCGCTTGTCCTTCGCTCTTGCACAGGGACCCCGCACTGCCCTCGGGTGTCTGAGCTGCTCTTGGCTGAGTAGGTCTAAGTCCTCAGACCAACTGGAAAATGACTGCAACACTGTTAAAAAAACCAAGAAATAACTGGATCTTCTGGAGCTGCAGAGTCCTACATGTAGCTCCAAAAGCAACATGAATTTATCAAGGGTCCCCACACTCTCAAAGTGCAAAGAAAAATGATAGAGATAAACCTAGGGGAAAGCGAGAGATGTACTACAAGGCTCCTATTTTGGGGTATGAATTTACCTTTTCATTAAAAACAAGGTCTTGCAATTTGGGGAGAACCTGCACTTAGCTCTGGATCCTGTCTTTGCTGCCCTTTTTATTTACAGAATAAGCTGTTATTTTAAAGACATGAATATTTTTTATCTGAGCACTACTGCCTACCAGAGATTTTGATCTTTTTTTAAATGTTGGCTAATTTTGCGTTTTGAGTAGGAAGCTTCAACTTCACACCAGTTCTACACATGCTCTTCTTCAGCTATCCAGCAGTTCGGGCAAGATAAACCTGTAACCGAGACATCCTTCCACTAATTTTTATGGCTTTAATCAGGATTTTATTATTGCTCACCTTACTGTGGACTTTGAGAAGATGTGGGGAGTATCTGAAGTAGTTTAAAATTATTTAATCTTTAAAATATCTCTGGGATGAAGGCAAGTGTCCCTACAGATCCACTCAGATCCAGTTCTTGCTTTTGCTTTCTAACAGGTGAATAAAGCAACGAAGGCAGGGCCAGGTGAGCTGCCTGGAGCGATCTCTGCGGGGAGCCTGCTTCTCCCCCAGACTGCATTAACCACCTCTGCTCCCATGCCAGATGCCTTCCCAAATCCTCAGTCCCCTCCCGACACCTCTGTGCTGTTTGTCCTGCACCACCCTGGCACTTGCAGGAAAGGGGACCCCCTGGGCACCACCCCGTCTCGCCCACGCTTACGATGGAAGGGAGCGCCCAGGCAGCGTTGAGGCCGGAAAAGTCTCTGAAAAGCAGCAGAATTAGCAACAGCTTGAACACCAAAGCAAGTCCTAAAGCAGGCAAAGCAGCAGCCGGGCAAGGTAGTGACCTAGCCCCAGTATCCCCCCTTGTCCGTCCGTCCATCTGCCTTGGCACCAGGTGGGAGGCAGTGGGCAGCTCCGGCGCTGGGACCCTCAGCCTGCTCGATGGCTCATCCATCAGGAGCAACGAGGAGGAATAGCGCCTGGTATCATCCTGGACATCTGCCTGCCAGGCTTGCTCTTTAAAACAGGCTGTCATGCACAGACAGTTGTTGTATCAATATGGATTTTATTCTACAGCCCCTGCCTCGTAGCTGTCGATGCCACTTCTGCTGGCACGGGGTGGGCTGTGGCGCCATACACCAGGACGGATACGGGCTATGAGGGAGAGGACACCAGTGCTGACTCCTCGTTGCCCGTCTTGGATGACTGTGAGAAAGCAGCCAAACAGGAAGACTTCAGAGATGGCGTCTCTGTGTTGCCGCTGCCAGTCTCCCCCACCAGCGCCAAACATTGCCAAGCGCAGAGGAGAGTTTGGATATACTGCAGTCGGTCAGTCCTTCGGATGAGATGTGAAAGCAGAGGCCTCCTCCACCAGCCCTGCAGAACCTGTCGCATGTCCTGAACAGACTATGAAGATCAGCCGACATCCAGATCACTGTCTCCTCTTCCACCAGACAGCTTCTCATGCCCATCCCAAGGCTGTAAATTGCTGTGGATAATAGCTGTGACGTTTATCCGGACTGTGGCTGCCTACCTGTGCTTGTGCGGAGGGTTCGGTGCTTGATGGTCCCGTTGGAGAGGTGGTGTCCGGCTACTTGGAGCTCGTGTACTTGGTGACAGCTTTGGTGCCCTCCGAGACGGCGTGCTTGGCCAGTTCTCCCGGGAGCAGCAGGCGCACAGCGGTCTGAATTTCCCGGGAAGTGATGGTGGAACGCTTGTTGTAATGGGCCAGGCGGGAGGCTTCTCCAGCAATGCGCTCAAAGATGTCGTTGACGAAGGAGTTCATGATGCCCATGGCCTTGGAGGAGATGCCGGTGTCGGGGTGGACCTGCTTCAGCACCTTGTAGACGTAGATGGAGTAGCTCTCTTTCCTGCTCTTGTGCCGCTTCTTATCGCCCTTCTTCTGAGTCTTTGTCACAGCTTTCTTGGAGCCCTTTTTGGGGGCAGAGGTGGACTTCGCTGGCTCTGGCATCCTGAGAGCTATTTCTCTGGGTCTTGGAGCTGCTTGGAAAGAACACCAAAAAAATCAAGTTCTTTTTTGTTCTCCTACAGTACAGTTTTACTGAAAGATGAGAGAGTCTGAGTCAGACACAAGCGACATCTCTGAATCTGAGACAAACACCCCATGACCCTGTGCAAGCATTTTTAAACTGCCAGCAAGAATCGCTCTGGTTTGTGTATAGTTTTTTGTTGTTTTCTGGTTAAATCACCGTAACACTGGCCTTGTAAACATTGATGAACCCAGGCCTAGTTGACATCTACTTAGTAAATATGAGCTGGAGGGTGAACATATTTCTGAGAAGAACATTGCAGTTCCAAAGAAAACACTAACTGCAGTATGGAATAAATTAAATCTTGCTGGAATGGGCTGGAGACTGTTGCAAGATATTACTGAAGCCACCTTTATATCAGACTGGGCAAAATGATTTATATGGTTATTACAATCTCCAATAGACCCCTTTTTCTTTGTATGTAGGTAAAAGTTGATTTTGAGGGTGCTTTCATTTCTGTGGATATTGTTTTACACCATGTATTCCAGTGGAATATAAAAATCATATAGTTTTAAGCTAGGGAGCTGCGCTACGGGAACTTTTCAGCATTCATGCTAGCTAGCAAAAATACCAGCAAGCAGAAAAGCTCAGAAAAGGTGGCAGGAATCACCTGGCAGAGAAACAGGAATGTGGATAGTAGGAAAAAAATCAAAGTGCTTTTCGGCTATGTGTTGATGGAGAGAAGCTACTTGGACTGAAATCATTTCCTGCTATTTGGTGCTTTCTGCTTTTGAGGGAACGAACCTCCGCTGGCCAGTTTTTCTCTGAGTTTTTCTTCATCAGGCCACAACCTGCAGAGCCCTGACCTGCGGCTGACTGCTGTCATCCAGAAGTGCAGTAAAAGACACTATGTAAACCTGTCATAAAACTGGGTGCCTCCCCTACACTACAAATGTACATGTGCTTTACTATGTGGGTCAAGGGAACAACTGTGTCGTAACCTGGTAAATGGTTTTGTGTTTCAGAGGACACTTTGAGTGCTCACTTGAAAAGCAAGGCTTCTCCAGGCTTTGCTGGAGGATCAGCTTCCAGCATCACCCCAGGGCTTGGGCTTTTACTGCTCCGCGCCTCCACTGAAGATGCCCTAGGAATTACGGTCTGCTGGCCAAGAGAGACTGGAAGAGAAAAAAGAGCTTCAGGGCTGGTGGCACATGAGAAAATAGATAGAAGTAAACAGGAGAGAGAAAGTTGGGATGTAACATATGGTCTGCACACACAGAGCATCAGAGAGAGACCTAAATGGTGCCTGTGCCAAAGCAACAGCTGCACGCTCAGCCCGGCCTCTCCTCCTCGGGAAGGAACGAGATGCTGCCCTCCACCCCGGCCTGGTTTCTCCACTGTTGCCTGCATCTGCAATCCAAGCCAAACACAGCAGCTGTGTTGCAACCAAGTCTATAAGAAATTCCCGGATGCTCCTTGTGGGAGCAGACATCTTCAATGCTGAGGCTGGATTTACATGCCCATGTACCAGCACCTGCTTCCAAACCATGCGAGAAACCTCCACGGCTCCAAGTCCTCAGTGCGTGAGATGGCGCCTTCTGCCTGCAGCAAGCAGCATGGCTGCTGCTGGCTGCTTTACCTTGCGAGGCCCTACACTGGGCTCTGGCCAGCGCGTGGTCTGGGAGGTGTTGGGCAAAGGGCAATGCTGAGCATTTCAAGTGGAGCACACCCAGCTGCAAGGGTGGGCTGGCACTGCTCGGGATGCCAGGGAGCGGGGAGGCAACATCTCCACCACAGCCCTCCAAGACGCCCGCCTGGCCAGAAGCAAAAGTTGGCACCAGTGACCTTAGCACTGAGATTTTGCTCAAGCAAAGCAGTTTCTTCCTTGCCATTAATGGGAGTTTTGCCTTTGTGAGGCCTGAGAGACCCGTTCAAGTCTCCTTTGCTTCACCTTGCAAGAAGTATTTTGTCACTCCAAAATGGGATATTGTCCAACTGGGTGGAAAAGGCCAGGGTACAGGAAAATGTCATGTAACAAGCTGCAAGCACACCACCAACTCCTTGCTGCACCAGAACCTCAAACTGCTCATGACTACAGCATAAAAACATTTTAAAAACCCCACCAAAACTGGGTAAATACATATAAATCTCTCTCAAATCAGGTACGGATGATAAGAAGAAAAAGAAAAGAAATAAACCAAACAAATGTATTGAAAACTGTTGATGCTTTCTTCTAATTGGCTTCAGTTTATGAACATTAATCTCTTTTCCCAGTTTCAGGAAACTTGTAGTTGTAACATATGTGGTCATGCCACCTGGCAATCATAATCTAACATATTTTGCTGACTCTTTGAAGTTAAAGGAAAAGCAGTTTCAATGAAAGAGGAAGGAGATGGGCATGTTGTGAGAGTAGTTCTCCTTCAGGAGCAGCTTTGCACCCTCTGGCAAAGCTTCATGGCCAAGTGACCTGAGCTAGGTGGAAAACCATAGACAAAGACCATGCCCAGAGACATGTGGGATGGTTCTGACCAAAGTGGACTCTGAGACATGGCACGGCAAAATGCTCAGTTTGAGCATACGAGCAAAGAGTGTCACAGAAATGGCAGAAATGTGCAGCTGGAATGAGTCTCCAGAGCTCCACGCTTTGCTTCAAGGGTGGGGTATGAGGCGTGCCCTCCTCATTTATTTTCTTACCTTTCCTTTAAAATCTCCAAAGGCATGATTTCCATGTGCTATGTGCTTGACTCTGACACCTCATCCCCCTTCTTAATTTTCCCAGGTGTTCTTCTCAGGAGACATTTGGAAGGGCAAGTGCTGGACTGTCCCAAAAGTCCTGGACACCCTTCAAAAGTCTGACACCTGCCCCCTTAAACTCCACATTTTCTTCCCCTGGTGAAACCACAATTTTTCTTCCTTTCTTCCTCTACTTGGGAGGGAATACAGGAAAAGCAATCCTCTACTGCTCTTGTTCACAGACTTGAAAATATGACCTTTCAATGGAAAGGCATTTTTCCAAGAGAAGAAATAACTGTGTGTTTACTTCTTTTTCTCTTGAGCTAATTTCCTGATGAAAAAATACAATTGAAAAATCTAAATTACTATTTCTTAGGCTTTTTAAAAATTGTGTCCTTCTAAAATATGTATTAATTGTTAAGTGCACTTGTACTGCAGCTTTTAAAAAATGAATACAGTGCCCAGCAGGCACTAGAGTGATTTCATATGTCTCCAGAAAAGGTCACACCTACAGGACATCTCCATCCACTTGACCGGCTAACGCTGTTGGGTAGCACGGCCAGGATCTCATTCTTCTCCCATGTACAGCTGCAATGAGGGAAGCAATGATGCTAAAGTTCAGAAATTAACAAAAAAGCTTCGGTGTCCTTGCTTCCCTCCACCCATTTCTTTGCAGCCTACTGTTTAACAGGTAAATAACAACTTCTTTGGGAACAGGTTGTCTTCCTTCCAGCTTGTTTGGGCAGCGCCTAGCACAAAGAGCCTGATTGCGTTTGCCAGGTGCTAAATAAATAACGTTAATAATGGTTGACCGTATCACCAACCCTTCTGTCAACAGTGCAGTGCAGTTCACAGGCAGGTGCTGCTCTGGTATGAAGGCAGAAGTAGTGGGATTATTCCTGAAGTGTCCATGTGGAGAGTTTCTTGAGGGAACACATTTAAAAAAATGGTTTCTTTTTATGAAAATAATTGCATTTTCTTTTTCCTTAAAAAAAAAAAAAAAGATAAAATCTGAAGAGGTTAATAATTACTAGTTGTTTTGTTTGGAAGTGTTGCCATCATGAATGACTTCTCTACTGTGGGGATGACCAAGCACTGGCACAGGTTGCTCAGAGAGGTCGCAGGGTCTCCATCCTTGGAGATACTCAAAATCCAACTGGACGTGGCTCTGAGCGTGGGCTGGACTACGTGTTCTCTTCAGCCTCAGCCATTCTGTGACTCTTGGAGGCTGAAGCTGGGTACCTCTTGCCTAGAACATGCTTTATGAGCTGTGTTCCACCGATGGACGTTTCCCACGGGATACTGCAGCCAGTCTCCCACAAGGACCTCTAAGGAGGGGAGATGGTGCTCATGTCCAGCTCCAAGCCACCGAGGTCCCTGGGACACAGGGTATGGCCATGCAAGAGGAGGCACGCTGCAGGAAGATCTCTGGACACATTTTTTTCTTTACGGCTTTGTATGGTCTGAGTCAATCAGTTATCAGTGCTGGCATTTGTTTCCTTTCTCAGAACACCAACCACGAAACCAACCACAGCATTTTTTCTAGCCAGCTCCAAGCAGCAGCCTGCCTGCTGCTAGAAACCAGAGCAGTGCAGAGTGACAGATACATCTTCCTTTGTGTTGACACCCTTTTCTTCAGCATCATTAAAAGGAAAATGAACTGAAAACATATTCAAAGATACAAATCACCGCAGTCTCTCAGATCTGAGATGGGAGAGGAGCCCTGCTGAGAAATCCCACGTGAAGCCTGATGCTGTCTCTGTTTTCCCCAGGCCTGATACACTGATGGAGAGAGAGACAGGCACGGAAGCTCCCGCAGCATTTGTGTTCATTTTTGGTCTTGCTGCTGAGTCTGTAGGACCAGTGCCAGGTTGGTGCCAGCGGTGTGCATGAGTGACCACGGGTGGACTATTAGCTGGCCTTTTGGAACTCTCCTCATGCAGGGGTGGAAACAGCACCCAGATTTTTTCCTTCTTTTTCCTATTAAAAGCTGTCCTTGCTGTGATGAGCTCTGTGGCATCCACTGTAAATCCCCATGCCCACCGGGCTGCTCCCTTGCTTAATGTCCTAATCAACCATAAAAGTTACATGTCTAGAATCAGCACTTTGTTCGTAGGAGGTTTTGGTGAAAAACACTTGCAGGAAAAAGTCAAGCTCTCCTCTTTTGGACATCTGATATTCTGATATTTGCTAATCTGATGATGATCTATTTTAATCCTTGCTAGAGTAAATGAGAGCCAACAGACGCTTGCTGTTTATTCTGCCTCTTCAATAGGAACGTCCTGTGAGTTCTGTCCAATTACTGTCCCTTTCCTTGGTTTCTTTTGCTGTATAAAGCAAAGAAAACTTGGCTTTAATCCTACATGTCAAGAAATGTAAAGTGAAATTTGCTGCTGCTTTTTGTTTTAATCTCTCTGAAATGCAAAGAAGGGCAACAAATTAGGGAATGTTTCCACTGAAAGGAAAAGGCTTTCTAATGGCTTCATCTGCTCTGAAATGCTTGTAAGAGCCCAGGCAGCAGATCTGGTAAATACAGTTTACAAATTACCAGATGTCAGCAAGTGACTGCTGTTGGTACAGCGTATTTCTGCAAATTGCAAATCCCCTCCCTTTCATAATGTACGGCCATCTACCTGGAAGTTATTAACGAAGAATTTGCTCATCCGACAGGTGCCATTAAATAGTAATAGCTGAGAAAACAAGCAGATATTTTATGGTTATTTGGTAGCAAGCTCTGCCTTAGTTAGTAAAGCAGATTAGGAGTGTGATGAGTCACCATGAGACATCGGTGATGCTACCTCATGTGCAAAAACTGATAGTCATATTTTGGACTGGAAAGAATTTTTCTCTTGGTATGTTGTCTAGCATGTGACAATGAGGTAATATTTGCTTTGAAGTAATGAGGAGAATTTCCTAGAAGAAGATAAACTAGATCGAAATGCCTGATTTCTTCCAGTGGTGGAGGGGCGCAGAGATCAGTTTTGGGATCCCAGGTCTCATCCCAGGTAAACCAGTATCAATAATAAGGCCTCATCCCCAATCCCACATGCTCTGTTGCATTTTATATGATTGCTCCTGTAAAGTTATCATTTAAATGTCTAACTTTTAACCGTGGACACACACATGCAATTCTTTTACTGAAAAGATTCATGCTTGCGCATTGGACCACCAAAATATGTTAAACCTGAAGGTGCCCCCTCCTCCTTAACATAGAAATAAATGCTACAAACTCACTCCCTGGCACAGATACACTATGTTCAAAGTGATCTTTAGATTTCTTTAGAAGTACACGCAGAACAGAGCACTGGGATACACTGGCATCCAAGCTCTTGACTGATCCTTACAATTGCTTGTGCTAAAACATTGCCTGGGAGTTCAGCACAGGAAACGCCCTACAGTAACCTTTTCCCTTCCCCTTCCCCTTCCCCTTTCCCTTTCCCTTTCCCTTTCCCTTTCCTTTCTTGCATTTCCATTTATGATTTTAGAAAACACATTTTTAATCGCCAGCAACAGCTGTAATTTCTTGTGCTACTTCTGCCCAAACTGCAAGTACTTCTGGGGGTTGTGGGGGTATCAATCAGAGATGCTCATGTACAAAGTAAGGAGCAGGAGCCTAGATCAGAGCTCTGTGCACAGAAGATACATTGAATTTTTAAAGAGAAGAAAATCTTATCCGTGAGTCGAGCAGAGCAACAGAGACACACAGTGCTGCAAGAATGACTGTCAGGAGGCTAAATACTGCTGTCCTTACTCTGATTAAAGGAGTGCCTGAAGTCAATGGGGGTTTAGCCTGGCTCTGAAACTACAAATACGATGTTTAGAGATGCTTAGCACCAACAGCCAACATTGATTTCCACTGGAATCCAGGAGGCTCAGTACTTTGCAAAAATCAGACTCCGCATTTTATCAAGGTTTTGTTACTGTGAATAAATAAGTACTTAAAAAGCTTTAGCATGACTTTTATCTGCCCTTTATAAGAGCACTCATTATCTACCTGCTTTGGAATATCTCTGATCTACACGTTTGACCAACAGCATCTAATAAAGGCAAAAAGGAGAAATGATGTTTTCTATAGATCGATACCCGTTACACGTTTACAAGAGCACACCCAGCACCAGCCTCTGCTACAATTACACTCCAGCCAGCTTTCCCACAGAGTGCCCGGGTTTAAGAGAAACCTGTATTACTGCAGCCATCCTCAGAAAGCCCTCAGCACTAACACAGCTCAACAGAGAACACAACCAGGGTCACTCGTTTCCTGGGGTTTTATCAGTAAGTCAAAACCTTAACACAACATAAACTTCAGCACAAGCTTTCTCTCGGAGTTTCACAGTCATCAGGATTTGCTGCCTCTGCCACAAAGCCTTTCCTGAAGCAACAGGCTTCTGTTCCCTTCACATCCCACTACAACTAGCTGGACCCACTGGGAGTCAACTTGTCAGCAGCAACTCCGTGTCTTGGTGCAGGATTTAGCTCCTGTCCTTTGACTAACTCAGTAAAGTTGCTCTGAAGGCAGGGACAGGTCAAAGCCGGCTCACTACGTACAGGCAAATGATCTCCAACCCCCCTGGAGTCCTGCTGGGCAGGAGAAGCAAGCAAGACGTCACAGCAGCTCAGCTAGTTGGCAGCATCACGAGCTCTACATATCTTCTTGGTGATGTACAAAGTACAGACTACTGGAGATGGGCGTCAGAACAAAAATCATAGGTGACTGGGGTCTGTAATACCAACAACTCATTACACATCACAAAGGTGCTTTATTTATTCCATGACACCCTATGCTATTGAAAATAAAAAGTGCAGATTCAAAATAAATTGCTCTGTGCTGCATAAAAAATGAAAATCAGCTGATCTTTGACCTCATCATTTCAATTTCTCTGGAAAAGCAGAAGACCATAAAGTCACTGAGTCTGCTATATCTAAATAACTCCTACAATGGAGCCATGGTCTCTAAACCAGTAATGATAATAAGCCTAAAGAACTGCTATGGCATTTAAACAAACTATTTATATGGAGTAATAGAGAATTATCAAAATTCTAGACTATTTTCACTGGTGCTGAAAAAGGCATCCATTAAAAATGTGCTAATTCAGCCATGGCCAAAAATATGAGAGAAGCTACAGGCCAACACCTGGAGACCATAAGGGGAGAGTGGGTGGGAGAGGGAGACGCAGCAGCCCCAGGAGATGAGAGCAGCTTCGGAGTTAAAGCAGGAGTTACGTGGGAACCAAGGCAGACGTGTGGCACCTCTTCCTCCCACATGCCCCATCCCCAGGTTTCAGTAGGTTTCCATGAGCTTTTCCAGTGCTATGGATAATTTGTGTAGCAAAAAGAAATAAAAGCAGTACCCCCAAAGGTTTACTCTGGCCGTACCACGTTGACTGGGAATAATACATACGGATATAAAACCATGCCAAAGTGGAAAGCTGTGTTCTCAAATTAGGCTGAAGATCAGACTGAGGTCATTAAGGCTTTTAAGAGTGATGTGGTGGGTACATCACAACATAAGTATTACCACATATCCTCAACAGCATGGGTGAAATAAGCCCAACGAAACTTTTTAACAACCTTCACGCGACGTATATGGGTCTACTGCACGTATGCTCAACAGACCTGGGCAGTATCACCAACTGTCCCCCTGCATGGGGAGAAAGAGTCAGGCGACGGCATGACGCGTGCAGCTGTAATCAATCACGTCCGACATTCCTTCTAAATGAGAGTCCCAGTTACACTACCCACATTTCAGCAAGTCCTGAAAATGATTTAATACAATGATTGGAAAGCATGCAATTAATGAGAAAGTCAGGAATATGTGAAAGCTGCTTTATCATGGCTATAAAGCATGGGTGCCTGGGAATGCACAGTGTAGATGCAGGAGCCGTGGGTGCCACAGAGGGACTTCCAAAAGGACGGCGTGCCAGGCCACAAGCTAAAGGGCAGCGAGTGGCAGAGAGTCAGATTTCATTGCTACAGAATACTGAAAATATTGTAATATGTGTATTAATAATTAATTTGGCACAGTGATAGCAATTTTACTGTAAAATGGAGATGTGTGACTATTACTGGAGCCTGCAGGGAAACAAAGATAAATGTCCTTCTCCAGATCTCACATCATCCAATAACTGGATTGGGAATAGAATCCAGGACTGCTGACACCTTTCTCTGCTGCAGCCACTAGATCACATTACCACAGGCGGAGAGTCCTCCGAGCGTTAGAGGTCATCATCTGTACAAAGCAGGAAAATGGAGAGCCTGGTATATGGAAGAAGAGGAGAAAAGCATGGCTGGGACAGTGCAGCAAAGCTCCACTGAAGAGGGCAGTTGGCTACTCTTCAAACAGATGAGGGGTGAGCACTAAGGACACAAGAGTTATTGAAGGTAAGAGTAAACTCTGTCATAAGAACTGACAATAAACCAGTATAAAATGTTCATGGATAAATTTATGCTGGAGATGAGAAGGAACCTCACATCCTTACTTGGAAGTGGGAGGATGAGAGCAACAGAGTAGGGGAGAAAGATGAGGAAACCCGTATTTTCCATAGTTCAAAGACAAAACCTGATTATTTAAAAAAACAAACAAACAAACAACCCACCACCAAACAGATTTCTAGGACATGGCTCCAGCAATAGCAAGTAACTGCTCTGCATTGAATTGGCTGGATAGTCACACTCAAAAAGCTGCAGTCAGTGGCTCGATGTCCAAGTGGAGAACAGTGATGAGTGGCATTCTCAGGGGTTGGTATTGGGACTGGTGCTGTTCAACATCTTTGTCAGCGACATGGACAGTGGGATCGAGTGCACCCTCAGCAAGTTTGCCGACGACACCAAGCTGTGTGGTGTGGTCGACATGCTGGAGGGAAGGGATGCCATCCAGAGGGACCTGGACAGGCCGAAGAGGTGGGCCCGTGCGAACCACATGAAGTTCAACAAGGCCAAGGGCAAGGTCCTGCACATGGGTCAGCGCAATCCCAAGCACAAGTACAGGCTGGGTGGGGAATGGATTGAAAGCAGCCCTGAGGAGGAGTTTGGGGTGTTGGTAGACTCAACATGAGCCAGCAAAGTGCAGTTGCAGCCCAGAAAGCCAACCGTGTCCTGGGCTGCATCAAAAGAAGTGTGACCAGCAGGTCGAGGGAGGTGATCTTGCCCCTCTACTCCACTCTTGTGAGACCCCACCTGAGTACTGCATCCAGCTCTGGGGTCCCCAGTACAAGAAGGACATGGAGCTGTTGGAGTGAGTCCAGAGGAGGCCACAAAGATGCTCAGAGGGCTGGAGCACCTCTCCTATGAGGACAGGCTGAGAGTTGGGATTGTTCAGCCTGCAGAAGAGAAGGCTCCGGGGAGACCTTAGAGCAGCCTTCCAGTACCTGAACAGACCTGCAGGAAATCTGGAGAGGGACTGTTTACAAGGGCATGTGGTGATAGGACAAGGGGAAACGGCATTAAGCTGAAGGAGGCTAGGTTTAGATTAGCTATTAAGAAGAAATTCTTCCCTGTGAGGGTGGTGAGGTACTGGAACAGGCTGCCCAGAGAAGCTGTGGATGCCCCATCCCTGGAAGTGTTTAAGGCCAGGTTGGACGGGGCTTTGGGCAACGGGGTCTAGTGGAGGGTGTCCCTGCCCGCAGCGGGGGGCTGGAACTAGATGATCTTTGAGGTCCCTTCCAACCCAAACCATTCTATGATTCTATGACTAACCAGACAGTGCCGTTCTGTTCTAGGTTGCTGTGCCACTGAAGAATTGTTATCAAAACACACAGAAGTCCTTCACTTTGCATTTCTCTTTCCTTTATTCTTTTCTTTATTGTTCCTTCCTTCTTTCTCTCACACCCATTACAAGTACCAGGAGGTGCAAAGCCCCAGGAGGTTTGCTGCCACTTGGTCCCGTCCAACATGTGATATTTGTACAGTGTGACACATTACTTTGAATGACCAGCCATAGGGTTGAAAAGCTTGCCGTTCTCCAGAAACATTGAAAAAAATGTTTCAGGCCAGGTTAGCCTGTGCCCAAACTCCACACCATACAAACTGCCCGTGAATGGTGCTTTAATTTAGTTCTAATTTGTGATAGCATCATTATCACATGGACTTAATGTGCTAGTCACTATACTGACACAAGCTAAAAAAGGACATCTCCCTTCCAGAAAAATCAAAGCGTAATTAGGGATACATCGATATTTAGGTCAGGCAGGGGTGCAAAGAGCTCTCTGCTGAAGACTTGGTTGCAACCAGTACCTCAGCAGTGAAGAAAATGGGGGTTGCTGGATAAAGTGACAGCCCCAAAATGCCAGCGGTTCTCCTTGGTCAGTCGCAATTAGAATAATGAAATGTAAGGCTTGCTTTTCAAAACACAGAATGGTTTTTGAAGGCAGCAGGTTTAAATTGCCAGTGGAGTGCCACATTTTCTGTACTTTACTGTTATTTTTAACCACCCGTGGCTGCATCCCCCTATACTCACTTTCCTCTTGAGGCTTCCACACCTCTAGTTTCCCCACTGCTATGGTCTCCCAACCTGTTTCTTCGTCAGAGGAACTGCTTGCCCTTTGCTCTTCCTCCTCCCTGCCGATGCCTCTCTCAGCACGCACCCTCCGCAAAGCTCACCAGTGCCTCTGCTTCAAGAAGTACATCAGTGTGGGTGACTCCCGAGTCCTTATCTTGAGTGCTGCCCCAGTTATTAGGCAGGCACAATCGATAAGAAGGACAGCTAGAGCTGGGGTGAGGACCCACAGTGCAGGAGGGAATATGGGATTAATTGTGGCATGAGAGAAAGAGGACGGTGAGACAGGAAGGGTGAGGCAGCTGCACGGCAGAGTTGCTATATCTGCAATGCATTTTAAGGCTTATATACATCAAGAATGGAAATAACCCATATTTATATCGGGTACAGTCAGACAGCTCGATCCTGATGGGATGCTCCCTGCCTCCTGTCCTGTAGCACCGCATTTGTTACTCATTTTCCCAGTCCCACAGAGGACCCAAAGAGGACTTCCCCCTTTCCATCAACGTGGCAGCAGCTTCCCTACCCTTCCTTCATCCACATATGTTAACAGTTCAGTTCTTTTGGTTTTCCCCTTTCCTTCCCATTCCTTGATTCTGCCTGCCCTTGTGACAGAGAAATGAAGAGACTTACCAGATGCTTTCCCTGGCCCTCCTTCACTCTAAGATTTCTCTTTAAGTGCTGAGCTCCAAAGTGGTCTCAGATGTTCCTTCCTCTCTGCCCTCCCTGCACCTCACTGCAAGAATTTCTTCTGCAAAAATGTCACAAGCTTTTCTGCCTAAGCTTCCTCTTGCTTTCCAGGGCAACTCACATCCTCTTTCTAAGTCCCAATAACCTTCCTGGAGGTGCGCTTTCAGTTCCTCCTACCCCTTCTTCCATTGCCTCCTGCACACACTGTATTTACTGCGTTGTGTTTTCATCTCATTCCTATCTTCCTGTCTTCTTTCATGCAGTGTTTTCTGCTTGACAAGTATCAGTCTACTACATACAATCTCTCTCCTCACAAGAGACAGGGTCACACTGGTTACACAAACAGGTTATAAGGGGAGATTTTATATGCCCAAAAGCATGTCCATTTTACCTGACTCTGTCTGTTGGTCTAACATAAACATTGCCTCTGCTGACAAAATGTTGCCCTCATAAATCCTTGATCATCGTGGCTACAACTCCAGAGTTTCCCCTCAGCACACACCTCCTGCAATGATTACCTGGGGGATGGTCCTCAACCTTCGGCTGATGCATCTCAACTCTCCAGGTGGCACATCTCATGTCAGAGATGAGTCCTCTGCAAATGGAAACTCTCTCTTCCCTGATCCTGGGCTAAACACCAGTTTTCAACAAATAACATGGAAAATCTTATTGCTACGAACGGCCTGTGTATTTTCACCAAATTCAGAAAAAAATCCCCTCTATTCTATATGAAGTTTTAAGGCTGGTTTGAAAGATAAATAATCCCCCCAGTATCTTCAAGACGGTCGGTAAAATAATCACCAAGGGTGGTGATTAACTCTCGCCACAAAGGAAAATGTTGAGTTGATGTAGGTGGCATATAAAATCCCCCACTCTCTTTATGAGTCAGGTAAGCTACCAGAAAGCGGAGGCGGAATCTGTGGGATGGAGCTGTTTTCATTCCAGCCAGTTAGTAGTATGCTTTTTGAAAGACAAAAAAAAAAAATAGTTTAATCATTAAATAAGATTTTTTTTTAAAACTAAGAGTCTTATTTAAATAGCAAAATCTAACATTTGCCCTTCATCCCCAATGATGCCGTTTGTAGTCTGTGATAGTCAAGGGGAAATATTATTAAACAACCCCACCCCCTGAGGTTAACGTAGCATTTTTGGGTTATGCACCTATTCTTCCATCTCCTACCCAATGCCTCTGATCCTACAGTCACAGCTCTTTCCTTTCCCTCTGGTTCCAGAAAAAAAGGGAAGCTGCAGAGCCCAGATCCCAGCCTCACCCCACGCAGAGCCCTTTCAGAGGCAGAGCTTAGCTGTGACGGGAAGAAAAGCATTTCTGTCCCAACAGCTGCACAAAAGTGGCCTAACAAATGTATAAACCAGAACAATTAGCAAAAAAAGAAAAGCATTTTGTGGGGTCTAATTTTGGATCAGTCCAGGATTCAAGGGATAATTCAAATAGATGATGGCATCCCTTATCTAAAATTATAGACTTTTCATTACCAAAAGTCAGAAATTTAGAAATGTGAAGAAAATGCCATTAGTTCCTTGGGTTCAGGGGGCTTACAGTCCTCCTCTGGTACTGTCGGTGGGAGCACAATAACTGCTCTGTTCACAGAGCAGCCTGAGCGAGCTGCTTTCTCAAGTTCCTTCTGAACTGAGGAACATTTCCCACATACTTAATTCTTCAGTCTATACAATGCATGAGTTGAGGATGGGCAGGAGCAGCGTATTTCAGGTGCTGAGAAAGGGATGCAGACTATCAGCATGACTCATTTCTTTTTGTTTCAGCTGGAGAAGAGAAGATCTGGAGTGCAGTAGAGATATATGTATACACATATATATATCTATATGTAAATATAAGTCCAGAGAAAGGATGGAGAAGGACAATGACCAAAGGAACAGGGTGGAGAAAAAATGTCAAGAGGAAGGTAGAGTAAGGCAGTGAACTGAAATGAGGTGTCAGAAAGGAGAGAGAATGACAGGGTATAAAAACCAGGAGAGAAGAGGAGAAATAAAAGGAAGGAGAGAATATATGAAAGGTCACAAAAATGAGAGAGAAGTTGTGAGTAGACAAAAAGCAGAGAGAAGGGGGAAGGTAAAGTTACCATCACAATGTTTGGCAAGACAGAAATACTGAAGCATAAATAACACGCAGAGAAGAGAGACATGGAGGGTCATAAGAAGAAGGAAAGATCTTGCACAGCAAAGAAGATGTCAAATAAGCAGTTGGTAGAAAAAAATCACCTGCCAGAACAGCACTTCTGAGAGTCACGGGTGAGAGGTGCTGCTGCCCCAGCGAGGGACAGAATCAAGCCCTGGGAAGCGACAGGCTAAACCCAAGGAGAACAAAGGATGAGGCCAGGAGAAGACAAACGATACCACTGTACTAAGTTGCTGCCTTTTGTCTAAAATATAAATCATGAAGGTCACTGAAATTGCCACTTAGATCTTCCCTTTGAAACTTTCAAAAGACCCTTATTTTTTCCAATACAATCCTTCTTCCTCCTTCTTCTCTCCCAAGGTTGGATAAAATTAATTACTGTACACTCCACAGTTGTAACTCCCTGCCCGGGAAGAAAACCCCAGACACCATTATGCCTAAAGCAGACCTTGCTCTCTGGCTCCCTTTGCATATAGAGGCTTCTGTAGAAATATATCAGTAGACAAAGCTAGATTTCCTGTAGCTCCAAAATTACCATGATGGAGCTGGGTATCATTAGCAGGATGAGAAAAGAAAGAAGAAGAAAACAGGTGCCCACTCAGGGAAAAGGCTTTTTTTGTTTTGTTTTTTTAATTAGGAAATCTTACCAGTATAGAGGGATAAAATTGCTGCTGGTAAATAAACTATCACTCCTTTGCAGACTGAATAATAGGAACAAAAGAGGAGGGTGTGGGAAGTACATTCATATGATCAGATTCTTTCTGTTATTACCATGTGTTCAATGTAATAAAAAATAATCAGGAAAATAACATACTCTAACAAAAATACCATGGATGCTATAGAGTAAAACCCCCAGGAAGATCAAACAGTGTTTCCAGGGTAGCACCAGTCTGAGAAACCAGAGCTTTATTAGTAGTAATAGGAGCAACATATGGAGATGAATGAAACCGTGTTTGTAAATGGGATATGCAATTGCACACTCTTGCTTGGCTTTCCTTTTTCACAATCTGACTCAGCCTCCACATGGCTCCACTCCCCCATTTTTTGATTCATAAATTCTTGATCGCAAAAAATAGAGTTACAAAGCCAGCATGCAAAGGGCACGAGATGACGTGAAATACGAGGACGCTGGTGAGTGCGGAACGTGCCGTCAGTCACCAGCACGGAAATGGACAAATCTGCTGGAGAAAAGCAGCGGAGCCAGGGCCACCCGCTCCGGGCGCTCGCCGGAGGACGCCGCGCAACAAACCGCAGCTCGCCTCTGTTGCGCTAGAGGCACGCGCTGAGGTAGACAAATCTATTACAAAATTGTATAATATTGCTTACGCTGCACAGCAGCCGCTCTGTTAGGCAGTCCCTGCATCGCCAAATCCAGAAGATGGGACATGAGAAGAATGAGAAATAAAGGGGTTTCTTATGTCATATACTCCCTGCATTTCTAAAGCTATGAAAAAGAGATCAGGGTTAACAACAAGCAGCGCAAAAGAGAACAAGCGGTGCATGAGCAATGGTGTACAGCCCTGCGTGTTTACTAAATAATTAACAAACATACAGAGCGTTGACACAGAGGCGTCCATACACAGGAACGACCCCTTCCCTGCGGGCCTGCTTTCCCCCCGCGTGTGTGTGCTGAGGCTGCCGCCGGCCAGCCCGGCCTGCCGCACCGCCGGCCCCTGCAGCCGGTGCGGGAGAGCGGCCCGGAGCAGGTACCCCGGGCAGGACTGCAGCCCCCAGCCCTGCCGCCGCCTTGCCCAGGCTCGGGCACCTGCTTCGCCTCCAGCCCCCGGTTAACCGGAGCGATACGACTCCTAACGATTACAGCAAAGCAGAGGCAAGGCTGCCGCCGTGTCTCTGTGTTTGTCAAGCCCGGAGCACAACGAAGCCCGGATCCTGCGGGGCTCGGGATCCGGCCGCAATGCACGCTACCGCTACCCATACACAGCATGACGGTATAGGCTGTAACACATAGCATACTTAGCGCAACCCCCGCTGCAGACTATTCCGGTGTGCAATGCATATAGCGGAGGGCAGCACACACTGCACCATAAACAGCCAGCACAGTATGGAGGATCTTGCCTGCTAGGCGTCTGGACTCCTTCGCAGGCGAGCTCCAGGCGCCGGCGCGGCGCAGGGCAGGTGCACGCCGGGCGCGGCGGCGGCGGGGCTGGGGGGCTGCTCGTTGCCGCTCCGCGCTGAGCCTGCGGACGCCGCGCCGGGCGGACCGCGGGACCCGCCGCTGGGCGCGGGAGCTGGGGCCGGGCTACGGCCGGCGGGGCGCCTCGCTCTGCGCCGCCGCCGCCGCGCTCCTGCGGGCCGGGCGGGGCCGAGCCGGGCCGGGCCGCACCGCCCCTGCTGCCGCCCATAGGCCGCCCCGCCGGCCCCGCCCGCCCCCGCCTCTGCGGGCTCCCGCCGCGGGGCCGCTGGCGGCCGGGGGCGGGGCGGGCGAGCGGCTCGGGCGCTGCGGCGGCGGCGGCTGCGCAGGGCGCTCGGCACGGCCTCGGCGGCGGACGGGCACCTGCTGCCGCCCTCGCCCGCAGCGGGCAGGGGCGCCGCGCTTTGTCGGGGGCTCAGCGGGCGTGCCCGGCCCTGGCGGCGCCCGGCCCGGCCCGGCCCGGCCCAGCGCAGAGCAGCGACCGGCGGCTTTCGGGGCGTCGCCTGGTTCCGGCGGCCTGGGCACCGCGGGGAGCGTGAATGAGAGTTTGCTCCGATTTACGAGCAGGGTGAGTGCCGCGTCGGGCCGCCTCTGGGGGCGGGGGGGGGGGATAATAATTTTTTATTTTATTTTTGTTCCTGAGCCTTTCTACCCCCAGCTCGGCGCCGACCTCCCCGGGCCGGGGCAGCGGGGACCCGGTGGCCCCGCAGGCTGCGGGATAGACGCGCCCCCTCACCCCGGGGCAGGGCTGCGTGTGGGGCGCGGTGCCTCCCGGCGGGCAGGGCAGAGCCCGCCGCCCCCCGGCGACGGGGACCCCCGGGAGGGGGTCGCTGCCCCTGTTCCCTCCGTCGCCTTTTGTTTGGCTCTCCCGGGGGTAGAGGGAAAGGGGGCGGCGGGGGGTGGACCGGGAGGGTGCGGGGGGAGCCACCGGGGATCTCGGCTGGTGGCTGAGCCTTTCTGGGCCCTCTTCATCCGCTTGCGGGGAACGGGAGACCGTCCCTGTGGGCGCTGGGGGTGTCCGGCTGCCCCCCTCCCTTCCTCCCGGTGTGGGGGAGCAGCTCTGCCCTCCTCCCTGTGCCTCCCAGCACGGAGGAGCCGTCCTGGGCTGCGGGGACAGGTATGTATCATTGCCGCCATCCAGGTGAAATGCGGAGCCAGGAGCCAGAGGCTGTAGTAAACACGGGGTGGCGGTGAACCTGGTAAAGGTCACATCTTCATGTACAAACACAGCTCGTCCTAGTTGGTCTCCCGAGTTGTTGTTGTCTTGGGGACTGCGTTGTGGCTGCTGGTACGCTGTCCCTACCAGACCTGCTCCTCGTCTTCACCCTGCTGTGCAGTTGGCTTCGATCGTGGTAGAATTTCCTACAGCTGCTTGCAGGGATCTCCCTTGGTGAGGGGGAGCAGTGCGAACTGCATTGCACCCCTCCTCTACCTCTTCCCAACCCCTGACTGCGCTGGCGACTGGGCAGCATCCGATTTGGAAATGAGACCTGGGAACCTTGTTTCTGTTGTGAGGTTTGCTTCTTGAGCTTTAGCTGAGCCTGGCTGAATTAGGGGCTGGCCACACGTTCGTAATAAATAGTAGCCAGCGATGTACCGATCCCTCAAAGCGTGCAGTGTCTGGATGCATCCTGATGTGGAGCGATGAGGCATGGGAGTGTTGGAGGAGTAGGAGCGGAGAAATGCTGCTGGAGGGTCTCAGTCTACTTTCAAGGAGACTGAGAGGATGGCAGAGCTGTGGTGCCAGTAAATGGCTGTTTTACAGCCCAAGCTGTTGACCTGGACTCCTTCAGTAAAGGTTCAACAGGAGTGTGTGTATTTCGGGGCCCTCCTGCCTGCTTCTGTGGGTCATCACTGGGCGTAAACACACCTATGGGGCAAATGGGAAAATGACAGCTTTTTGTCATGTTTTCATGTCGTGCTTCGTTACTGCAGCGGTTTGGATTGGGTCGATGTGGTACTGTTAAGCTTGTGTGAATGTGGAATGAATGATGGCCAAGTTCTCAGGTATCACGTTTCCAGTCGTGGTTGAGATGTGGGTGGGGAGGGGAAATATTTAATAAAGTTGGGATCCCATGTGCCTGTGCTCTGTGTTATCTGACAGTATCCTGCCTTTGTTTTTAATACGTGATAAGTAGTTTCATTCCTCAGAATTAGAGCTGTCTTAAACTTTTTCTTTTTAAATGCCATCTCTAGTTATCAAATGCCATATCTAGTTATTCAAGAAGGGGAAACTTTTTTTAGTCCTGTTTTGTGCTCTTCTGAAGCTGACATTTAAGCTACTAGCTGTGAAACTGATAAAATGTAAAATTAATTGATGGTGTTATGACACCAAATTGTGTAAAAATCCCTGAAAGCCCGAGTTACGTTTCACTGTTTTTCATACGGTGGCCACAAGTATGTTTGGCTCATCCCTCTGCCATAATAAAGGTGGTTTTGGGCTGAGATGTCAGACTGAATTGAAGATGAGCCATGTTGTGTTTCCAGCTCCGCAGGTAAGCTCTCGGAGATGGTTTTGGCCAGTGGCAGGTGGGGCTAACCTGAACTAAAGTGTCAGACTGATGGGTTTAGGTTTTTTTCTCTTTTAACTGTGGCACTAGTGAGACCTGGTCTGCTCAGCACGTCCTGGGTCAGGGGGTGACTGTCTGAGTGGCATGGGGGAAGCTGCTGCTGCTTGAATGTACGTGTGCCGCTGCTTGGCATGGTATGGCTTCTGCTCTGGGTGAAGGGATCACCCAGGCTTTGACCTCCCTCCTGGCCTGCCTTGGCAGCATTGCTGTGGCCTGGTGACCTGACGTCAGCGCCTGTTGGGGAGGGAGGAATTAAGGGCAGCAGCTGGGAAAAGCCTGTCCTGGCTCTAGTCTTCAGTGGGACCTGGTTTCAGAGGGACTGGCAGAGGGGAGATCCCAATTGAGGAGGCGAAATCAGGGGGCTGACGCACAGCCCTGCTGTCTCACTAATTCCCAGTGATTTACCGCAGGTTGCCAATGCAGAAGCTGTTCCCTGGCCCTACACCTTCTCCTCCTCCCAGCATGTGATATTCAAAGCTTGTAGGAACTGAGATTCATTACAAGAGTGAATGACTGGGGCAATGTCGGATGCCAAGGAGGTTCAATATTGTTTGAGACCTGGGGAGAAACCCAACTTTAATGTTTTATTTTGGTAAGGGAACTTCTGCAGTATCTGAGAAGTGATTAAAGGCCAGATGTACTTCTGGGGTATGGAATATTGTCTGTGGCTACGTATGATGCACGTACATGTGATACTGCATATGTGTTGTGTCTTCAACATTGTTCTGATACTTGAGTACTCACTCCTTAATACAGAGACTTCAAAGCTAAGGAGGAGTGTTAACTGTTTAACCCCCAAAGTGATGACAGATCTGTTGAAAAATTAACAAAGACCCCATTTTACCTCATTTTTGTCTGCTGAAAAGTCACACTTTGTTTTTTGACTCAGTCACCACCAAATCCATAGGGATTCTTGAAGATATGAGACTGTGTTTTGTGTAACGTATGGTCCCATTAAGTTTTATGGTGAATATATTTTTGTTTAAGGAGTAATAGATCACATTTCCTGATGTTTTGTTTCTTCTAGGTCTGGAAAAGAAATGCTATTCAGGAATGCTTGAGTCAAAGGCAACACGTACCTTGCTGAATTTTTTTGGGTTTAAGCTATGTACCTATTCAATAGTTTGTCCTGGTCTCTTCCGCCCTCTCCTTAGTCCCAGTACTTACCAGGCTTAGCAGTGATGTTCTCTAACTTTGAAGTCCCTAAAGCCCTAGCTATTACCAAAATACTCCAGTAGTATGTGCAGAAAAATCTGCCATCCCAAATTGTCCAAACCTGACCATGTCAGGCCCAAATAAAGTACACAATTTTCTGGCTTTATCCTGTAACACCGTTCCTTTTCTTTCCTACATAGATTTTTTTCTCAGCTAAATAATATCTGCATGGCAGCATCCATGCTAGGAGGAGAGGTGACTTCCTCTAATGTGTTATTTTTATGACAGAGCTTGATCAGAGGGAAAGCTTTTGACAGTAAGTGCTTAATCAGGGTTTTCCAAAAGAGATTCTCTCTCAGCCTACTGTCCTGGCTGTGCACGGTGGCAGGTTAATCCATGCGCAATCCAATCTGTGCGCAGAAACACAGCCGTCAAACGTAGCTTTTGGGTCATAACGTTGGGTACTTCCAGGGTTTATGTGTTTTAACCTTTCAAGTTTCTGAACAAATACAAGTTTTCTCTTTTCATCTTGCGGTCATTGTCATTGATACAGGGGACACACAAAACAAAGAAGTTAGGCCTTTTCCTAGGAGGTCAAAATTCATTAAACCAGTTATAGTTTAGTGGTAAATTCACCTTAAAATTTAATGTGTTAGTGCTGCTTTTTGTTATGACATAAGAAAATGAAGTAAGGAGCCTTTGAAGCCACTTCAGACTTCATAAATATTAACAGGCTCTGCAGTCTTCACAGAGAGTAAGTTCTGGATGTTATTTTCTTCATCTTTATGGTACAGTTTCTTTTGCACAGTAAATCTTCTTGCCTTGACTAAACTGAAAGAGCAGTTATCGGATGCAAACGAAAAATGCTCTATTTGTGGTTAGGAGCACTCTTGGTGTTTTCCGCCTCCTCTCTTTAACACCCAATCCTTTCTCCTGGTGCACGCTCTGTTAGCAGTAAATTAAGTTCCAAGACTTACAAGACCAGAAGATCTTCAGAGGTGCTCAAATGATTGAAGATGCAATTTTTTTTTTGCTTCTGAGAATAGTGGAAAGTAAAGATTCCCAACGTGTTCAGTTGCCTTTGAAAAATCCTTCCTGTTTGCATCTTAGGTCATCATATATGCTTAATACTTGCCTGGGTTAATGAGGAAAAAAACCTGCTGGCAGTATTTTCTAAACATGCTTTGAGAATACTTAAATTTGTCTCTTTTAGTTTAAAAGCTATGTCTGCTTCTTAATGGAAACTGGAATTCCATTTAGTTGCAGCTTCTTGCAAATCCCAAGTTAATGCAGCCAGTTCTTTGTGGCGGTCTGTGAAGAACACATCAGCTGTTCTAGATAACTGTTAACAAGAGTGCATCAAACTTACTGTAAAACTTGTTCTAGGTGTCTCATCAGTGGGAAGAGAACTAGTCTTTTTATTTCACAGAATCATAGAGTGATTGAGGTTGGAAGGGACCTCTGGAGATCATCTGGTCCAACCCCCTGCTCAAGCAGGGCCACCTTGAGCAGGTTGCCCAGGCCCGTGGCCAGACGGCTTTCGAATATCTCCAAGGATGGAGACTCCACAACCGCCCTGGGCAACCTGTGCCAGTGCTCAGTCACCCTCACAGTAAAAAAGCCTTTTCCTGATGTTCAGAGGCAACCTCCTTGGTTTCAGTTTGTGCCCATGGCCTCTGGTCCTGTCACTGGGCACCACTGAGAAGAGCCTGGCTCCGTCGCCTTTGCACCCTCCCATCAGGTATTTGTGTACATTGATGAGATCCCCTTGAGCCTTCTCTTCTCCAGGCTGAACAGTCCCAGCTCTCTCAGCCTTTCCTCACAGGAGAGATGTTCCAGTCCCTTTGTGGCCCTTTGCTGGACTCTCTCCAGTGTGTCCATGTCTCTCTTGTACTGGGGAGCCCAGAACTGGACTCAGCACTCCAGTCATGGCCTCACATTTCCCAGAATGCTGTAAAAATAAGAAACTTCTAAAGTAAATTTTGTGTGTGCTTTTTTAGGATGCAGGTCCAAGAGGTCACTTTGGTACTGTAAGTCAGTGATGCAGCTTCTCTGAGTACTTCCGCTCTTCCACAGGAGCTGATGTTCCTTGTTAAAAAAAACCCAAGCCCTTCAGCATTTTCCTGATCTCATTAATGCAGGCTTTGACAAAGTCTTTTGACTTGTGTTTAAGGGATTTATGACTGGGTTTGCTGGCTACACATGCCTAATAAGTGTAATCATTAGATGCTGAGTCACATGAGTATGCACGTTCTTACGGATTGCTGTCTGAAACAGCTCGTTTCAGTTTTGAGTAAATGCTTGCTTATGTTTGTGAGGGCATATCCTCGCTGTGGGCTGGTTTGGTTCTCCAGCAGCCATCCCATGCTGTGTTGTACTCTGTTGGGGCTGACCCGCCTGCTCTATGGGCGCTTTCTATATTACTGCGTTTCCCTTGTGATGTGCCTGAAGGTGAGCATCTGTCTTGTAAACTAAACCAAGTGAAGTTCGGATGCTTCCTTATTCTGCCACATCTGTTTTGTACACTTATACGGGTAACTCTGTAGTCGATGTTAAATATAGAATTTGTAAACAGGGTTTTCATTTTTAGGTCAACACTTCAGGTGCAGAATAAAACTGTTAGTGTAATGCCAGTAACACTATTCATGGACAGGAGAACAATGAAAAGGAATAAAGCACAAAATAGCACTTTATCCTTGGGATTCTCATCAAACTCTGTGGGAGGGGACACTCTTGTTTCTTGGCCATCGAGCTTCCCTTCCTGTATATCTAGGTGTGGAGCTGGTTAAGGTGGGGTTTTTTTAAGGTTCTTCAAGAACATGGCAAAATTATGTGAAAAAAAGTAGTTAGCAGTTGCTTGCCTTCTCTATGTCCAAATAGAATGGTTAATAGATGCATTTTAAAATTTCCAGAGTACTCCCCTGAAAGTAACTGCACAACATGAGAGGTCTATACTTATCTTAATTAAAGATACCAAAGCCATGCACTCCGTGCTGGCCTGATGTATGCAATTAGTGACTGAGTGCAATTAGTTTCCAACTGCTAGAACTGTCTTATCAGAGCTCTCAATAAGACTGTCAGCAGTTTGTATTAGTATCTGGCATTACTAATGCTTGGCATTTTTTACTATGTTGTAAAAGCCACTTGTTCCTTCAATATTCATTTCAGGTGTCAGGTTACTTATATACAGAACACTTCAAATTCACTGTTTTGGAAACCAACCAGTTCTCAGAGACTGAAATACCAGGTTTCTCAATGAAGGATACACAGGCATCTTTAGATGCTCAGAGCAGGTTTATTTCATAACCTGAAGTTTATTGTTAGCTTAAATTTTGAAAAGTGGCTTCTTCAAGTTAGAAATGCATATGCAAAAGAGAACTTATTAGAAGAGCTTTAGCTCTAGAGCTGCCTTCAGTAAAAAGTCCTCCAGCCTCTCACTGTTCCTTTTACTACCTAAGGCTCCACGTTCCTTCTACATTCAGGAAAGGGTTTGTGTGTTTTTCATTCCCTCTCTCTGGATCTCATCTCTGCATTCCCAGGTGTGCACAGTAACTGCATTTTAAAATAACTTGATGCACTTTTCAAGGTTAACAGCATGTTGTAATTCCTGGGGAAATGTAGCAGGGCTACAGACAGGCGTCTGGATTTATAACCGTCAGCAGTATTTAAGCAGTGTCACAGGCATAAGGCGGGGGAAGTGCGAAACTTCTAGAGAAGGTTCTCTTAAAACGTAGTTTGGAGGCCATGCATAGTCCATGATACTGCATTATGAGCCTGACAAGGATATCTTTTTTCCATCTTGCTTTTTGTAGAGCCAGCTGATGTCTGTAGCTGTGCGGGTTCAGGGTCTCTCCTAGTTGTGTTGGGACTGATGTGGGTGTCTAACCCCTGTAATTTACTCCAGATCTGAGCCTAGGGAGCCATATAATTGTGTGCTTTGGGCACAAGTTGTTTTCCCAGACGCTCCTGTAGTAGTGTGACCTCTACCAGTATTAGGGTTTGTTCCAGGGATAACGTGCTGCCAGAAACTGGATGAGTTTATGCTTTCTGGGTTGGCTGGAGAGGGTGGCTTGCCTAATTCAAGTGTTAGAGGTCTGAGTAGCAAGAAGAGACCAGTCTGAAAATATCTGTAACCTTGTTCTGGGGATGAAGGGACCAGTAGCCTGGGCTCTGAGTAGTTTGTAAGATGCACAACTATTGCAACAAGATACCACATTGCAATGGGAAAAAAATAGCTGTTCAGCACTCGATGAAATGCTGTGCACCTTTGGTGTGGTGTTCTTTGCACTTACACGGCCCTCAACAAACACAACTTTAGCTGTCCTATTCAAAACCAAGCTGCAAGATTATCTGTAGTCTGGGATCCTAACTCTGAACTCACTTTTGGGTTTGGGGCTTTTTTCATGTTCCCTCTTCCTCACCTTTTTCCTTGTGAGACAGGGAGTAATGCCAAGGGAGTTGACTGCACGTACCATCCTTGAAGATCCTGGCTGCTGCTTCTTGCTGCGTGTAGCCGAGAGGTTTGATTCCCAGCTGCTGCCATCCTGTTTGTGTGGGGCAAAGGTAGCTGTGAAGCGTGGGACCTGAGAGCAGCAAAATGTCCAAAGCATCCTCATGTGACTAATGTTAGGGTGACTTTGGACTGTGATTATCAGATGATAGTAAAAACCAGCTCCATAGACTACTAAGTCTTGCATCAGCTTGTAAGGATCACGTCATCGGAATGAGAAGGAATAAGTGGAGTCTGTATAACTCTGCTCTTCACGTAGTCTGACTTTTCAAAGCATTAAACCACTTCTAGGCATTATTCCAGTTTGACTAACTATAATTGTTTGCACTTCTGCAGTGCTTTTATCCAAGTTCTTCACACTCTTCTTCAAGGCTAATCTACACAGCAACTCAAAAGATATCGCCAAGTGTCTGAGATCGCCTTTTGTACAAAAATGTAGTGTGACTTGGTTTTGTGTAAAACCCTGCACAGTCTCAGCACCTCTACGGGATAACCTAGGATTGTGCAATGAGGAATGACCTTTCCAACAAGCCATGGACACACTGATCCTTTAAGAGAACTGCCAGCTGCTACAGAGTGCTGTGTTCCCAAGACTTTCTTCAGCTGTAAGAGCTTCCTGGAAACTTGCAGTAATTAAAACTAATGTCAGGAGTTTGCACAACACTTCAGAAAAGAGCACTGTGGTCTCTTCCAGATTATCTGGAGGTAACTCTGTTTTGTTTCAGATAAACATTCTGAATATAAAGCTTATGATGCTTATAAAAGGGTCTGGGCCTATTTGGAAGGATTTTGCCTTCCCTCCCCAGCAGAGTTGGTGATGGGACTGATGTATGTATGCTCATTGAACAGCCCTTATTTTTACTTTCACTTATAGGAATAGCTAGCCAAATTGAGATAGTTCTGACTTCCTCAGAAAACTGTATTAGGAAACATTTTTACAGCAAATACACTGTTTCTAAAGCTACTTCTGCTTCTTTCCTGTTTCTTCCAGTAGCAACCTTTCCCCAGTTTGAGGGCTCTGCCAACAGCTATTTCCTCTAATGCTGGATCACTTCTCCCTCTACAGCACACGTTGGGAAAAAGTGAGGCACAAACACCACTTCTTGGAATGTTTTACAGGAGGAATGTGGAGCTCACTTTGCTTAGCAGTTTGAATGTGCCTGGTGAACCCCTCCGGCCCTCGGCAGTCCTCTGTTAAAGCAGAGCAGGGACAGCGTATGCTTTTTTGAATGAGAAACAATGACCGGCATTTTCAGTCTGGTTTTCCTGAGGAATGCAAGCCTGGCTGTGTGCAGTGTCTGCTTTGGATTTCACTTGGATGCATACAGCTATCCTATTTGGAATCTGTGGGATCTATTCAAAACTCATTTTCTGTTTTGTTGTTAATACTTTGAAATGGCATAAATATTTTTTTCTTTAGAGATAAGCTTTAAGTATTAAGCTGTTGTCTGTGACTCATTAGTCTACTGTTGGTGACAATTTATTGTCTTTGTTAAATAATGGAAAATCTTTCCATGGAGTTTGCATTCCGTATTGTCTGAAGCAAACTACATCTGTTTATTTTACCCTGAAGGTGGCTTTCTTCTTAGTTGGCTAAAAGTTCATCATAATATCTGAGAGCTAATATGAAAGTACAGCAGACCTTACTCATTGCACAAAAAAAAATCATGTGCATATTTAACTGTCAAACAATTATGTTAGATGAGTTTTGGAAACAGTACATGGACTGACACAAAAAAGAGTGTCTGTTTGCTTTAAAGGCGGTGATTTGCTTTTTTACTTTCTCCTCCTTTTTTGAGAGCTACAGCTGAACCAAGTGTTGCATAGACTGGCATTTTCTAGAGCTTTTTTTAATTCAATGATTTAATCGCTATTAAGTTAATACTGCATTCTTGTAAAAGTCACTAGAAGAGTAGGCAAAGAGAGATATACTTACTGGAAATGCTAAGAAGGGGTTGGACCTTGAAGATGACTGTCTGACCACAGATTGCTGTTATCTGAAATGGGAGATGAGAAACTGTGTTTAGGAAGCAGATGCATCACTGGTGTTTCCGAATGGTGGAGGAAATGCCAGACGCCAACTCTTGAAGTAGATTAGCTACAAACATGCAGATTTTCTTTTTTACAAATTGATAATAATTTGAAATAACGTCTTTTTCTTTAAAAAAAAAAAAAAAAAAGATTAACCAGTAGATTCAACTCTTAAAGTAAAAGTTTTTTGCAAAATGCAGTCATAACTAGTAATGTGAGTATTGTCACTGGGCTGTGGAGGAGAGCAAAGTGCTCTGCCTGGCCAGGTGGCAAGGAAGGCTTGCCTGGTAGCCAATCCAGTAAAGAAAACACCTTTATTTAAAGGTATTTAATTGCATGAGGTTCAGTACTCCTGTCATTCCTGAAGGGAGACAGCTGCTTCTGTCCCCCATGTGCTCTTGTACGTACCCTTGTGTAGAACAGCGGTATGAAGTGGTCTGACCTCTTCTGTAGCCTTGTTAATTTATATACCAAATCCAAAGACCTTTTTCAGTACATGTGTGAGCTCTTAGTCAAAGGTTTTAAGGCTGGTTATACGCAAATTGGACCCAACTTTTCCATCTTACTGTTTGTCGTTTTTCCTGGGTACCCAGAAACCTTTCCTCTTACTGGAAAACAGTCTTCTAGTTCAGAAAAACTTACTTTCACATCTTCTGGGTTGTGTGGCTGCCTCTTATGAAGGGGAGGTGGTAGCAGGGTGTGTGTTTCAGTATGCTTCTTGCAGTACAGCCCTCAGAGGCCTGGCACCTCTGGCATGTTGTGGGGCATCAAGGTTGAGGGCAGCAATAAGCCCCCAGAACAGTCCTTGATTAAAACTGCTGTTTTGTTTCTGAAGATTTTGTATTGTCCAAGAAATAGAAGGGTTTGGCAGGAGTATTGGTAGGATATGAACTATTCCTTTATTGTGTATTTACAGCTTTTCTTTTCACCCTAAAACCAGCCTGTCCCTGTTTTTTGTTATCTCATCTTCTATGATTCTATGACTCAGGTCTTGCTTAAAACAGATTCCTAATTACAACCATCCAAGTCCCTGCTCAAGTTTAGTCATCCTGCTGAGATCCTGCAGCTGAGTGAAGGCCCCAGATGCCTACAACAAAGAAATCCAAAGATGTAATCATTTCCCCTTTTTTTTTTTTTTTAGTTATATAGGCCAGTTAGAGGTTAGTGGGAGTTCAGTGCTAGCTGGTGGTTTGATCATGTCCTGAAGTCTTCAGCACACTTCTGTCATTAATGCAAAAAGTCTTGGAATTCCAAGTTTCCATGACTTGGAGAAACTGCATCTGTTAAAACATATATGTAGTGTAAACAAAAGGTTTGATATCCCCAAACCAGACTTTGAGCCTGATAGGTAATTAAACCTTTAGGATCCTTCTTGAAAAGTGAAATCCATAGCTCTGTTTTTAAAATTCCAAGAATTAAATACGTGAATATTAATGAAGTAATTGGGAATAAGTTAGAGCTGGAAGAAGTCCTGGTTAGGAGACTGACAGAAGTGTCAAAAATGTTGCTCTCTACCTTCGTTTCTATTCTTTCCCCCAGATTTTTTAGGGAGTTCTTTTGGAGTCTCTGGACTTCAGCTGGCAACATGGCCTCTCAATTTTGCCATGAGGCACCACTGGCTTCTCTCTGGCTTTGGCTTGGAAAAACAAAGCATTTGTTAGGAGTGGTTGGATGAAGAAAGGTGGGATCTCCACAGAAATCTCCTTTATGATCTCAGGAAGCTTTGAAATGGGCACAGCTGAAGTGGTTTTGTGGTGGCTTGTGGGGCAGGAGAGGTGCGTGCAAGGAATAATGCTCTCTGCTCCTTCCTTTCCCACCCCAACTGCTCAGAAAGATATACTGTGTATATGGCTCTTTTTCTTAAAGTACTTTGACCTTTGGACCTTTATCATTGCTAACTGAAGTGTCATCATGGCATAAATAAACCCATCGGCTCAAGTAGTGTACTTCTGGCCCTCATCCCAGTCTTAGAGGCAGACGTAAATGCCATCCTGTAGCTGGCTTTTAAGTTGCTTGGTCTGATTGAAACGATGACTGAAATAATCTTATTTCTTTGCCCTTGGTTTCTTCACTTTGTTACTAAACTCTCCATCTTGCTATCTTTGTGTTAATTTAAATCTATTTCAAGTCTGAAGGCTCAACAATGTGCCAAGTTGCTATTTACTGTCATTGGGTTTCTATCATTTTAGCAGCCTGACAGGCTTCAGGGTGTATTTGTGACATTTTGAGATGAGAAAATACTTTGTTTTGAAATAGAGCATGCAAAAAGCATGGTAGATCAGAGTGCTTGTACAGGCTTGGTTAATAAACAGAAGAGGTGATCCATTAAGTGCAAACACCATCGGATTCATAGGTTAACCCATGTTTGGGATCAAAAGAACAAACTGGCAAAGGTTTGGGTTTTTTTCTGTTTCTTCCTTGTGCCCAGTACATCCCGTGTTGAAACATGGTAGAAACCTTGCTAATAGGGCTCTATCAAGAGAGGAGCTGGCTCCTCTTGGGAGAAATGCCATGAGCATGTATCTACGTTTCTGTGATGCTGCCAACGACAGGCTCCCCTTTGGTAGAGGATGGCAGGTGGGTATGTCAATGTGCCCTGGTTTATTTAAAGACTTGCTCTAAGACAGCTTGTTGCAGTTGTTTCAAGCAGCTTCAAAAATGTAGTTGTTGACGCCTGTGTATAAATTTTTTTTTGTCATCTGCAGTGATGAGGCAATAGGATATAACAAGCACCATTAAAACGTTAATTTCCTACAAATATGGCCAAATTAGTAAGAACTAGGCTAGTTATGCTAATAGCCTCAGCTGGTTGGTTTACTTGTTACGAAGAAGCTTTGTACCTTCCTTGCAGACTTACGTAAGGCTTAATTTCTGTGTTTTCTTGAAATGATGCAATTTTTTGTTTAGTTTTCCTCAACTCTACACATGCTTTAAGGAAGCCTCAAACTTGCTCATGGAATATGTCTGCATTTCTCCATCTTTCCTCCTCTTTGCTGCATTGGTCACGTATACAGCCACATATGCCAAGCTGCTGAAGAAGGACCACCCAGCTGCTCCATGTATGTCTGGAGACAAGTGGGTTGCAAGTGTCCGGACTTCATTTGTGGCAGTGTTGAGTGTTTTGAGTGATGAATTGTTTTGTTTGCAAAATGAAATTGGTTTCATGAACCAATAAAACTTGGGAGAAAAGACAAGAATGCATGGGAAACTTAACTAAAGTAATGTCTGTTTGTTGGGGTTTTTTTCCCCTTTCTTTTCTTTTCCTCCTGTGTATTTCCTTACAAGTATCTGACTCACCTGTCTGTCTTTCTGAGGTTATTTCACTTCTTGTCATAGATCCATGCTGTCATCCCCAATCTATAACTGCTGGTGGGGCGAGGGGACAACCTCTGCTCAGCCTCACCTTCGTACTTCTCCACCAGTTGCCTGTTTCACCAGTCACAACTGCTAAGCGTGTATGGAAGCCTTTTTCTGGGCTGGGCTGGTGTCCATCTTCTGTCCTCTACAGTTAGAGATATCACCAAAATTGGCTTTTTTTCAGCAGTTGATACTGTGTACACAGGTTACTGGGAAAGAGTGTGAAGGAGATGCCCAGACTACATGTGCCTCTTGGAAGAATTAGGTTTACTAGCAAAGAATTCCATTTACTTTTGCTATCCAAAGCATGTTAAAATCATCATGTGAAATGAAAGATCTGCAGTTATGGCAGAATAACCAAGCAGCTTACTAAACAGAAGAATTAACTTGCAGGATTGTGATTATATTCCTTTTGTTAAAAAAAAAATAAATAAATTCAGGATTACTATTGTAAGTGTGAGGACAAAGAGCAGATACTCTGCCTACCGTGGGAATGATGCCATCTGAAACGCGAGGGAATTGGGGTTTGCTCCTGTAAGAGAGATTACCTTGAACAGCAAGGCCTTTCAACCTTAAGCCTGCCATTTCACTATGTTAAGAGAAGCCAGTTAACTAGCCACATTATTAAACAACTAATTGAATTCCATAAATGAAAACTCTTTTTTGGGTACTGTGATCCAGTCCTGTTCATAGCAAACGTGCCAACAATGCAGACGGACTTGTGTAAAGGGTTGCACTCAGAAGAAATGGAGGAGGGGTCTGCAGTACCTAGAAGATTACTTTGGTGCTTTTCTGAGTTACACAACTTCCTCTGCTATTTCCAAACTCTCCTACATGGAGGAAAATATCCCTCTCATCTTTTGACAAGCTGTGTGGGTGAGAATGGAGGAGGCTCTTTTCCAGGGTGCTGCTTTCCGATGGAGCTGCTGTTCGCATTTCTGTCAGTCTGGTGGGAGCTTGACCTTGAGTTTTTTACTCTGATAAGATTTCAAAGAATAGTTTACATGACTTTTACAAGTGGCTGTGTAGTACAGACAGTGCCAGAAATGAAGCTGATGCCTGAAGCCAGACTTACTGTATGAAACTTGCTGTTTCTCCATTACTCTTTTGTGTGTTGTGCAGCATAGCAGTCCTTCACACAGTGTCCTTTTACATGTTACCTACACAAATTTTTACACAATCCTTCGTGCCCCTTCATTTACACGTTGAACGATGAGGAATTACAACACTACAAACTTGTATAATCCGCAAAGTGATTTTATTTTTACTTTTTTCCTGCCCTATCCCTTCTGTGCCTGTAGCACCAACTTCAGGAGCATTTTCAGGTTTTTGTTGGAAGGAAGGGAGAAGGAACAGAATAAGCAGCAGCACGGCTTCTTGCATGGAAATGTGCGGGATTTGGGGATTACAGACGTTCTTTATAAGCTCAATGCCAGTATATAGGAAGGAAATTAAAGATTCTTAATTATAGTAGTGGTTGTAATTTGATATGAGCTAGCTATGTCTTTGTAGTTCTTCATGGACCAAAAATGTTGGACGACTTTACTCATGAGGGGAAAAGTTAAAAAATGTTGACTTATTAAAATTATTTTTATGACTGTATGATGGTTGGAGAGCTACTGGGTTTGGTAAAAGACTCAATTCCTTTCGCTCTGCACTGACTACAGAAATCAATGACAGACATCTCAAACACCTGTTTTTTTGTGGCTTATTTTTGCAACATAGATATTTTGGAGCCTTAATGGATTCTCAAACCAGCAGTAGAATAGTTAAAGCTTGCAGAAGCAAATTGTGAAGTGTTTACACAAAATCACTGCATCCTGGGAATCTTCTTCTGAAAATTCGCATCTAGGTGGTTTCATGCTAACTTTTGTTTCTTGCTTACAGAGCTGTTAACGTTGGCTTCTGCTGAATTGTCTACCTAAATTGAGGGAAGCCCCTCAAGATAGACCATCTTGCTGTACTCTGGCTATTAGCCTTGTTCTCAGTGAGGTGTCCTGATAGCTGAATGATTTGGGGACTATGAATGTAGCCCTGTGGTTGCTTTGTGAACAAAAGACTTTATCATTGCATATGTAACACAGCAGTTGTAGGTCTGTGGTCTTTTGCCTGATAGCTTTAGTAACTTCTTCTGTATGGTCTTGCCATGAGTGAGAACATAATGCATAGGTGGCTTGGCACTGTAGCACACGTGAAGTGTTGTTCAAACTTGGAAGCTGTCTGCGCATGGTGCTGCAGCTGTTTGTTGGTGAGGGCTGGGGCAGGCTTCTCTTTCAGCCATGGATCGCACGCTCTCAGCTACGTTCCCTGCACTGCATGGAGGTCAGCAGAGATCGGTCAGGCTGCACTTGTTAGCTGTGAATCATGTCCTGATTCAAATGTGTACGTCTTCTCTTTTTTTCCTTTTTTTAATGAATACCAAGGTGAAATCTTTGTTTATCAAAAAAGGAATATGTAGTCATTCTTCAAAACTAGACCATATTTTATACTTGTGTTCTGTTTCTGAAGATTGCTGGGTGAGCTATGAGCAGTCACCCTGAGCAGATGAAATGCTTGCCTGCTGCTGAGAGACCTCTCCAAGAAATACCTGCGTCATGATTTAACCCCAGCTGGCAGCTCAGCCCCATGCAGCCGCTTGCTCAGTCCCCCTCTGGTGGGATCGGGGAGAGAATCAGAAGGGTAAAAGTGAGAAAAAACATGGGTTGAGATAAAGACAGTTTAATAGGTAAAGCAAAGGCCGCACATGCGAGCAAAGCAAGACAAGGAATTCATTCCCCACTTCCCATGAGCAGGCAGGTGTTCAGCCATCTCCAGGAAAGCAGGGCTCCATCACGTGTAACGGCGACTCGGGAAGACAAACACCATCACTCCCAATGTCCCACCCTTCCTCCTTCTTCCCCCAGGTTTATATGCTGAGCATGATGTCATATGGTATGGGATATCCCTTGGGTCAGTTGGGGTCAGCTGTCCCAGCTGTGTCCCTTCTCAACTCCTTGCGCCCCCCCAGCCTCCTCGCTGGTGGGGTGGTGTGAGAGGCAGAAAAGGCCTTGGCTCTGTGTCAGCACTGCTCAGCAGTAATGAAACCATCCCTGTGTTACCAGCACTGTTTCCAGCACAAATCCAAACCACAGCCCCACACTAGCTACTGTGAAGAAAATTAACTCTATCCCAGCCAAAACCAGCATAGCACGGCAGGCCCAAGCCATTCTGCATAGACCTTGGAAGGCTGTTCTTGACTTGTCTTTCTCTAAGCCTAGATTATCATTTGTTTCCACAGTGTGGTTTATTTTTAGCAGTACCCCCATTCTCTGATTTATCTGTATCCAAAGATGATGAATGTGCAGTTGAGAATATGAAAAATGCAGTCAGCATTGGATAGGTAGAACTGCATTGGTCTCAATAACTTGCACTTTTTTTTACTTGAAAGGATAGAATTAAAATTCTTCTTCAGGGCTGGCAGGGCTCATGCTTTCTAAACACTTTAGTGATCACTTTCCATAATGTACTTATTAATCTGAATAAGATGTTCCATGCTAGTGTGTGTACTTCTGACTTCAAATGTTTATTTTAAAGCAGATTGTAAAAGGCCAACTTTATTCTGAGTGCTATGTCAAGCTTGGCTGTTTGCACCTCTGTTTGAACAGGGGAAGAGGAGATAAATGCAAGGATAGCCTAATCTTACCCTGTGTTACTTGTGTCGCATCCTGCCCTCCCATCCATCACCCCTATGTCCCTTTGGTTTTATAGGCAGAAGTTGTGGTGCTTACTTATGGCAGTGCTTCCCCTGTGCCCCAGCTTCTTGCTTGGTTGAAGACCAGCCAGACCTGAGCTGCCTCAGCCCTCTTCAACACAGAGGCTCTTGCTGAGCTGGTGAAGTTCATATTTCCATCTTTGCCCTTGGCTCCCCTGACTAGTAGACAAAATTCAGAGTGAGGAAGCAGAAAAAAGCCTTTAGCCAGTGTTGAGCTGTGACAATCTCTTTCCTCATCCTTCAGAGGAGGGATTGAAGCTCTGGCGTGGGACTGATTTCTGAAATGTGCCTCGTGGCAGCTTCATAAACACTGTCTTCAGGATGAGGCTTTGCAGTCGTTTAACCTGATTTAAGTGCAGGTGGCTGCTGTAAAAGGATGCTTTCTCCCTCTGCCCACAACCAGAAACATTTTCTGTGAGGGAGGCACAAGAGCTCTAATTGCTTGTGCAACCACGAGTGAGGCTGCATAGCTGTCTGCTCTGATTAGACTGACCTTGCCAGAAAACAAACACAAAAATTAGTTGTATCAGCAATGAGCTGCTAAACTGCATGAGTGGTCAAGTGACATAAAGGCCATGGCAGAAATGAACGGGGTTGCTCCCTTGGTGTCAGCCCGTGATCAAGTCAGCTTCAGGTTTGGCTGGGCTAATTTGGGATCGGGATAGGTACGCAGCAGGGGTATGGGGGCAGCAAAGGGGGGGACACGATGGGTGATTGGGAAGGGAGGGTTTCACCTGGAGGGTGATAGGCTTCTAATACTATCACAACATGCTACTCCTTTTGCAGGGTATCTCACAGGGCAGAGTAGCTGGCAATCACAAGTGCTGAGCAGCTACTTGCTGCGCCATGGCTTGAACTGGTGGCTGCTCCTGTCCGCGTGTGCTGCTTGAGCTCCTCTCCGCAGGCAAAGTCCTGTTCTTGCAGGGTTTTTGGTGGTGCTCTTCAGATAGCACTGTAAATGTTGTGTCTTGAGGAAAAAAATGAGCTTTATCTTCCTATTTTGGGAGTTAAAATTCCCAGTTTACAGAGGAATTAATTTAACAAAGCTTGTTAATTTTAGGTTTCATGATGAAAGAGGCTCAGAGGTGTGTAGGGTGTCAACGTGTTTGTGGAAGGGGTGTGTTTTTGGAGGTGTGATGTTTCCAGTGTGATGTTTAGTGAGGGATTAACCACAAAGTACAACTCCCACAGCTACTCAGCTGAAGTAGTCACTGTCTTTCATTTCTTTCTTGACACACTGGTGTGTGACCTGTATGGGTATGTGTGTGACCTGTATGGCTACGTGTGTGTGGTTTGGAGTTTTTTGGTGCCCCCCTCCCCAGCACCCACAGTTTTCCAATGATGATCAAGCCAAGGCCCCGTGCTTGCAGTGGTTTGGGCACTGTTCCTAGCAGTGGGAGTAGCAGCTCCCCCTTCCCAGCCCTCCTGTGGAGGGTCCCTGGACATGCCTCCTGCTCTGGCCTGCTGAAGGGCCTGTCCCCAGGTGGCTGAGGGATTACGGCTGGTGCCTTGCACAGGCCTGAAACTTTGCAGTGGCTGTATAGCTCATTTTGGGAACCTCTGGCTGAAAACACTTGCCAGATATGAAGTACCATCTGACTGAGGCAGGTACAGAATAGAGCCCTGCGGCCATGTGTTGTGCCTCCCCTCTTCCTCCAACCCCTCCTGTCTGCAGCAGCCAAGCTGGAGGTGTTAAAGATAAGTCGCTTTTATTGTACAACCTCACTTCATCTCCCAGGCAGCTTCATGTTGTGAGCTGAATGACATGTTAGTCTCTTTTGGAAAAAAATAGATTTTAGCGTAATGCATATTCATGAAGCTGCATTATGGTTGCTGTGACAACCTCACCACTGGCAGGCAAGATCAGTGTGTTGATCTTCTGTCGCCAGTCCCTGTGCTGTACCGTAGCGCATGTTACACAGCTTTCCACTTTTTTTTTTCCTCCTCTCCTCCCCTCAGTCAGTGGACAATTTGAATTGAGTTGATGCTTAATTAATAGCTGCATCTAATTAATCCTGTGACACTGAAGCACAACTTCCTGCTCATTTCTGACCCACGTTAACTGAGTGTTGCTTCTGCCAGCAGTTCATAATACAGAGGAGAGAGATGATTCTGGTGGGATTTTCTTTGTTTATCTCCCTTTGAACTCAGGGGAAAAGTAAACCTGAATTACTAAATGTAATATTTCTCCACACCATAGGTAGCCTAACAGATAACTTCATCTCTCCTGCAAAAAACTCCCAAAAAATCTGTCCCCAAGTCTATCCCTATCTAGTCTATCCCTAGAGTTTTAAGGACCCCTGACTCTGAAAGGATTAGGAGCTTTTGGTAGGTGATACTCAAACCAGAAAGCAGTTTGCTCTGTATATGCATTACAGCATGTTATGACCCGAGGGCCACGGGTGACATAATTGCAGGGAGACTTTAGCAGACTGTGACGCTAAGGCAGTGACTAATTTCAGGATGAACCTGTGATGGGTTGAGCATGGGGAAAGCTCAGCTCTGAAGGTTGAGCTCTGCGTGTTTGTTGAAGTCGGAAATTAAGAGCACTTGCACAATGCTTGTAACTTTTGGAGAGTGTTTGTGAGCTGCTCTTGGCCAGTCCAACTGGATGTTTGGCCCAAAGTATTGCTGTTTCTTGGTTTCCAGTGGGAAATGATGACATCATTCTGTACAGAGAGCTTAGTGTATTGCGTAGTCCTGGGAGACGTAAGTCTCACATGGGGCACCATTCGTGAAAGGGCTGCATTGAGTGAGGTTTGTGTCCCTTCTATGTGCTTAAATGTTTCGTTGAGTTGAGCTTAATATAAAATTTTCTTTAAAGATGCCAACTTTGTCTATACAAAACCGCTCCCTGTTGCTCAAGAAGAGATGCTGTGGGTAGGGTTTGGCTTTCTTCATAGATGTGAGTCTTCTGGAGAGCAATTTGGGAGAAGTGTGTGCACAGTGGAAAGAAAAGCTGAGCAGACAAGGAGCTCTCAAGTGCAGTCAGTTGATCTTTCTTTGGTTAGTTTCTTAAATATTAATAAGTACAAAATGTTCAGACAGTGACTTGAGACGAGATTCTGTCCATTAAAATGAGAAATTGGGAGGGAAAAATAATGTAGCAAGAGGGAACTCTTTGCACAGAGCAGTATATAGAGCTGGACCGTGGATCTGTTGTGTAGGCTGAGACGTGCTCACTGGGGTTTCCAGTTCTAGTTAGACATGTCAGAAAAAAACACGCCAAGCTTAGTATCAGTTGGTATGTGGATGGCATGAGTGTATCTGTTGTGTTCCTGCTCTCCTGTCAACTCTTTCAGGATGATACGCAGGAGCATTTCAGTGAAGAAGTAATGAATACCTAACGTAATCCTGATACTTTCCACTCCCTCAATTTGCATGTCCCTCCCTCATGATAAGACTGAAACATCCTGGTGTTGACACCGTGTCTGTATTTGTTCATCCACGCACAGCCTGGCTTTTCTTGGATACCAGAGCTCTTCCCTCGGACTTCTGCAGAAAGATATTTTGAGATTGAAAGGAGAATGTGAAGGAGATGGGGTGTAAAGATGAGAACTAGTGGTATGCTAGGTTTGCTTAAACTCCAATGTCATCTTCAGCTCTCTGAAATGCCGTTTTTCTAGCAAAAGGAACACAGGTGCTTTAGAGGTTACTTTGCTGTGTCATAGTCTTTATGGCCTTTTCATCCATGATGTTTTAGTGGGGTTTGTTGTTGTTTTTCATCAGGCTCCAGATGAACACTTGCTGAGGCGATGCTGTTTGACTTTGTATATTGGGTTTGTGTTTTTAACAGCTATGGAAAACTGAATTGCTGTGTTGCAAAGCAGAGTCTCTGACAAAGCACGTGTGAAGATTTAGCTGTTCAATCTCTGCCCAGTCTACCAGGCTAATTCAGCGTCTTCTCAAAAAAAAAACCAGATGCAACAGCAGAAAACCAAACCTATAAGCCACTTATAGGAGGTTCTGGGGCAAGTTAAGGTGGGTTTCAGACAGCAGTGGTCCACCTAGCGCTGCCCTTCCCCGAGTTCCCTCTTCCCTTCTGCTTCCCAACCTCTTCCATGTTCATGCAGGAGCAGAGCAGGGGGGAGCAGTGGCATGAAGGGGTGGTGGGAGCGAGCCCCGTAACTGATACCTCTCCACACTGTGCTGGCAGGCTGGCTCTTGTCATTCCCCAGCAGCTGGTTGTCTTCTTGCTGAAGCTTCTCTGTAAACATAGGCAGAAAAAGCTGTGCTAGATCTCCTTATGATTTTTATGTGAAAGTTTGGGAAAACTTGATTTTTCTCTACTTAGCATAAGTTCGGAATGCGTGCATGTGTTGATTTGGGGTTTGGAGTCTTGAATTATTCGCTTAAACTGAATATCTGACAGTTATTTGGGGGTTAATTGAGGGTTTTCATGTTAGGTCCAAATAAAGTCATCTGTTCTCCGTCCCTCTGTAAAAGGAATAAAACCTCAGCTTTGAAGGATTTGCTTTAGCAACTAGATATTAATGGCAATTAATAAAAAAGCCTTTCAAGTTTATTTTAGTTTGTTGGGTTGTTTTTTTTAAGTGTGGAAAATATACACCTTTGTCACTAATCGAGCCCTGTATACGTAAACTGTTGCCTAGTTTTTTACTAGATTGGGACTTCAGAATAATTTTTACAGGCTGCTGTTTAATTTTGCTGGTTTGACCTTTGCTACTGCAACAAGAGAAATAAAAGCCACCTTCCTAAAAACCTGGGTGCCCGAATAGCCTTGTTTGTAAGCATGTTAATGTACGATACCCTTACTATATTACGACAGAGGACCTGCTAGTATTATTAGATCTGGCTGAGGTGCAACGAAGTTGGACCTAAATCAGTCTTGCAGAGTCAGTGTCTGCCTTACTGTGCTCGGCAGCACTTTCTGTTACAGCGTTGAATGTGGGAAAGATCTCCTGTTGCTTACATTAATGGTAGGGTGTTTGTATGCAGACGTAAACTTGATTGGGGAGGATGGATTTGATTTTATTGTGCTCAAGTTAATAATTTGCAAGCATGGTACCAGTCAATTATTATTTATAGCTTGTTTGTTGTATGGTAGTGAGAACAATTATTGTCACATGCATGACAGTGTTGGGAGAGTGTTTACAACACATGGAGTTAAAGTAGTATTTTTATTACAATTTCATAATATTTGTTTATGGTTAGTTTGAAAGCAGGAGATGTGGGTCTATGTTCATGCTCTGAGCTCCGCATGTGCAAAACTGTGTGTTGGTTTTGATGTTGCTGGTATGGGGAGGTACTAGAAACAGCCTGAAACTTAGAGCCGAACTAGCTGAGGCCAGGGTATGGATAGGTAGTTGGGAGAGAGGATGAACAGCAATGATGGTGAAGCAAGTGTTTTTGACATTTAGCTACACTATTTTACAATAAAGCTAATTCTAGGTCAGATTCTGGTCTTGGGTTTTACAAAAGCTTCCTCAAGCTTATCTAAATTTGTCCCAAGCCACTTGGAATACAAAGTCTCTGAGAAGCTTTTTTTCTAGTGAGCTTGAAACTGCTGAAATGTCGCCATATTTATTGATCTTTATCTAAAAAAAAAAAAAAAAAAAAAGTTGCTAGTTGCAAGAACAGGCTGCTGACATAAAAAGCCTGTCTTAGATTGTGCATTTGGCTGGAGGCCAGATAATGAGTTTCTATAGGAGCTTGTTGGCAAGCTTAGGTTTTTGCTTAGGTTAATCTAATGTAACTGTAAGTAATCTGGGAGCCTGGTACACTGAAAACCATTTTTAGACAAAATGATATTATTATTTTTAAATTATAACTGAGCAGATATTTTTATATAACAGCTTCTTGCATTTAAAGCACTTTTAAAAAAATGCCTAGGAACATGATTCTTTACTATTTCCTCTTTTAATGGTCGATGTACTGAATAATACTTTAAAAATATTAACACTGATGACATCTCTTTTTGCTAGCCTCTGTCACAAAATTTAAGCTAACTGTTCAGTGGAGTAATCTGTTAGTGCTTTAAAGAAAGGTTTGTATTTTTAAAAGACCAGGTGGTAACACGCTTAAGGGTATGCACATCCGTTTTACTAGTAAAAAATACTGTAAATGTGTTCATGGGTACATCTGTTGGGCATGTTATTCTGTGACCTAGGGCTGAAATACATGTATCATCCTTAGAGGAGGCTGGAGTTTAGGACTTCATGTTCCCAGAGTCCAGCCTAGGTAGTAACACCATTGGGCCTTTTCATTGGCCTTGTGGGTCTTTCATTCTTCGTTGCCTGAAGGCAGAGCCTGAAGAGAAGGGTTGGAGATTGCTCTGTCTCAAGATGTTTTTGTTGCCTCTTGCTTCTTTTGTGTGCTAAGCAAATGTGAATCTTCTCTAAGGGGAAAACTGAATTCAGATCTTGAAACTTCCATTGAAGTGCTCTATATGCCAGGTTACTAAAGAGGTCCAGATCCAGCCCTGGTCTTTGGGGAGTGGTGGATAAACATGGCTTTAACAGGAGAACGCTGAGGACTCCTGATTTTGCCCAGGACAGCAATGCTCATCTGTAGCCTTGAGTTAACTGCTCCATCTGTAAGAGGGATGGAGAAGGCTTGGGATACACACTTGTTCTCTGTTGCTGCAGGCTGATGAGCGCCAACTGGAAAAGGGATAGCACTCTACCATCCTTACTATTTCTTCGTATAGCTGTGCCATTAGCAGTGACAGCATGTGTGTCAAACAAACAAGGTTTGGGTTACAACTGCTTTGCTGTAGGTCTGACTTACATGGTATGCAAAACTAGTTGAACATAGATGGAGATCTTTGAGATGGGAGGGAGCATGATACAATTGTGCTGGTGCTTATCGGAGGTTTAAACTTCCCTGATAGCGTTTGTTCTCTAGTTACTATTAATAGTAGGGCCTGGAGATATTTCTGGATGTGATAACTGACAAGTTTCTTCATCAAATAGTCAATGAATGAGCAAGAAGTGTTTCTATTTTAAACTTAGCTTTGAGAAGTAATAGAACTTCAAAGAAAAGCTGTTCATAGAGAATAACCTTTGTGTGAGTTACCGCAAGTGATTCTCTTTAAGTGAAATATTAAATACAGGGCTGCAACTTTAAGCATCTCTGATAAAGGAAGAGTTTTGTGGGGTTTTTTTGCCAGCTGCACTATAGGGGATTTGTATTAGTTTCAAACTTCTGTGTTTAAGCGAAGGGTGCTAATAAACCTTGGCAGAGATGCAAACTAAGGCAGATTTTGAAGGGAACGATCTGGTTTGAACTTGGTGTGAGTAGTCATTGCCAAAGTGTTAGGGTAAGCGGAGAATTCACAGGGAAAGGTGGAGAGCTCTGTTAGAAAGAGGTTTGTGTTAGGAGGTGAGAATTGCCTCAAGTGCAAAGGCTGTGGGAGTCAGTAGCAAAAGGCTCTTGTCTTGCTCCTTATTTATACACCTGAAGTGACGCATGTCTAAATCTGCCTTTTGCTTTCTCATGTCGCACCAGGGCCTGGGGTGATGTGCCATGAAGCCAAGTATGTTTTTTAATGAAGGGAGGGCAATGCTGACCATAGGGGGAAAAAGGATAGTAACAGTATCAAGTGCTTCAAAATACATCTTTACCACTCCAGAAGTCCATTTGGGAGAGCGTTGCAGCACACTCCGAATGGAACATTCTGAGCTGAGGAACAGAGTTAGTAGGAGAGAAAATTGTGTGTGGTTTGTTATAAACTGCCAGAGCAGTAGCTTGCTGGGGTGGCAGGACCAAGGAACTAACTTCCACCCGCCCCCCCCCCCCCCCCCCCCCCCGCCAAAAGATGGAGCCTTGGGACCTTTTGGTACAGTGTGAGATACATGTAGAGCATTGAATTGGACTGATTCAGCAGGTCTGGTTTAAACCAGAACTTATATGATACAGTGTCTCGGACAACTACCATTACAATGAGTTTACATACATTAATTAAGCTTTCTTCTATTGTCTTTTAAAAGCAAAATGCTTCTCCCAGTATGATTTATGATTTATAATTTAAGTATTGCTCGTGTCAAATACTGTCTCTGGAAATGAAATGCTCTGGGCATTTCTTGTTGCTTCAGATGCTGTGGCACCTGCACGTTCAAAAATATTGGCTGCACTGTTTCTCTTACAGTAAAGTTTTAGTCATGCTAGTTTTAAAAAATGTGGAAGCATCATTAAAAAAGGTATTCTTCTTTGCGTCTCAAAGGGAGTAATAGAAATCTAGCAAAAGGTATAAAAGATTGTCAGTAGTGGTAATTTTAAGGATCTTGGCAGTGCATTGGAATGTGGTTTATGGTTGATTTCAATAATCTCTAGTTTTTGTTGGGATCTTCTGCGTTGATCTGTCTGGCGGCTTTCTTCATTAAACCCTTGGTACTTTCTGTTTTCTTAGCCTGAAGTAGTAGGGAGATGTGATAACCTCACTACTCCTTTGCTCCAGTTTTCCTGGGAATTTAAAAATTGATTGTGAAGCTTAGTGGATTTTCATGTCTTTCATTAGAAGTATCAGCAAGTTGAAGGATGTGGACTTACCAGCTAAACTTGATTTTGTTTCAAGTAACCTGTTAGGAACTGACTTCCTAGTCTTTCTGGGGAGTGCAGGTTGTTAGTTTGTGCCCATTCTGACTTCCTTTAAAAATAGCCATGAGAAAGAGGCCGTAATAGTGTGGGAAGATGGTAAATCATCAACTACTGAAAAACAAACTATGCATCTTTTACATGTGGAAAAAAAGCCTGTTAAAAAGCTAAGCTGCAGCATGTTTTTCCTCCAGTGGCAGGAGGGCCTTTGAAAGATTGTTAGTAGTAGTTAGCGATTAGAATGCATGTATTTAGGTTTATTGCAAGCTTTCTAAATACTCTTGATGTCTTTTTTTCTTGCAGAGACTCCAACCGTCATGTTAAGGTAAAGCAGAAAAGTGCAGTGCTGAACATGCTAAAGAAGTTGGACAAAATAAGGTTCAGAGGTCACAAGAGAGATGAGTTCCTTGATTTAGCAGAGTCTCCAAATGCTTCAGACACTGAATGTGGAGATGAAATCCCGGTGAAAATACCTCGAACGTCAACTCGAGACAATGAAGAGCTGAGAGACCCTGTAAGTACTTGGTTAAAGTGTCGTTATGTTATACAGTTGTCAGGCAGAAAAATAACAGAAATTAATAATTTTTTGTCCCTATATTTTGGATTTAACACTTGAAGATTTGTGGACTAGAAAGTAAGCTTTTGATAATAGGCTTCCCTTTTGTGGAAAGATCAAATTAATTTCTTAGTATTAGGTTTCCCTGTCCCTACTATTGATTTTAGATGTTGTGTGTCCACAGGTTTGTTAATATTGGATGTGCTTCTGAATGCTGTCTGGTTTTTGTTTTGTGGAATTACTAATGAATGGATCTGAAGGAAAAACTTATTTTCAGTCTGAGCAGCTCAGATCTGCTCAAATGGCACTGGCCAGGACTGTGGGGATAAGACTTCTGGTGGCTTCATTAAAGTTAGAGTGTCACACCACCTTGTTCTTCACAGCACTGTTTGTATCCAGTAATGTATCTATGCTTATAGAGCTGGTTTAAACCTATGCAAGAGGTGAGCAAGACTCTTCATGTGCTAAAACTTTTGGTGCTTGTAAGCAGAAGCACTCAAACAGACCTACCTTTTAAAAAGACATTGTTTCAGGAAAAGTTAAATATTGGGTTAAAAAAATAAATAAATCCTGCTTTAACTGTTACACATGGCTGGGGATCCTTGAGCTTGGAGTGCTACAGTCTAAATTGTGTGACTTGGAAGTCAGAATTTGTGCCACTGACTTTGGAAACTCACTGTGCAGTTTTTATCCCCAAAATGTGGTCAGGCTGTTTCTGAAACCTCATTTTTAGAAGCACAGGGCTTGCTCACCACAAGTGTTAAATGAAAAGACTTCAAACTGTATATGCTTAAGCATCTCCTTTGGGGTTGGCAGCTTGTATCCTGTTCTGTAGCTATTAGATTTTTTTAATTTAAGTGGGCTTGTATGCTATCACATACAGTCCTGCTTGAATCATAGAATGGAACTCTTTTGCTGGAATTTTTTTCCTATGATCATGGAACAAACAAGTGGTAATGACAGAGCATTTTTCAGTCATAAAAAGTCTATTGTATGCAAATTCTCAAGCTCCTCAGACAAGGAAGGTCTGTTGAATGCCTTTCCTTTGCTCCTATTCTGCTGAAGACATCTGTCATTTGTTAAGACTTACGTATTGTGTATACTGGGACTAATCTGTGCTGCTGCCCTTCCAACATGGTATTTTCAGAGTTTTTTGTAGGTAAATACTGGCTTATTTTCTTTAAACTTAACGTAGTATACTTATGTGTGGAGAGCTGGGAATACCCTTTGTATCTAATCAGAAGGATCTGGATGGCAGAGCTAGAGACTACAGAAAGATCTGTCTTAAACCCTAGATACTATTTTCTGTATTTCTGCAGGAGGATAATAGCTCCAGGATGGTATGGCTGAGGGAATAGCGAGGTAAATCTACAGTTTTGGCTATTTATGAAGCCTTATGGCTACACATCTGTGATGATGGTCTCTGTTTTCTCAAATTGTTGAGCTCTGTGTGCTGAGAAAGTAATTTGAAGAGAAATACTCTGCTTTCTGGCTGGTTATGCACTGTTAAGTAGGCTGTCGTGATCCAAGTCCTTGTAATACAGTTGAGTGTAGTTCTTTAAAAACAGGGAGAAAGGGAGGGAGGAAAGCAGCAACAGCATCAGACTTGTTTTGCTCTGCCTCTGATATTTGGGAGCTCCAAACCCAGACTGATGCTGGAACAGCCTCAGAGCAGCAGCTGTGTTAAAGATATGAGCAAAATAAGCAAACTTGTATGAGGAAATAGGTCTGACGTATAAGGGATAAATTTCAGATGGGAAGTTTGGGGGATTAGCTCTTGGCCCTCACAGACATCTGCCTGCTAAGCGCTGCTGCCCATCCATAAAATGAAGGGAGAAGAAATAATCCCCTGTGCTGGAGAGGTGCTGGTAGTAAAGAAAGTAATGCTTGTGTATTTAAGTCAGCATTAAAATAGTGGCTGAGATTGTGTGAACAGGGTGATTTTGAATTATCTCTCCTGTTTCTTATTGAGATCATATGGTTGAATTGTGCCTGAATTGTTTTTAATTCAGTGACTAAAACTCTAATCTTAAATGACTTATATAGGGTGGGGTTTTTTTATGGGCTTTGTAAGCAACTTAGCATTATACTTGCATTACACTGATCACGAGAAGACCAAGTCTTGTTGGTTTCTTCCTGTTTAATACCTTTGGAAGCTGTTGAAAGCATGCAAAAGTCAATGTGCTTCTTGTGCGTGAATTGAAGTTAGTCTGCGTGGCTTTTCAGATGGATGTGAGCTGTACAGTGCTTCCGCTTCTGTTACTTCACTGTTTCTATTAAATTCTGAGTACAGAACTCCTGGGCTTGAAAGATCAAGATTGGTGGCTTGGAACTGAGCATAGTCATGCAGAATTTGAGTCCTGGCCCCCTTATCTGCATCTGCAATATGTAGATGTCTCTGACTCCACTGTCAGCCATTCACTTGACAAAGGCTTCTTCTCTGCCCCTCTCTCCTTCTCCCCCCCCGCCTTTGTGGTGTATTAATCATTACAGAGCCATTAAAGAAAGATCTCTGTCTATCAGAACAGTACAGCACAGTCATATGAATGAAAGGCCCTTCTGTACTGTGCCTCCAGGGTAAGTAATGCACTTAGAAATGTGTTAGGTGCCTCTTCTTTATGTATGTGTCTGAACTTGACAAGCGTATGCAAAGATTTGCCACAAATGGAGATTTTTTAGAGTAAAAAGCCTTGTCATAAAAGTCTGTGATTGCAGAGCCCTGACCATCTGCAAAGAGCATCCTGTGTTGCACACCTCCAACAAGTGAAGTGAACGTTCAGTCCTGGGCTGCAGATACAGCAGTGGGACTTAGTCCCAACACTTCACATGTTTTACTGAAGCAGGACATGCAAAATTTATACCTCATGGAAGGACAAAGTATGGGCAGATGAGGTTGTTGTGTATTCTGTATCTTAAAACTGTGAGCTTTACGTATTTAGTTCAATAATAAATGTCCTAACTTGTGTTTGGGTGAAGCACACAGCTAGCTCCTGGTAGAAGAGCCCTGAGGTTGGAAGGATTTGTTATTTTCCTTTGAATTCTCCTCAGTGGTTTCTGAGACTTTTTGTTCAAAAGGTGTCTTAGTCTTAATTTGAGCTAGTTTGGTCTCAACTTGCAGGCTGGCTGTTTGTGTGGGTATTTTTCCCTCCCCCTCTCATTTAAGTGCCCTGAGTACCAGGTATGTCTTGGATAGCAGGTACTTTCTTAGGTCTCTGTGTGTGCTTGGACACTGTGATAATCAAATCATTGCCAAGACAGCTGTGTTGGTTAACAAACTCTTTGCTAAGCATCTCTTTCAATTCCTGAACGGCTTACTAGATTTCTTCTTCCCTTTCCTGTTTACCATAGGTGGTTGACTGTTGTTGTTTTTTTTAAAAGCAAGGGCATTCAGCACTGTATGCAGCACTGTTATTTCTACGTTGTTTTGTAAAAACACCACAATCACGAAATAGGTAGAGGGGGTAACCTGGTCCATTCCTATTTCCTAATAGTGAACTTACTAGGATTTGTCTTTTTGTGACATCGGAAGCTCAGGTAATGTTGCTCGCTTGGTAATTAAAGTCCCCTTTATTCAGTGCCATCACGGTTTCCTATTCTGTAGATGCAACATGGGTTCCTTCCTGCTAGATCGCAATCCTGCACCTAAAAAAAGCTTTACAACACTGCTATGGCAGTTTGATTTGCTAAGATGCAAGTGTTCAGGGAGGGGGACTGTGCCCTGAAAATCATAGATCACCCTGGGATTTGCCAGTTCTGGCTTAAATTGCCTCATTTTAACTTATGTCTCATCATTTTGTGCTATAGATGAATTTATGTACTCTTAATATGACAAATGTCCCGTTTTTATAAAAGGAAGAAAATGTTCAGTACTATGTAAAGGCATATAGATGAACTCAGAGCAGAGGAATATCATGTCCCTTTCGGCAGAGAAGGGAAAAGAACGAATTTGTGTTTAAACCTGTGGAGGTTCTGCACTAACCTGGCAGTGAGCATTGCGAGTTGAAGCACTGTCATACCTGGAACACTGTGCTGAAACCCGTCTAATCTACTTATGCAAGCTCCCTGCCAGTGTGCTAGGATTAAATCTGAGTTATTGTGATACAGAAAACATTAATTTAATTGCTGTTCCATTACAGTTTGGCTTTTCCTGAAACATGTCAATTAAAACCTTAAACACTTCTATATCGGTCCCCTCATTTACAATGATTGGAAGGTGTAAAGCATGATGCAAACATTCCAGTTAAGATATTAAAGTCTCTAAACCTGGCTAGGACTAGATTTTTCTTAAAATCTGTGTAAAATGTATCTGTATTTTAGGAGCTTGCCAATATGGGTATGCTTCCCAGAATTGCTACTAAGGATTAACTAACTATTCATGCAGATGCTTTCGTTCTTGAGCAGTGTTGTTGGGTTTCCCCTTCCTTACAGCAGGTAAACACAACAGCCACGGGGAAGCCTTTTATAATTTGAAGTAAGAAAATGCACATGAAGTGTCAGTTGAGAAACGCAGGAGACTGACCTCTCTAAGCAAGCTCTGTAGTTTTCTGTGATTCTTCAGTAGTACAACATGGTTTGGGTTGGAAGGGACCTTAAAGGTCATCTGGTCTGACCCCCCTGCCATGAGCAGAGACATCTTCAACTAGATCGCGTTGCTCAGACCTTAATCCAACCTGACCCTGAATGTTTCCAGGGATGGGGCATCTACCACATCTCTGGGCAACCTGTTCCAACGTTTTACCACACTCATTGTAAAAAAAATTCTTCCTTCGATCTAGTCTGAATCTACCCTCTGTTAGTTTAAAACCATTACCCCTTGTCCTACTGCTAGAGGCCATACTTGACTTTTTTTTTTTTTTTTCCTGCCTTTGCTGCTCAAATGAATGTATGTTAAACCCTCTTCCCTGTGCAGTGTCCCGGCCACTGCCAGGCCCTGAAGAGTGACTGGATAGTTATGTCCCTGGGCTTGGGACACCATGCCCTCACTGCTATCCATCCTCAGTGTTGGAGAACTGCTCCCCTTTTATTAAATAAAAACTTAGGAATGAGACCACCATTTTGTTAGATATTCCTAGAGAAAAATAATTTGTGTATGATGTTGTGCAAGTAAAATAAAAAGAGGGAGTTGGCCAGTTAATTTGTGTATCATGCTGAAGATGTATTGTGCTGCAGATGGAGAGGACAGATCTGTATCTGCTCAGTTAAGAAGTGACTTAGACCTTTCCTGTGGCTGTATAGTGAAGGTGATGTTGGTGCTCAGTGCACAAAACAAAATCCCGGGGCTCGCAGGATGAAGGGGGTTTGGGGAGGGAAGGCAGAGAGCTCTCAGGTTGGGAGGTGCTGTTATGAAAAGCCTGAACTGCAAATGGCTTGGAAAAAAAAATTGTGGGTAGATATTTTTCAGATCCGGAGCTGGATGTGGCTTGGATCAGCAACTCTGAACTCTGATAGTGGGTTAGAGGCAATTTGTCATCATCAGAAATCTTCCTTTAACCCCTCTGGCTCTGACTCTCCGTGCTCAACTCTGGCATTTTGCTGGCTTCCTAAGCACCGCCAAGCCTTGTGCCGTGGTCTTTGCTAAGTAGCAGTGATTGCCAACATTTTAAGAGGGCTCCTGTGTCAAATACTGTCAAAGCTAGAGAGGCAGAAGGAAAAGCAGAAATCTGTGGAAGGCTTCAAGGCTTTTACTGTGAGTCAGAAGCAAGAAAAGGCATCTGTAGTTAAGTTAAAAGTGTAGTTAATCCAGCCCGAGTCCCAGAACTAGCCTGCAGAGGCAACAGAAGAAAGAAAAATTACCCAGTTAACTCTGGAATTAATACAAGATAATTTTTTGTTAACTTGTGAGTTGAGTCAGTTATGCTGACTTCAGATGGAGGTACTTTTTGAATTCAAGGGCACACAGTTGACCTCCAGCAAATGTATAGACCTTATTTCTTATATTTTTAGCCTGGAGCACCTCCTCCCCCTCCTTCTGCACTGACCTTGGTGTCTGCAAAGCTGCTCCTCTCACATCTTCTCAGTCCTCTCTCGGGCTGCAACTGCTCTTGGTATTTCCCCCCTACTTCTTAACTCTCTTATCCCAGAGGCGCTACCACCATTGCTGATGGGCTCGGCCTTGGTCAGCAGCAGGTCCATCCTGGAGCTGGCTGGCATTGGCTCTGTTGCACATGGGGAAAGCTTCTAGCAGCTTCTCACAGAAGCCATCCTTGTAGCCCCCTCGCTACCAAAACCTTGCCACACAAACCCAATACATGTGCAGAGCCCGGGAGCATTCCTAAGCCGTGGCACTGTTTCTTTAGACAGCTCCATATGATCTCCTGCATGCTAGGAGCAGAGATTGTCCTTTGGTACCAGATGTGGATATACAATATAGAAAGCCATGATTTAATGCCTGGGCAGTGATCTGTATTTTAATAACCTTTCCTTTTGCCTGTCTTTAGAGAGTGTTGTAAGGGTGCTGCTGTTCGACTTCAGCCACACCTTCCTCCTTGGGGCTCTCCAAGTGTCTGGCAAGTGATAACACTTAATCTTCTGGTGTAAATAAATACGACCTAGCTGTATGGATAAGAAATCAACACAGAGGTTAATTGCAATTCCATGCTCCTCTGAAAACAGGCAGCTGTTACTCTTCAGCAGTGGCAGGAGCGGTTGCAAATGGCACGTCTTACTGCACCTCTCTGTCTAAAGGCAGGTGTGAATGGGACACGTGGAGCATGGGGAGGAGGACGCTGTGCTGCAGCTTCCCATGTGACGACTGCCCTGGCCTCTGTACGTCTCCGCTATGGCATGGTTTGTGCTGGCTCCAAAATGGGAAGTAGCACAGGGCTGCTGCTAAGCTAAGGGCTTTTGCTTCTCATCGGAGCCAGCAGCGTTGGCAGAGTGCTGTGTGGGTGTGTGTTGCTTTTGGGACTGGAAATAGCATCTCTGCTTGGCACCGTGTTGAGCAAGCCCAGGTGGGGAGTTGGTGCTAGGTAAATGCCGTGCAGTATATGCCTGTAGAGTGCTAATTTGCCTGTATAGACAAATTCTGAGGCTTAAACTCAGCATCTGTTCAGCTCAAGCAAGAAAACAGATGTTTAATAGGTATCTCCACACTGTTTTATCTTAAAAGTGCAAATCATTCCCAACAGTGAAAGTACTTTGCTGTCAGTGAGCTTTCTGCACGTCTTTCCTAAAACATAGAAGATATCTTTTAATTAACTCTCTTGTAGATTAGTTGATTTCATATATGTCTATAATTTAAGGTGTCATAATTAAATGTATGCAAGCTGACTTTGGAAAGCAATACAGTTCCTATATGTTTTCTGGGCTTGAACAAGGGGTGGGGGAGTGCTTAGGATAGATAAATAAATCCCTTTCTGTCTTGAGATCATTTCTTAGATGTGGGCTTCTGTAATCGGTTTTGAGTATAAGCTGTTGGAGAAGCTCCTGTAACTCTCATTGACAGACGTTTTGTACCTGGTGGGTACTGCACACAGTGCCTGAACAAGCATTATCCAGGAGACGCCCTCACCCATCCTTTCCCCTGTTGTCTGAAAATGCCCACTTTGAGAGAAAGGCAGCATCTCCTGCCTTCTGCTGTGTGGGCTTGGGGTTTTTCTGGGCTCACTTTGTGGAGGTGGTAGGTTGTCACTGCTCGTCCTAACTAATCAAATTGCTTTTCAATTCCTACGTTCTGCAGTATTTCCAGTGCTGGGTTCATTCAAGGGGTGCTGGTAAATCTGCCGAGACACACAATCCCCTGACTCCCATTTCTGCTGGCCTGCCAGGAGGAGCTTCTGGGCACCAGCGACACCCTTCAGCAGTAACTGCGATGAGCTGGAGGTGGGGGAGCGGGGGAACCCCTTCCTTGCAGAATTACGTATTCCACAAATGGATATTAGAATATACCATATGTGTTTTCTAGTAGCTCAATAAATATCTAGAAAAGTGTAATTTTTGCTAGCTTCACAATTTTATATGTAAAGTATGTTGCATTGATTGTTCATTTAATAGGAAGAGGAGAGGGATAGTATGAATATGCCTTTTAAATCAGCAGAAGAAAGGCTAACTGATGATGCAGCAGAACTGGTAAGGGGGGGAAAATATATTTGTTTTCTGTAGTTCCCTGAGGTCTGCAGAACTGCATTTTGTAAACTCACATGGGAGAGATGCTGTGCATTTGATTAGTTTTCACTCATTTGTTTTGGTAATTTAATGCTGAATAAGAGGCATGTGGAGTTGTTGATACTTGCATGTTTCTCATGTGGCTGTTTCTTTACTGCCCCAGAAGTAAGTTGATGTATTTAAATGACAGGTGAAAAAAAAAAAAGTGCCTCTGAGCTGTCAGTGTGTTCTGGCTTTCTTATAGGCTGGTCCAGGGACCATCATCATGGCTTCAGGAGTCCAGGATTTTAACAGAACGGAGTCTGACAGACTGAATGAGATCAAAGGTCACCTGGAAATAGCCTTACTGGAAAAACACTTTTTACGTAAGTATAACATCAATGGTCTGTGGAAAGGAATGGCTTAAGCCTGCTGAAATAAGACTTCTCTAAACTGCAAAAGTTGGCATCAGAATTTTGAGATGCGCTGATGCACGGATAGCATGTGGGCTGATGCTTCCCTAGGAGGAACTTAAAAGCATTCCCAGGGTTTCTGGGTCACTTTGGTATTTTTTCCCTCATTGCATTCCTTACAATGTACCTTACACAAAAGCTGTTTAGTTGAAGTCTTGATGATGACATCTGCAGGTTATCTTAGAATTAACCCCACCTTAATGTGGTTGCAATAGGTTGATTTTGTCTAGTAGTAATTGTAGAGAAGAGATTTCTGAAGGGGTGAATGATACAGTTCCTTGGCAGCTGTTTCAACAAGTAATATGTCTTAAAACACATGTATCTTAACAGTGTATGAATTACTGGTAAGTAGTGTAAGAAATAAAGGTAAGAGTATCTTACTTGTTTGAGTTTGTGCATCTGTGTATGTGTGTGTATATGAGACAAAACTGTCATTTGTGGCACCCATAAGACTTTTGGGATTTTTTTCTCAGCAGATCTGAACTGCTGACCTGTAAGACAGGGTAGTTAAAATGAGAAAAATGGAAGATAAGCATTCCTTTACCTTGGTAGAAGTAGAGATCTCTGTAATAAATCAACGAGAGTTGTGGCTCAGTTGCTTCCCAAAATGGTCATTTTAATGGATTGTTTTTGAACCTCAGAATATGAAGGTTGTTTTGATATGTTCAGAGCTTGTCAGATACTTTCTAAGGGGTAGAAATAACAAGGCTATCGATTCTACTCAATTTCTAGATGATAATCTAACAACAAGACTTGTGGTTTACCTTCAGAATATTCTCAAGGATTTGGAATTAATTTTCTGTGACTTGTTTATCATTTGGCAATATTTCTTTGATATTTTTCCCCGTGTGTATGAGAGGGAGGCCTGATAAAGGAGACTGGGCAGGAATTTATAGTGAGCTGCTATCAGCTTCCAGTGATATCTGGAAGAGGTATCATGATTGGAATATCAAGCGAAAACTGAAAGCTCTGTTTGACTTGCCTTGCTGGTTTCAGTGATTTATTTGAACTCTTATTTAACTGTGCAGTGCAGAGTTACCACATACTCCTTCCATCCACAAAGACATACTGCTTAAGCTCCAGTTACCAACTGTTTTTTAAACTAGGTGAGACGTTTGTGATTTCCTGATGTAATCTGATGTATAACAGAAACAGTAGGACTTCCCAGAACTGATTTCTGGTTTGAACTAGGATGTGCTTTTTGCTATAAAACCATGATATACTTCCTAAACACTTCCATGGCTGGTGAATCCATTCTCAGTCCTTAGAACGTGCTTACAGTATCTACATGGGGCACACATTTTTGTGAATATTTGTGAATATTTTTAGGCATCAGGTTCTTGCTGTAGTTTTAAAACCTTCTGATCAACTATTTTACCACTCTTAGCTGAATCTTTTTCCTTTGCACAGACCTTTGTACAAACCCCAAGGTAAAGGGTAATGAAGCTCACCCTTCCAGGTAAACTTTGAGCAGATGGTTGGACGTTCAGGCCAACGGGGCAGTTCAGCTGAGTGGCGTGGGTCAGTCCTGGGTGTCTCCAGCCCTTTCCACTAGGTCAAGAGCTCTTCACCAAAGTGAGGTTTGCTGTAGCTGCAATTACAGTGTTGTATTGGCAAATTGGTTGTAACTCTGTATGTAAAACAAGAGAAAGAATGATGAACTAGTAGAGAAATAAGCGCAGTAAAGCTTGTCTCTTATTCCTCTACAATACCCCATTCAAAATTTTGGGCTGAAATATATAACTGTGTATGTCAGTTGGAGTGAAGTAGGAGCTCACTTTTTGGATATGGTTCCTGCATTCTTCTATTTTCTTCCTTCTTTTTGAGTTAATGTTATTTTGGGTATTTTTTTAATACTAGAAATGCTTTGTTGTTGTTTTTCTTCCCAGAAGTGAACTGATGGTGAGCAGAAAAACATTCCTGAAATGTACAGTTTGTTTACTTTAATTTACTGTTGGAAGAAAGCCTGATCATTGTTTTTTTAAAATCCTGTTGCTGCAGTAGGTGTGTTTTAAGAAGGCTAGTCACTCAGCTGTATTTGCATACTATTTTTAATTACAGAATTCCTTAAGGACACCTTGCTGTAATTGTATTTTTACATAAATGGTTTGCCCCTTCATCTTAGTCTATTTCTTCCAGCTAGGTGTGCAAAAATCAAAGTAACTGCTAGTATGTGGGGGAAATATTTAAAGTTCCCTGGATTTGCTTTTTAATGTGTTGGGTTTCTATTCTCTGTTAGCCTGATCCTGTAAGTTTATTTTTGCCTCTTCTGTACCTGTTATTTCTATAGGTGTGTGGTTAGCCAGGAGGTTTACAGAGCAGAGATTTCCTCCCAGCTATATGTTGTGTATAATGTACACATACGCACCACAGCTACAAGTCAGTGTGGTTTTGTAGTTGCAAGTGCCTGGCTAAAGGAAGAGCAAACTGCCAGTCTGCTTTAAACTCCATTCAGCCATCAGTAGGCACAAGTAAAAGGTGCAGTTTGGCTCAGTAGTATTTTCAGCAAAACACATCGTGAACCTAACTAGCCTCTACAAGCTGCAGAGGAAAGCTGGAGCAAATAGTTGCTGGAGACACACAGTTGTCTGTAAAGGGAAGGCATCTTCATCTAGGATGCCAGATGAATCTCTTCTTTAGCAAAGAGATAATCTAAACATCTGAAGAGGTGATGATGGAGAGGAATTGCTTAGCGTGTTGCATAGCTGTAAATGCAAATAAAATGTGACTGGAAATGCGAGAGGTTTAAGCTGTAGACTGACAGGAGGATGAGGCACAGCAGAAGAAGGGATCTTGGATAATGACGTCTTAAGGGAGGGATCATCTGACTCTTCCAGCTGAAAGGGCTAAAGTTGCTTTTCTTGTCTGTGCGGGAATGGTCTTAATCTCTGTAATCTAATGGCTTCTCCTGAGCCTTAGTACAGGAATGCTGAAAACATTCAATGCATGTTGGGTCTGGCAAGACTGCTGTATCAGGGTGGGCTCCTGCAGAACAAGGCTCAGATGCCAGCTGAACGAAAAGTGCAAAAACTTAGTTTACTGGACCTCTGAGTATGCGTGGGTGGAAAAAGCTTTGTCTTGGAGTTGTTGCCATCAGAATCATCCATTTCTAAAGGACTCTGTGTATTTCTATAAGCTTGTTTTTAATACATGTGAACACTGCCTTGGTGCTAGCTGAGGGTTCAGATTTGGAAGAAAACTACTGAACTGGGGCAGCTAGATTGATATGCTAAGGTTAGTAGTGGTTTTAGTGCTTCCATTTCAAAACCTAGTTGTATCTAAACAAGAAATGAAAACGTGCTTGCTGCTCTTGCATTTGAAAGACAAAATAATAGGTAATATCCTTCTGGGTTTGCACCTCCTTTAGGTAAACATTCTACTTTTCTTTGTGTTACGGTCTGTGCCTGCTTATGGAAGGCACTTTTGCAGGTGTCATCACTCTGGTTCTTGTGCTATGAGGTGCTTTGTAAGCACACGTGCATCCTGTGGTTTACCTGAAGTATTAGCTAATTCTCATTCAAGGATATTCAACCTTTTGCAGTCTTAATTTTAGCAGCTCCGGGAAGAGGAGGTGGTGTAGCAGCAGCTAAAAGTAAACAAACCAGGTGACTGTTAGGGAAGAGGGTTAGTCATGAATTGGTAAATCGGAGAAATGCCATGTGAGGATGAAGAGCTTTAGGAGGAAATAAAGTCCTCTCCCACAAGGGTTTTCATTCCACTCTGTACAGCAGGCTGTGGCAGGAGTCTCTATGGGCTTATAAAACTGCTGGTTTCAGTTACTGTTTTTATACCAACATTACAAAAGAAATCGGGATTATGCTTCTTCCCCATTGAAATTTCTGCTTCCCCACACTTCCTTCTCATGTGCCTTTTTAAACCTTGTTATGTGACTAACTCCACAGTGTTCTCTCTGGCTTCTGCTTTTTGGTATAAATGACCCAATGATTCTTTGTAAGAAGAGCTACCTAGCAGAATGTAGATCTCACGAAGGTAGAAGCTCTAGAAAACCATACGTGGTCCTTGGGCAGATCTGGGATGTTAGAACGTGGTGAACCTTAGAGGCGAAGCGTGGTACGTGGTGGTTGTGACCAGTGAAAGACCTGTACTACAAGTCCTGTTCTGTACAGAAATGCTAATGCCTGCTTAAACAGCCGTAGTAATTGTATATAACAAATTGACTATGAAGCTGAGTCACAGTCCAATTACCAACTGTGTCAGAACACCCTTGCTGTAAGGGTCAAACATCTGCTGCGGTGGCAGAGCTAGACAAGAGCAGAGGAATAGTTTCACTGCATTGGTTTTGCTGTCATCTTAGTGACCTGGCAGCCTGTAGTCACCTTTGGTTCAGAAATCTTGAACCAGAATAAAGAGTTGATTTGTGTAGCAGGTGAAGACCCTGGTAAGAGAGTAAGTAGCTGCTATGTTCATCTGAGGCACTCAAAAACTAGCTGTGGGTATAGTAGCCATTCCTCACTAGATGGTCCACCCTGGCCAAGGGATCCTGATGCTGCAGAACGGCCTCCTAAAGTGTGCTGATGCTGGTGAGCACCGAGGCTGCTGTGGCAGTGGAACTTACCCCGGGCTTTTCCCACCCTTCACTCCTTCCCCTAAGCCTCCTTTCTTTCAGCTTAAAATCCTGGACTCCCAGATGCTAACAGGGTGTTCCTGGGAGATCTGCATGTGTGTCTCACCCTTGTGGAGTTCCTCTGATGAGGAATGTGATTTAAGTATGGCGACTGGTGGGAATCCTCTTGAATCTCTTCCAGAGAAGCCGCAGGAAAAAGACGTAAGTCCAGGCTTTGCTGTAGAGCTGTCTGTTCACCAGAGTCACTCTCATTTGCTTTGTACTAACAAATTTGTACAGAAGTTTTTCTAGGTCTGACTTCTGATTGAGAGACTTCTCAAAAAATCTAGGAAAAGTTTCTTAAGAGGTGTAGGAAAGGTTTTGCTTATACCCAGAGATGCTTACATGATGCATCATGTATACTGAGTTCATGTCTAGCCTCCCTGGACAAAAAAACCCAACTCTCCAAAGCTCTGGTTCAGTTTTCCTGGAAACATTGTTGGAAGAGGGAAATCATGAGCAGGTTAGAGCACTTGTCTGGGGCTTAGGAGGCCTCAGTAGGGATGAAGGATTCAGACCTCTATTTCTCATCTGCAAGGATTCTGCTCTGACTGGTGGATGATGGGTTATGCTCTTGCTCACTCTCAACTTGGCTTTCAAGAGCACAAGCTTCCCGAGACCAGGGGAGAGGGAAAGGCTGTGACCCCAGTGCGGCAGCAGCTAGTCCTGGGCTAGTCCTTGTTCTGGGGCCCAGCTTGTGCAATCTCCCTCATCATTGAGCAAAGCATGTGACTAATGTTGGTGTGAAGATGCGAGAATGCTGGAGGACCCAGCCCAGGAGGATCATGTGCCATCACGCCACCTTTTCGTGGGACTGATTAACCAAAGTGCAGCGCTGCACTGACAGATTTATTGTTTCAACTCCTACACCGGCTCAACCAGATGCCGCCTACGTATCGCATTATGTAGGTGAGGTGTGCTCTTGCTTCTGCCTTTTTCTGGGTGCCCGACTTGGCTTCATGAATTGTGGAGTTGGTGTAAAAGCTCAGGCAGGGCAGCCGTCAGCACTGCTGTGCCTGTCCCTTTTGTATAACTGGGCTGGAGGTTTCAGGAGCCCCATGTGGAACCTGCCGTTTCCGGCTTGGTAACATAAAAGCCTTGGAAGAGCCTGCTGCTATTCTGAAGCCAGACGTTGAAATGTTTATAGCCACTTTCACTTCTGCCAAAAACAGGGAGTGAAAACAGTTCACGCAATAATGACAAAATTTTTGCAGTTCATTTTAGATGGATTCTGCAACTCTTCTGGTGTTTCTAGTCTCTGAAATTTCTGAAAATTCATAGAGCAGCAGTACTTTTCATGACTTTTAAGCTGGCAAAAATGTATCTAGCAATACAAAACTTCCCACTTGATGTTTTGAGAAGGGGATCTGGCTCAGTAAGCTATTGATTTTTTAAGATCAGATATTTTCAGGAAGCTTAATTTAAAATCTTTCCATAATGAAGGGGAAGTGATCCTGCGTCCGTTATAACACAATAAAGCTCCACTGAAAACACTATATGTAACTGTAGAGTTACTAATTGGTTGTTAGCATAACTATTTTGTACATACCATAGTAATGACATTTTAATTCTTTCTAACCTAACCCACTTGAAGTGGGACATAACAGGAATGGTAAGAAAGGCAATGAGGCCAGTTTGCAGAGAGGAGGATAATCTTGTCAAATGTGATGTGTTTTGTAAATCAGTCTTTCTCGTCATGTGAAACAGAAGAACACTTCACATGAAACTCTGCTATTGAGGTGAGGAAAATACTACCAGGGGACTCTTAATTGTGCTGAGAAGCAGGATGATGGTTCAGACTCAGCCTTCCCTCCACTGCTTCTGGATCAGAGTTGGCTTATTTCCCATCCATGGAGAGAGAGAGCCCGTGCTGCCCCCCGCATTGTAGGCGTATGCAAAGAGACTCAAAAATTGGTTCTCAAAAGCTATGCTTATTGTAAGTACTGGAGCAGGAGCTCTGCCTTTGAAAGAGCAAAGAGAGGCACAACAGAATGATGGAAACAAAAACAAAGTAAAAAGAGGGATTGTTTAACTGCCAAACCTGCGTTAAGGGTTTTTGGAGGCAAATTGGCACGACTGTTTCCGAATGTGATGGGTCACTTCTTTGTTTTGATGTGTGCGGGTAAACCAGGTTGAGCTGGAGAAAGGTTATAGTGAAAATGTGTTTTTTATATTTAACTGTTTCATTTCTCCACTCTACAAAAATGCCTATATAAAATGAGGTAGGGAGGAGGAAAGGATATGCACTCAATAAATGTAGTTAATCTTTAGTGTTTCTATTTGCTTTTTTGGCTTTTTATGACACCAATATTCCTATAACAAAATCTTTTTTTCTGCTTTTTTCTGTATGAAAGAGTCAAACAAGCAAGAGGCTTGACCATAAGGGAAAACCATTACATTGAGAAAGCAGAGTGTTCTCAAATGCAAAAAAAACCCTGAATAGTTCTTCCTTCAGTTTTCCTTCTTTGCTGACTTGGTTTTGCTTTGGGTTGTTTTTTTTCTTCCCTCTTATCTGATTAGCTTTTGGATGTCTTTTTGTCCTCATCCATAGACCAGTTGGGTTAAAAAAAATCTTCCTATGTTTTGAGCGTTATTTTCTTCTGTATTGGGTTTGCATGGCAAGGTTTTGGTAGCGAGGGGGCTACAAGGATGGCTTTTGTGAGAAGCTGCTAGAAGCTTTCCCCATGTGCAACAGAGCCAATGCCAGCCAGCTCCAGGATGGACCTGCTGCTGACCAAGGCCGAGCCCATCAGCAATGGTGGTAGCGCCTCTGGGATAAGAGAGTTAAGAAGTGGGGGGGAAATACCAAGAGCAGTTGCAGCCCGAGAGAGGACTAAGAAGATGTGAGAGGAGCAGCTTTGCAGACACCAAGGTCAGTGCAGAAGGAGGGGGAGGAGGTGTTCCAGGTGCTGGAGCAGAGATCCCCCTGCAGCCCCTGGAACAGATCATGGTGAGGCAGGCTGTCCCCCTGAAGCCCATGAAGGTTGATGGTGGAGCAGATATCCACCTGCAGCCTGTGGAGGACCCCACGCTGGAACAGGTGGAAGCCCCCAAAGGAGGCTGTGACCCCATGGGAAGCCCACGCTGGAGCAGGCTGCTGGCAGGACTTGTGACTCCATGGAGGACCCACACTGGAGCAGTCTGTTCCTGAAGGTCTGCACCCACGCTGGAGCAGCTGGTGAAGAACTGCAGCCCGTGGGAAGGACCGACATTGGAGAAGTTCATGGAGGACTGTCTCCCATGAGAGGGAGCTCACACTGGAGTGGGGGAAGAGTGTGAGAAGTCCCGTCCCCACCCACACCCCAAGGAGGGAGAAGCAGCAAAGACAAGGTGTGATGAATTGACCACAACCCCCATTCCCTGTCCCCCTGTGCTGCTGGCCCGGAGGAGGCAGAGAAATGGGGAGTGAAGTTGAGCCCAGGAAGAACGGAGAGGTGGAGGAGGTGTTTTAAGATTTAGTTTTATTTCTTATTACTTGACTCTGATTTGATTGGTAATAAATTAAATTCATTTTCCCGAATTGAGTCTTTTTTGCCTGTAACGGTAATTGGTGAGTGATCTCTCCCTGTCTTTATCTCGACCCATGAACCTTTCATTCTGTTTTGTCTCCTTTGTCCATCTGAATAGGGGAGTGACAAAGCAGCTTTGATAGGCACCTGGCCTCCAGCCAAGGTCAACCCACCACTTCTACACAGTGTGGCTGAGCAAAGATCAGCTGAAGATAAAGTAGTTCAGAATGAGTCTTTTGGAACAATAGGAAAAGAAGGTTTTGAGGAAGAAGAAATGAGAGTTCATTGAAGAATAGTTGTGTAGCTGAATGTGTGAACAACATGTTTTGATCCCTATATAGTAGTAGATCATGTGAGGTGTTGGATTTGGTGTGGTTTGGTTGGGGTGTTTTTGTTTGGGGTTTTTTGTTGGTTTTTTTTTTCACTTATTCTTGATTTTTCTATGCGGGGGTTTCTTTTCTCACCTAGGACTGCTCATCATTGAATAAATAAGTTGTTGAATGATACAAAAAATACGACAGAAGTTCAGTCTTGCTGTGGGGAATTTCACTATGATGCTAACTGCTAAAGGTTATGGAGGTGAATCAGGGTTTGTAGATAGCTCTGTTCCCTCTAAGTAGCTAACGCTTTTACTGGCACTTTAAACTGTGCTCTTAGAAAGAGGAAACTGTAATCACAATGTATTGGGAATAGTTTTTGTGTAATTCTTTCTGTGATGTGGGAACATTGGCTGCCGTTCCACTCCTTAGCACTGTGCAGCATCCCTGGCAGAGGAAGTCCCTGCACTGCAGGCAGGTGTTGGTTCAGAGGAAGCTGCCACAAGTCCCTCTGTTTGTGCTGGTGGAAGAGTACCTCTTCTTGACCATTGCCAAATGGGATGCTGGGCTCAGTAACTCTTTCATTTCACTTGATGTAGCTTCTCAATGTCCATATGTGACACTTAGCCTTCTCAGTGCTGCTTCACAAAATACTTAAGGCAGCATAAAGAGAAAAAAAAAATATTCTTGTCTTTATGCCTGAGTTGTCATAAAGAACCACCTCTGAGTTAGAAAAGTCTGAGAGCTTCTGCCTTCAGTTTGACAGGACCTCCCCTTAATCTACTTCTTTTTTAAAACTAAGTGATGTAGTATGGAGTCCACATAAAACATACCATTACCCAAACAAATTCTGAGGAAGCACTTGGCAAAAGAGGGATCAGTGATGCTGAAACCCATCATTATGCCTCACCAAGCTCACTCGTGGCTTTTTGGAATTAAAGGGAATAGAAGAACAAAAATCTAGAGTAGGAGCATAGATTGGCTTTAGTCTGTTGTTGTAAATGGGTTGCTAGACTTAAAGTCAAAATAATGTGGATTCCTACTTTTCCAGCAAGGAATATGAAGCCAGTGTCCAGAAAAAAACCAGCATGAAAAACTTCTGTTTAAAATACGGTCAGTTTACAATGTTGTACTGAATCATCTTGGTAATAGTGTCTGGTATTGTTACAGTAGGAAAGAATTTCTAAAACTATCATCGGATAATGCCACAGTCAGGCTGCATCTCCCACCCTCTTCCCACTGTTGCTGCTATCTATCTGTTGAGGTGACTCTCCAGGCCACTCACTGTCCAGCTCTGGAAGAGCTATGAAGAACAAGAAGGCTGGTATCCATTTTGGAAGTGACCACCTAACCACACAAGACAAAGGAAGGGTTTGACGGTCAACCTGGAGTTTAGGGCTTGAGAAGGGAGGTTTTTAGGTTCTTCCTTTTAAAATGCTAAGAGTAGTCCTCCTAAGCAGGTGAGCTTTGTGCTTCCCAAGTGAAGTGTAGAAGTCCAAGCATGGAAGAGGACATGAACTTAGAGATGACTTCGAGAAGAAAGGACAGCTAATAAAGCGGAGCTGCTAGAGCGATGGCTTAGACAAGCCCTGTTCTTTCCCAAACATCTGGCATGCAAAGAAGTAGAATGTCTTGCAATGTCTGTGATCAAAGGCTAATGTTTTATCTGCAGTCTTTTGGATAGATTTGTGGTAAGTCTTTGGCAGTCTCTGTGGTTCTCAAATCACTGATGGAAAGGACGTAAGCCTGGGGGAAGGACGCTCAGAGGTCAGAAGAACAGATAACAAATAGTACTCAATTAAGCTGTATCCAGTTACGGCTATGAATTGTGAACGTATCTCCAGAGGAGTATATGAATTACAAAATAACTGTAAACAGGAGAAAAACAGGTTAGGGATTTCTATTGTGGGTCCTTCCTTCATCACTGCTTGTTGGTCAGACAATGTTCTTTGTGTGTCTTGGCTTTATTACAAGTGGTGGAGCCGGTCTGTGTCTTTCACAGCACTGCCGTTTGCTGCTGGTGTTTCAGATAAAGACTGAAAGCTCTTCAGTGTTTATGATGATGAAAATAGACATGTTTTCAGACTCCTAATGCTTTATTAATAATGTCATATAGTTGGTTTAGTTGGGACAAACTTTAAATATTAGCTTTCTGTGGGAGTTGGGAGTGTGGCAGGGGTAGAAGCTGCCTGTGCTGGAGAAAACTCCCAATGTCTGGCTCTGTCAGCATGGCTGGTGAGATCCAGTTTCATGGTGTGTGGTTGGGATTTAGTGTGTTTAGTAGAATTAAATAATGTACTTGAACTCTGGTAATGTTTAAAGGGTTGTAGGGAGATTTGCCATAATTAACATAGACATAGAAGGGTTATTTCTGTCTTGTTAAGTACTGGTGTTTCCCCGTGTAAATATGACAGAGTGCATGTACGCTTTTTGGCATTTCTAGTTTTCAGCTCTGTCTCCTTAGATGTAACACTAAACTGATGTGGTAGCTGCAAGCAGTGCTCTGCAGTCTCTAGCTAGGCTCTGAAATTTTTTTTTTTTTTTTTTTTTGGGTCGCTTTGTCCTAGGGGGGGATTTTGCAGCATACCTGTAGGCCTACAAAGGAATGCTATTATGTAAAACTAGCTACTAGGAGACTCCCTAATCCACCTCCAATCCCCGTATTAAGGAAGACATCCGCTTTACTGCACATGCAGTATTGAATTAGAAATCCAACCTGCTGCCACGCCTTGCCAGCCTGATGTATCATACTTTTCTAAATACTACTCTGATTCTATTCAATCTTGCCTGAACTAAATACTTTGGTATTTAAGAGTTTTAATCAAAACATTTATTATAAGCTTGTGTATTCTGTGGAGCAAACTGTAATTTTTCAGTTGCTCTGGTGGCTGATGACATACGATCATGCAACAAAATGCTGGGTAGCTTGTTTTTTAAGAATTATATGGTAACAACTAAACTTTTTGTATTGTTAAGTCTTCAAATTTAAATGATGAAATCTGTAGAGTGCAGGTGTGACAGTTGTGTTACACCTTGTCGTGGTTTAACCCCAATAGGCAGCTCAGCCCCACGCAGCCACTCGCTCGCTCGGCAGGATGAGGGAGAGAATCAGAAGGGTAAAAGTGAGAAAAAACATGGGTTGAGATAAAGACAGTTTAATAGGTAAAGCAAAAGCCACACACAAAAGCAAAGCAAGACAAGGAATTCATTCCCCACTTCCCATGGGCAGGCAGGTGTTCAGCCATCTCCAGGACAGCAGGGCTCCATCACGTGTAACGGCGACTTGGGAGGACAAACGCCATCACTCCAAACGTCCCCCTTTTCCTTCTTCTTCCCCCAGCTTTATATGCTGAGCATGACGTCATATGGTATGGGATATCCCTTGGGTCAGTTGGGGTCAGCTGTCCCAGCTGTGTCCCTTCCCAACTCCTTGTGCCCCCCCAGCCTCCTCGCTGGTGGGGTGGTGTGAGAGGCAGAAAAGGCCTTGGCTCTGTGTCAGCACTGCTCAGCAGTAACGAAACCATCCCTGTGTTACCAGCACTGTTTCCAGCACAAATCCAAACCACAGCCCCACACTAGCTACTGCGAAGAAAATTAACTCTATCCCAGCAAAAAACAGCACACACCTAATAGAGGATAAAATGCTGTAGAAAACCTGAAATGGATATATTTTTTTGGTAACTTGAGATGCATCGCTGATGGTGGTCTTTCCTCCGGGATCAACTCTCCAAGGGTTTACAGTGCAATAATATGCAAGTTAACGTAGTTGAAACACTGTTGTTGTCTTTTCTCACACTTTTCTCTCATTTGTAGAAGTGCAGTATTATCCCGATATTGTCCTGCTTTTCTGCACAAGTTGACTTTGTTAGAGAGATTTAAAGCATTTTTTTTTCAGAGTCACACTTGCTGTCATGACCTCAAGGGTTACCCAGCCTGTGGGTATATAGAGATTGTGACTGTGGGTTGGTAGGATTCTGTAACATACAGATACCACAAAAATCTCCGTAGCAACTATAACTGTGATTGCTAACACAAATATATATATATATATGTGAATGAAAAAAATATATAAAGCTTTTATAAATTATTGACATCAGTCAATAGTATGGCAGCAACCAAGTAGGTGTGTATTATTACAGGTTACTGCAAAGTTATCACTAGTGAAGCCAACTTACCAATAATATAGCAGCAGAAATACTTATGATAGATTACTTATATGTGCATGTGTATGTATGTTCACAATAATACCAGTATCAAGCTTATTAGATCTCAGAAGGTGCAAGATTGTCCCAGAGAGCGGGAAAAACAGATCCCAGAGGGGGACCCAACCATCCTAGAAGTGGGAGGACAAACCAAACCCTCCCTGGCAAGGCTCTAAGATCTCTTAGAAGGTTTGTGAGGAGAGTTCAACCTATTTAGGAAAGGAAAAGTATTTTTAGCACGGGAAGTTCTTTGAGAGAGAAGCTTCATTTTGGATAAAATTTAAGTCATTTTTATATCATAGAGAAATAAGGAGGTGTAGATGCTGTTAAGTTCTGGTTTTCACCCGGAATAGCCAATAGATGTTGATGTTTTCTGTTCTTTCAGGGTAATTTTCACTTTTCCAGACTGTTTTCCTGTTCTTGCAGATATAATAGCCAATGGCAGTTGCCGGTTCTTACTTTCTCATGATGTTTTCCCCTTTTTTTCAGACTTTATTTTACCTTTTCAGATGATAAGTTGCTGTTACAGTTCCTTGTTTTTGCCCTTATCAATGGTATCTCAGGATGTCTCTGGTTTCTAGGTACCCAACTGTGTACTTCAGAGAGGGCAGCTGCACTTCTCAAGGATGCTTCTGGTTCCCAGGCCTAGTTCCCAAGCTGGCTGGCATTTTCTCTATCAGCATTTCAGTAGATGTTTTCTTCAGTAATTTTCTCCTTCTAACTAGGTCACCTTTATGGGTGCTCACATCACCTGCATGTCCAGTTAAGCCATGCACTGAGCCTCTTGTAATATTTTTTTCAAGTTTCTTGCCCAGTGGGAGATAGGGAGCTGAGATTGATATACCTGGGAGGGAAATTATGGAAGCTGATTAATCTTGGACCTGAAGCTTGACCCTTTTGTGTGGTGCGGAGAGGGGAGGATGTTTGAATTTTGATTGAAGATGAAATCCAAGGAGCACTCTGTTCTCATCGTGAAGGATTATACTCATTTGTAAAGTTCAGTAGATAGATACCATGGTGAAATGTTCTTACAGGCTCTTCTCAAGGGTCCGTGACCTCTGCTTTTTGTAACCAGCTTCACTCTTCGGCAGGAGGACCCCTCATGGCTAGAGAAATGTCCTCTGTAAGTTCAGTTCAGCTTCGCCCAATTGTAGATTGTTTCAGAGGAGAGTGCAAGGAAGAACATGGAGGTTTTTTGTCTTTTTTTTTTTTCTCTCTTCCTGACCCCCCTACCCCGCTCTGTGGTTTCTGTTGCTTAGCAAACATAAAGTATTTAACCAAACACAGAGGTTTTACATTGCCAGATCACACTGCTGCCAAAGTAGTAACAAAAGGTGCTTTAAAGAGTTGGAGGGGCCAGAGTAGTCGTCGTGGGGTGGATTTTAATTGCAAAGTCATGTACTTGGAAGTTAGGAAATGCCATGAAACGTGAAGCTGTGACAATCCTTAATGATGAGATGCTATATTTTTTGTTTTGTTTTATAGGAGTTCTACCTTGTTTGCTGTGTACCCTTTAACTCCCTCTTTGTATAAATTCATTCTGCATCTCTGGCACTGCTTGTTCTAGTGGTCAAGTTTCTGGGGGTTATGTTTTGTTTTTAACAGAACAAGATGTAGCCCAAACAGAACAACTGGAATTAAGGAAGCTGGGAGATCTGAGTAGACTTTCAAGGACATGGAGGTTAATTTACACTACTTGTGGTTTTCTTATGTACACACAATGCATAGTCACTTCCTCTTAAAAAAAAAAAAGTGCTTAATGAAGAATATCTTCCCTTTAATGGTCTTGGGAAGATAACATCGCTATCAAGCTTTGGAACTTTTTGTGATGTCTTCATGATATTGCACAAGCTCTAGTGCGTTTGAAATGCAACAGATGTTTCCCCTCAGCTGTGTGCATTCTCTTGTTCTGGAACAAGGCGAGCCCTTGAAAGTAGGGTGAGCTAATTATAAACACAGTTTTCTTGTTGGATTTAAAATTCCTTGTGGACATATAATTAGGAACAGCTTCATGTACAGGTATGCCCTTATGCCCATTTCTTCCCATTTATTTACAGGAGAGACACTACCTGCTGCAACAGTAAAAGTTCCCTACCCTACCCTTGGGAATAAATTTCAGTTTTAGTTGCTGGAGGATAACTTGGTTTCTGTGCTGCAACTCTTCTTTCCGGGGTCACTAACAAAGCATCAGTGGCAAGATGGTAGCACTCCTTTCAGTTTGGTGGAGCTCAACCCATAGCTTCATGGTGGAAGCCATCATGTTGTACTGTCCTCTCGATTCATGTGTCTTTTTCCCATCTCTCCTAATTCTGTGCTGTAAACCTCTCAGTGCTGCAGGAATACAGATAATCTACCACCAACTAACTTGCACAGTGGATAAAATTATCTGAGATACTGCACAAGGGCCTCCTGCAGAGGGGGGGAGAGTTTATCAGTTCTTCTGAATATTTGCACTAGGGCTTCAGACCTTCTCAAACACCTGATGACTGGAGTCAGAGAGGCTCAGATATCAAAATTATCTGATTATCAAAGATTTACAAGGCAATATGTGAAAAGAAACAGAAGAGGTTGCTGGAAGGTAGAACATAATATTCAAATCTTGTAAAACAACATAAAGTCTGAACCCCTGTGCCTGTGTTGATAGTGGAATTAGCAAGTATTTTCTGTTCTGGTTTGCTTTAAGCTTGAAATACACGTGCTGTTCCACAATTTATTGTGGAAATTGAACTTAAAAACCAGCCTAGAGACCAAAATGTAGTGTAAGTTTTTTGTTTAAAAAGAGAAAAGAAAAAAAAAGAAAAGATTCCAATACTTCTTTTTGTCATGTCTCTTGTATACCTATCTCGGAAAAGGAATCAGTGATAGTGACTGCATTGTAGCTCTACAGTAAAATAAGGTCATGAACAAGGATACTGCCAGTGACAAAAAAAGGAAAGCTAATTAGCCACAAAAAAACCTTATGCATAGTTGATACTAAGTTCTCATGAAAAAGTTGTGAAAGTGTGTATATATGTCTGTGTAAATAAATATGTGTGTGTGTATGTATACATATTTATATGTAAATTATTACATGGAAGTTGGTAGGGCACACTGTAACCTCAGAAAAGGGGAAAAATCTGAATTTAGTTTCTCATAATCCCTTCTTAAAACTGTAAGATACTCGGGTCCCTAATGGGGTGGTCTGACATGTAAAAATACAGAAGTGCCAGAAATTGATGGATAGAGGGTTATATGGCATCATATAACTTATCAGAGTATATGTTTGGGGGTTTTCCTACCCATAGACATGGGGAAGAAAACAGATACTTTTTTTTTCTTGTTAAGACCACTGAATTTAGCAAAAGACAGCCTTTCCTGTTGATTGTTTCTTTGGGGAATGAAGGGTATGTCACCTTACGTCACCTTGTATTTAGATAAAGGTAGCTTATACCAAGGACTTATTTTTGATACATTGCATCTTGAAAAGAAAACTTTAGAGTTGTTTTTCTCCTTTCTTTAACATTTGTAACTAGACATTTTCTATATGATACAGCTGTGTGCTTTTTATGAAGTCTTTCTGGCCCTTGTTTAGTTGCTTTTTCTGGTGAATATATTTGGTATAGCACAGATTTAAAAAAAACCAAAACAAAACACCTAATCTGTCATAATTAGGTTTTAATTTTCTTATAGAAATACTTCAGGGTAACTAAATCTTTTTCTTCTCCCTTAATTAACAGAGGAGGAGCTCAGGAAGCTGAGAGAAGAAACAAATGCTGAAACATTAAGGCAGGAGCTAGAAAAAGAGCGGCAGAGGAGATTAGAACTAGAACAAAAAGTCAATGAAGTACTTAAAGCAAGGTAAGAGAAATATCTAAAACAAGGTAAGGTAAATACTTTCACTGTAAAGCTGAAAGCCACTTGAGATCTCTGTCTCTGAGGAGTTCTGGTGAAAAGCATCTGTTTCCAGCCTAAGGTCTCTTAAAATAAATCAGTAGCTCACAGAGAGAGAAGCTGCCTATGTTTTCCTGTAAAAGTATATCTGGTACGCCCACATACACCTGAATTACTTGATCATACATACTGCCTTAGCTACAGAGGTGTCTTGACACTTGTCTAGTTGGGATATTCTTCGTTTCACCTTTTCTGATGCTCTCCCTCTGGGGTCTCACCTACCTTGAGCTATCAGTGTGCACTGTGTGCTACTTAATGCCGGAGCCTTTGCCATGCCATTGCATATGCTTTGCCCTTCAAAACCTGTGTCATCTCCAGACTGCCCAGTCCTTATTACTCCTGTTCTAGCAGCAGCAAGGACATCCCAGTACAACCCTAAATATGCGGGAGTGATTGGAGTTTGAGCCTTGCCACCACAGTGACAAATGGAAACATGCCTCTGTATACCCCTAAGTCCATTCAGCCTTGAGGACGCCCATGTTGTTAATGCAAAGCATCACATTTGATGTTGTCTCTTCTTAGTCTGCTTAGCTGTGTGGACTTTAGATCTTAAGATCTCTTGCATATGTAGCTGCCTGTGTTATCTTCCTTAACAGTAGCTAAGGTTACTTGGCTGAGCAGTAGGATCTGAGGTTCACCATCAACTACTGTCATCAGGAGGTAGTGCAAACTGAGTTGGTAATTGCGTGCAATAAACATTGCCAGTTACTTAGAGGTGACAAGCAAGAACAAACAGGCAAAACTTTTTGCTTGTATATGAAGTTTCCCAATGCCAAACTCTTCCCAGCTTGCCGCTTCCTTCTGTACTCATCCTGAGGGTAAAAATGCCTTTCTGGTCAGGCCAGTGGTCCATGTCTCCTGGTATTCTGTAGCAATGGGAATAGGAACCATTTATAGAAAACATGTGAGCCTGAGTCTTTGGTCAGTTTACCTCCCACTCCTATAGCATCCACAAACACTGTATTAGGGGTATCAGAAGGCACATATCTGCCTCTTCACTTCAGTATCTGTTTGCAGACCTGTTACCCATGAATTTGTTTAACTCCCTCTTGAAAGAGCTGGTGCTGTCTACCATTGGAAGCTGTGGAGGCAATGCATTACAGAAATCCACTCTTGACTCCGAAGAAGCAATTTATTTTCTTTCTTTTTTAACAGATTTCTTAGTGGTTTTGAGAAGTGCCCCATAGTTACAGAATTGTGAGATTTGGTGAATAACTGTTCAGCATTCAGCTTGTTTACCACCCTTGATCAGTCCTTCCCTCTCTTATTCTTCTCCTCTCCAGACAGAAGAGTTCCAGCTTTTCCAGTGTCTCCTTAAGAGTACTCCATCCCTTTCATAGTTCAGATGCCATTCTTCAAAGTGTGGGTTCACCAAGGCTTTCTATAGAAGATAAATTAGGCCTTCACTCTTCTCCTCAGTACTCAGTACAGTGGGGGTTTTTTTTGGCTGGTGTTTTGCTCTGATGGTTTTCCAAAATCACTGGTTCTCTGCAAGGTGTGTCCACATGCAGTCTTGACCTGAGCTGCCAGGTTTGTTTGGAAGGAGCTCTATGAGGTCCTTGTGGAGGAGTCTGGTTCCCAAGCCAGCACCGTGACCATGCACTGGGAAGGTGATCTGGACGGCTCTGATCTAGGTTTTTGTCTGGTGATGTTCTAAAGTTGCTCTTAGCTGGGAAGTAGGAGTGCATTTTTATTGCCTATGCTGATTGGCCTGGTTCTATGCACATGTAACTTCCATTTTGTGTCTAGACTGATGTTGCCTGGTTGAGTGGGCTACCGAGGACAGTGGAAAAGGACAAACTTGGACCCATCCCCATGCTGAGAGTACCTGTGAGCTCCATAACAGCAGTACAGAGCAATGAGTATTGTTTTCTGCTATTTTTAGATAAAGCTGATGCTTGAGGATACCTTCTGTCTCTGACTTGCTGACTTGAAGAAGTCATTTGAGATGCAATTTCCACATGCTTGTCTTTGAGCACAGTACAGGTTATACTGTTAACACTGGTGTAGGCCGTAAGACTTTCTCCTGAGAGCAGGTATGCCTGCGCTTTAGGTCATGCTCCAGAGAAGGGGGAGAGTGACCCTGTCATTGCTGGGACTCCTAGAGAAGCATGAGGAACAACTTTCCTCTGCAGGAAGGTACCCACCATCCTGCCCTATAGCAGAGTAATGAGAATGGCCTGGGGTCTGATATGGCCCACTGTGACTTGTGAGTATACGTTTTATAGAAAAAAGAGTTTGAAGGTCTTTGTTTGTCAGTATTAGTGTCAACATCTGTGTCTTGTTGGATTGTGGACAACAGCAAATCTGTAGCAGGCGTGCTGTTGCTAAATTAAGGCAGCATGACCTGTCTGCTTCAATGCTGTATTCCCATTTAGATATCCTAGGGATTACACTAGCCCTGTTAGCTTGGGTATTGCACTTGGGGATTACATTCGGCTAATTATCCCCTTTATCCGAGTCTTTTTCTAACTAGTCTTGCTAATATTCCAGCCTTTTTGGGACAGGCAGGTATACATAAGATGACCACAAAAACAGACTTTGAAGATTTTCTCAGTTTCTACCCAGAAGAAGAAAAAGCAGGTTGCCTATGGTTTTTCCTTAACTTGTGCTCTATTGCGTGAAATTCTTTTTCATTGTCTTTTATCTTTTTGCACTTTGCTGTTTAAAATACTTTTATTAGGACTACAGGCAAAGTGTTGGCTGACAGTCAAATATGTAATAGGCCAAATTTACACCTGATGGAAACTTAATTTTATTAAACAAAGTTACTGCAGAACATTGTCTCTGCTTATATCAACAAAACCAAATTTGCCCTGCCTCTCAGCTAGCTAATTTTTCATATAATCTTTAAGTAGATATGTATATATACATGTTTGCATATACTCTTTTTTTGCTTACAGAAGTGAAGTACTAATGAAAATCATGCTGTGGTGTAAGAAGGAAGAAATTACTTTAGTAGTTACAGTATTCAAAAGTATTTGTGAGGTAGATCAGTACATGTAGCTCTATAAATACATGCTGCAAAATGTTCAGGAAGAAGAAAACAAGAGCGAACAATCTAGATTTTAAAATATTATTTTTTTAGTGAGGAACATGAGCTTCTTTCATTGAGTTGTGCACAGGGAGGAGGGAGGAATGGAATAAGAGGATCTTTAGTGGTTTTGTTTGTCATGGTGTTCATTGTATGTCTGAGTATTCAGAAACACGGTGGCTGAAGTTTTCCATAGACACACTTCAGGACATCCCGCCACTTGCTGTGACAGCTGAACCTTATGACATTTTAGTGGTGGAATAATGTATAAAAAATTTGGAATAGTCTGTGTGAGCAATGCTTGTTTAGTGTAAATTGTGGGCTGTTGCTGCCTTATTTTACAAATTGTGAGATAGCTCCATCACACAGAAAAAAAATTAACAAAAAAAAAAAAGAAGTTTTGTAATACCACCTACCAACAAGCTGTGGCTTATGCAAACCTTTTTATTAGCATCATTGTGAACTATTTTTAAGAGGAGCAAATGGACAATGCTTCTGCCTAAGTCACTATTCCTTCTGTGCCACTTACCTTGGTTAACTCTTCTTGGCCTCTTGTTAAATGATGTCATCTTCCACACATGTGATGTTTTGATCATGGCTGACTTTGTCATTTGAGAAGATGCCTCAGCTTGAGATTGCTGTAGAGGCTGGAACATTCCCTCCTGGAAGGATCCCTGTCAGGCTGGGACTCTGGACAGGTAGCAAGAACCTGAGGCCTGCATGAAAAGTTTCTCACTTGGCTGCCGTGCTACGCTGAGCTTGCTGACGTACGTATGTGATTGCTGACACACTCGATTGGCAGTACTTCTGCATGTCTTCATTTTTAACTTAGTACATTTGGTGACAGGCTGCTTGTAAAATAGCTCCTGTCAAGAATTTCTTTTTAAATGAACATTTGTACGACTTTGGGTTCATGACATTTCTTCGGAAACCTTTTGTTTCTGAAACTACAAATTTAGGACACTAGCTATGTAAAATGTGGGTGAGAAAGGCAAAGGCTTCTGAAGTGTTTGGAGTATTTTAATGAGAAGGACATGCAAAACATATGAAAATGGTTTAACTCAGTTTTGTGACAGCTTCTCAGGTTAAGAAGCCATGCATACTTGAATGATGTGGTCTTAAACTGGGCTGTGAAAATACTTCCTCTGTGCTTATTTTTGCATTTCTGAGGCTGGAAGGTGCTTTTGATGGAGGTGCAAACACGTTCATGTTGCTTGGAGCAGTAAGAAAGATGTAACAGCCTTGACTGGCTTCTACAACATGGTTGAAAGAATGATGGTGGGTTGCTTGTGAACTTGGAGTTAGCCTGTAGGAAAATTGCTTTTAATGTGACTGAGAACATCCCAGTGGTGACTGGAACTATTGTGTGCAGCAAGTCCGGTCTTCATGCAGTTTTTTGGAGGAGTCTGTTGATTCACATACGCTTCAACTCGCAATTGTGTTCAAGACCAAATATGCACAAAACAAAAAAAATGTTTATTTAGAGATATATGGCCTTCAGCGTCAAGGCTCCCTTTTGCGTCATACTTGCAGCTACAAAAATAACGCATTGAGTGGATGCTGCATCATGAACAACTCTAACATTCATGCTTCCCTGACTTCAGCATATTTAAAAAAAAAAAAAGGGCACATTTGTGTTTGTCTTCTCCATTGGCTATCATTGCTCTTACCTGTTTTAATCTGCCTGTGCTTTTAAATGGGTGTAATCTCTAGGTATCTAAACATGATCTAGCATCAGGATGGGGATCTGTTAGCATTACCAATCACACCCTTTTTCTAGGTGGTCCCAGAGGAATTCATGCAGCTTGTTTTCTTTGGTGCAGGCTGCAGTTAGGAAGCCCTCACAGAAACAGCCTTTTGTGCTATTCTGGGGGACCATTTATGTTTTCCAGCCTTTTAACTGATCTCTGGCATGAAGGGTGGTTCAGAAACTGTAGGAAAGATAATTCCTCCCTTCTGTCAGTGGTCTTGATGTACTGGCAGGTTCAACATGACCTGGTTTTGGGATTGAGCTTCCCAGTGGGTGTGCAAGCCTAAACAATGAATTCTGAGCTTCCTGGCCCAAATCTATCTTAAGTGGCTAATTATAAACTGATTCACAGGTGCAGTAATGAGCTGTCATTAACCTGATGATTCGTAAAGGTCAGGTTCTTCACAGGGAAGGAGTAGCAGGCAGATGGCAAGTAAGACATTGCCAAAAAACCAACCAAAACAAAAAAGCACCAAGAAGGGCCAAAGCCAAACCATTATGTACGCCTGATGGAGCCCAGTGAGGCTGCTATCCAGAGGATATTTTTATTATTTTTTTTTTCCCCAAGAAACATGGGGAGTAATGACGCTGTGCTGCTTCTGAAAATGCATCCCAGCATGTCAAAGGAAGACCCAGCCTGAAGGCTCTGACAGCTGGCGGTGGTGGGATCCCATCTTGGCTCTGTCACTGGAGCCATTCAGGTGTGACACCTCCCACCCCAGTGCCTTTGCATGACTGGAGTGGGTTGAGTAACTGGCTACTGCCCGTATGAACCTGCTTGTGAATGACTAAATCCTTTCTACCTAAATGTGTCTTCAGCTTTGATGAAACATGGTGGCAGTGACAGATGGCAGATAAAAATGCCCACCTGTATGGTGTAACCGTCTGATGTGCTGAGAGAGAAGAACAAGACACCGCTGTATAATATTTTGTGTAAATTTGATCATTAATTGCTGTCTGTATTATAGAGAGACAGAGCTGGAAATAGAGGAGATGCAAGGGTGTGGGGGAAAGTATGGAGAGGAGGGTTTTAGGTGGGGAACATGTGATTTGTATAGAAACTGAGGAAAATGCACAGAAACCAAAGTTAAAGTTTAGCTAGAAAAACAAACCAGTGGAATTTCAAGTGGCTTTTGAAAAGAAGAGTTGCTGCAAATACAGAAACCCTGTGGAAGAGTCCTGAAGAGGTGTGAAAACAAGTGGTTTTAAAAGCAGAAACCACTGAATTCAGCTACTGCACACTAGTAGCTGTCCAGTCATAATTTATAAATCAGTAAATTATTTCTAAATGTTCCTTTTAGAAATGAACAAGGATGTGGAAAGTTCATTAAATATGGGGAGTGCTTAGGAAGGGAGATAATTAGTTCTTTAGTTTCCTCATCATACTCGTTGATATATGGTGATGTTAAGACACCACACATTAGTAATGGCCTTTTCCACGTGCAGACAGTACAGTGATATCTTTCCCTGGTGCACTTTCCAGAGGAACAGCAAGAGAGAGAACTAGGTATCCACCTGTATGGCTGCAGTCTATCCAGTGCAGTGGGATCCCTCTTCCCGCTCTCCGTTTGCTGACCAGCATCCCACGTGGTTCCCTTCCTGAGGAGCAAAAGATGGGAACGTTTGAAAGCACCTCTCTTGTCTGATAAATGAGTGATAATCATAGAATCATAGAATGGTTTGGGCTGGAAGGGACCTTAAAGATCATCTAGTTCCAACCCCCCTGCCATGTGCATGGACACCCTCCACTAGACCACGTTGCCCAAAGCCTCATCCAGCCTGGCCTTAAACACTTCCAGGGATGGGGCATCCACAGCCTCTCTGGGCAACCTGTTCCAGTACCTCACCACTCTAACAGTAAAGAATTTCTTCCTAACATCTAATCTAAATCGACCCTCCTTCAGCTTAAAGCCATTACCCCTTGTCCTGTCACTACACTCCCTGATAAACAGTCCCTCACCATCTTTCCTGGAGGCCCCTTCAGGTACTGGTAAGCTACAATTAGATCTCCACGGAGCCTTCTTTTCTCCAGGCTGAACAACCCCAACTCTCTCAGCCTGTCCTCATAGTAGAGGTGCTCCAGCCCTCTGATCAGCTTCGTGGCCCTCCTCTGGACTCTCTCCAACAGCTCCATGTCTCTCCTGTACTGGGGCCCCCAGAGCTGGACACAGTACTCCAGGTGGGGTCTCACCAGAGCGGAGTAGAGGGGCAGGATACCTCCCTCGACCTGCTGGTCACGCCTCTCTTGGTGCAGCCCAGGACACAGTTGGCTTTCTGGGCTGCAAGTGCACACTGCCGGCTCATGTTGAGCTTCTCATCAATCAATACCCCCAAGTCCTTCTCCTCAGGGCTGCTTTCAATCCATTCCTCGCCCGGCCTGTACTTGTGCTTGGGATTGCGCCGACCCACGTGCAGGACCTTGCCCTTGGCCTTGTTGAACTTCATGTGGTTTGCACGGGCCCACCTCTCCAGCCTGTCCAGGTCCCTCTGGATGGCATCCCTTCCCTCCAGTGTGTCGACCATACCACACAGCTTGGTGTCGTCGGCAAACTTGCTGAGGGTGCACTCGATCCCACTGTCCATGTCGCTGACAAAGATGTTGAACAGCACCAGTCCCAATACCAACCCCTGAGAATGCCACTCATCACTGTTCTCCACTTGGACATCGAGCCGTTGACCACAACCCTTTGAGTGCGACCACCCAGCCAATTCCTTATCCACCGAGTGGTCCATCCATCGAATCCATGTCTCTCCAATTCAGAGGCAAGGATGTCATGCGGGACAGTGTCAAATGCCTTGCACAAGTCCAGGTAGATGACGTCAGTTGCCCTTCCCTTATCCACGGACGCTGTAACCCCATCATAGAAGGCCACCAAGTTTGTCAGGCACGATTTGCCCCTCGTGAAGCCCTGTTGGTTGTCACCAATCACCTCCTTATCTTCCATGTGCCTGAGCATAGTCTCCAGGAGGGTCTGCTCCATAATTTTGCCAGGCACGGAGGTGAGACTGACCAGCCTGTAGTTCCCTGGGTCTTCCTTTTTACCCTTCTTAAAAATGGAGGTTATGTTCCCTCTCTGTAATAATGAAATGATAACGAAATCGCACGATCGACACATTTTTGTTTCAAGCAGTAATCTTTTCGATCATACAACTCCCTGTCAAGTAAAGCTTGCTGCAGCTGGTGTTTTGTTGTCAAAGCTGCTGCTTCATTAGAGAAACCTTTCTGTAGGGCTGAAGCCTGAAGTATTCTCAAGGCAGGTTGACAGTTGGAGGCTGTGGATAGTGCAAATGTAGTTTGAAGCCTTGCACATGTGCAGAATGGCAAAAGCATTAGTGTTTTCTAATATCTGATCACTTTTAATGGGTGGTGATATTATTCTTGACTCGTTTTGAAAGACGAGACCAATGATGCCTACTACTTGCCATTTATTTTTAGAACATTTTTGTTTCAGTTTTTCAGATCTGTATTTAAGTTTAGTAGGTTTTTAAAAATATATTTTTAAAATTGGTTGGTATCTGTGCATTTCAGGAGCGTACAACATAATGTTTTAAATAATTCTTGACACCTGTTCCTCTCATTGTGAAGATGAGTGGTGTTTGACTCTTGTAATGATGGCGGTATTCAAGGTTCATGCATTAAACTGTGGTTTTGTTCTAGTACTGTGGTTATCAATATGCAGTGTGGAATCCCTTTTCATTTATTACTGTGGGAAAAGTTGGGGCTCTGAAGAGTTTTCCTGGCAGGCATTGCAACGAATATACAAGGCAAAGGCATAAGTAATGCAACACATTTGTTACTAAATTATGTAGTAGCTATAAAATGAAATTGAGCTGTCAGTGACTGGAAATGGCTAAACCACACCTCTCCTTCCAGTGGATGGTATTTCCCTGGATCCTAAGTGCAATGTGCAATGGATATTTTGAATCTTGCAAATGGATATAAGTTTATTTTTTCTCTTGTCATGGTTGTATTATCTCAGCTATGGAAACTATGGAGGTTCTGGTGCTCTCTTTACCTAAAAGGGAAAAAAATTCTTCATCTGTAGCATTTTACATTGTTTCCATTTTCTTTGTAGGACGGAAGAGGTGCCTGCAGCTCAGCAACCTGCAAAGCCACAGACACAAGCCAACGGAACAGGTAATCTTGGTCAGATCTCTACTAGTAATTTGATTCAGTTGGATTTTTTTCACCCCTTTCTTTTGATCCTTAGAAGATAAAACCTTGCTGGTCCTTAAACAGGCTTCTGAAGAAGCTAAATGTAAAAGACCATTTGAGCAGCTTCTTACCTCTCTGTACATGATTCTGCATTTACTTTTTGTAGTTGACCTTGCCCACCTGAGCAAGTAATTTATTTTCTATTGTAAAGCCTCTAGGAATGTAACGAAACCTGTTGCCTGACTTCATCATTCTTGCATGCCTTGCTGATATTTGACTTACTAGAAAACAGGTGTAACACATAGAAAAGATGTTCTATTTTGGTCTCAACTGCAAAAGCTCTTTTAAGCTTGCTTAAGAGTTACTCATTTTTTGGACACCTCCACCGTTGTCTATGTTTCTCAAGCTGATGCTTATTATGAATTTAATAATATAGTGATTTCTGAAAGAACTAAGGCAACAGTCAGACTCTCAACTTTTCAGTACATTTAAGCTTTCTTCCCCACACCTCTTGACTGAGACAACCACTTAGGCTTTTAAATCTGCGGACTAAATTTAAAGTTGCTCCTCCTGTACTCCCATAATGTCAGTACTTTCTATTTCTACAACCTGCCTTTTTTTTCTGTCATGTATGCTCAATGGTTCTTTCTCAGTACTTTCTGAAGTATTAGTATGTAGGAAGCTCCTTCATTTTTTTTTTTATTTTCAGATGTAACGTTGTCTCAGCTGTAAACTGTCATGAAATTCCTTGTTTTTCTAGCTATCACTGTCATTCATTAATAAATAGTTTGATTCTGTTTTCTGAGCACTTGTTGCTTTTTCTCATATGCTTAAAAGCATCATTTTGGCTGTTTTAGTTGGCTGATTAATCTTTCATGCCTCTGCTAATCATATTTTAATTTTATATACTAAGTTTGGTCCTGGAATAGTTGTGACCAGTCTCCTCTTTGTGACACTGCTGTATTGGCCTACCTTCCAAAGAGTAGTCTGTCTATTCCTTCTAGACAGTGATTTCCTGAATTACAGATAAAGGAAAATGTGATTGTTTTGTTCTCATCTGCCTGCTTTTACCCTTATATTATTTCCATATACTCATATATTTGTCTTATTTTTCCACTGAAACTGATGTATAGAAAGTGTACATCGCTTTATTACTTTGCCACGTAATAATACTTTCCAGGCAGTATTATGACTATGGATTCCATATATAGAAAGTGGCATATACAGCATAATTGCTGCAGCCTGGCTTTAGGAAAAAAAGCAAGCACATGTTAGGTACACACAGAGTATCAATTTTTACAGCCTATAAATGGTTGGAAAGTGGTAGTAAAAATGCCTCTTGCAGAATCTTGCTTAAGTTTCCACCTCCCTTTCCTGTCAAATTCATGTGGGTGCGAGGTGGTGGTCCTGCTCTCTGCTCAAGAGTGTTTTGCTTTACACTCGCTTTTCTTGAGGTGACCCTTCAGCACAATAGGAACGCTGAGATTTACGTCAGTCTTTTGTTTACAGGAACCTCTTAACCAGCAAATGTTTTTACAGCATTTGTTAAAAATTCTCTTTTGTTAGGATGTTTAAGTAATCTCTGTACTTCTGTTGTAAGATGCTTCCATGTGCTATATTTAGTCTTATTTTACCAGCTTAGTGCAATCAGGGTTTCTGTGCAATGGCAGAAGCAAACTGCATCGTGAGTTTCCATGAAGAACGTTGGTGAAGGACAGGAGAGGTGTACAAAGCCTGCTTCCCAACAAAGCACGGTGTGTGGGAACAGAGGCACTCTTTGTATGAAGGTGTCTTCTAGTAATATCCTGATATTTAGTGCTTCTTTTTTATAGATAAGCGTAGTCACACAGTCTGTTCGAGACTCCAGAAGTGGTTTTGTGACAAATTTGGGGAGTATGTTGAGGACTTCAGATTTCAGCCAGAAGAGAATACAGTGGAAACAGAAGAGCCACTTAGTGCTAGAAGGTAAATCTCCAACGTGTTTGTGAGAAATTGTTGGCTTCTTTACAAGTTGCTTTTTTTTTCTCTTTCCTTTTTTTTACAAGCTTTTACATGGTTTGAGCGAGTGTTTGCATAACAGGTAATAAAACTGAAAGTACAGAACCATCTCAAAGGTTTGTGAATGCTTTGGTCAAAACATGAAATTTGAAGTTTGTCTGCTGTCTGAGGTAAAATAAGAGTTATGTTATTTACCAGGTTCTGTCATATGCCTCTTGAAAACTGTGCACAAAGTCTTAGTTAGGCTGGAGAGCTTTTACCTTTCAATTTTTGATCTGATGCAAGGTAGGCTGTATTAATTACTGGAAACACATTTCATAACAGACAAGAATGGAACTTTATGCACAAACATCTAATTTATAACTGCGAGCAGTATTTCAGGGACCAAATGTACACAACTGTACGCTACTTGCCTATTTAACAAGTTGTTTTTATCCATTATTTTTCAGGTTGACTGAAAATATGAGAAGATTAAGTAAGTACTTAGCAGTATTTTATTTTCTGGAAGTCAAAATAGTTCTTAGTAACCCTACTGGGAGGATTGCTGCATTTTAAAATACAGTGTTTTGAAATACTTCTGCCATTTCATAAGCAGAAATGATTCTGAAATCCTGAATTAGTGTTTGGAGTGCAAAGTAACTAGAGAAGCAGTGGTAGGAGCTTACTTTTAATCTGGAATTACATAGGGTATCTCTGAACTAAAAATGTAATGGTAATTAAAATGTGTAAACATGTAATGAATGAGAACAGGGTATTTGTCCAGTGGTAAAAGTAACAGTGTTCACATACTTATGCCTGAGCTGCTTGTTGTTTGCTTGCTAGTCTGTTTAGCTTATGCTTTCGAAGAAGGACAATGCATACCCTGAGTGTGTCTTGCATTTCTTTTTCTTGGATAGCTGATAAATTATTTTGGAAGGTGGAATATGTAAGATGGCAGGTTAAATGAAGTAGTAAAGCCCTCTAAAAGTTCTGTGCAGCGAAGAATTGCTAACCTGAAGAAAAAAAAAGGCTGATTTGTCCTCCAAATTGTTAAATTATTTTGAGGGGAAGGGGAAGCTGAAATAAGGGTCTGTAATCTCCATGTGAGGTCAGTTTTGTTCACCTTATTCTTATAC